>NC_053518.1:51335562-51646470 GCF_016920715.1 Anopheles arabiensis | reverse complement strand
AAAACTTTATATTTATAAAGGTTATTATTTAATATGATTCTTAACAAAAAGAATATAGGCTGTGGGTGTATTTTCCTGGGACGTAAATTTTGGGTAGGAATCAAAAATTTTCATGATAGAATAATTAACATTAATGGTTATCGTAAGGTCAAACACATATCATTCTTGTTATATATGCCACATATCATTCTTGTTATATATATGCCTCCTATTTAATGTATTTCCACAGCAAAACAAAAACGGCTGATAATAAAAAGGCCAAACGCAAAATAGTTTGTCGGGACAACAACTGGCTGGAAGAACCATCTGAATTACGATTCATGGTCGAGACACCCCCACTATCTTCAACATTGATTCAACCGTCAATTCCTCCTACTAATGAGTCTTCGATTATGACTTCAATGTCGTTTGCAACGTTGCAAATCCCCACGTGCAATCCCAAAGAAGGCGAGGACGAAATAGATAAGAAGTCATTCGAACGCTGGAAGGATACTTTTGAGGCTGCAATGGAATTTGCCGGCATTTCAGAGGAGTCTATGAAAATAAACGCATTCAAAATGAAGGCGGGAAACAAATTAATCGATATGTTAGAAGGAATAGCGTCAAACGATACTATAACAAACTCACAACAGGCTCCTTATTCCAATGCGATGGAGCGTTTAGGACAATTTTACAATTCCAGAGACTACGTGTTTCTGCAAAAACAACGTTTGCGTTCAATGACTCAAAACCCAAACGAGGCGGATTCAAGTTATGTAAAACGAGTCCTGGAATCCGCCAAACTTTGCGGTCTCGGAGGAGTACAAATCGTCGAAACAGTTGTTGACGTTCTGCAAACTCATGCAGTCAATCCGCAAGTACGTGTTGCCGGAAGAAAAATCCTTCGTAACGGGTCAATTGCCGATCTTCTAGATAGAGTACGTACTTGTGAGATGGATAACCTCAACGAAAAACTTTTCGCAAAGAATCATCCGCACACTTCAACAGCAATTTCAGTAGCGGCTGTATCCTATGGCTCCCATTCAAGACCGGGACAAAATTTGGAACGTTCCCAACGTGAACAAAAAAGAGGTTGGAATGGTTCTCCTACTAACTATCATCAGAGATATGGTGGAACTCAGCAGAACCAGTATGCAGCTAAAAGCAGGTTCTCACGTTTTGGTAGCGGGACAAGGAATTCTAGTGAACGGCGTCAACAATGCTGGAGATGCACCAGTTATTTTCATCTTCCAGAAAATTGTCATGCTTTAGATAAGCAATGCCGCAAATGTAACAAAAAGGGACATATTGAGCGTGCTTGCAATTCAAACACCAACGTTAGTGTAAAACGTCGTTCACTCGAGGATCTGGAAGGATACCCTAGTAAATACAGGAAGATTGCTGCGGTAACGGAATCAGGTGTGAACGATGATCCCAACCCAGATAGCAAACCTGTAAGTGACACGTTCCCTCCTGAGACATTATAAACTCAGAATAATTGAAATTCTCATGTACTTCCAATGGTCAACGATAAAATTTTTTAAAAATTTGCATTCGTATTTTAATTCTTGAAAACTAAAATATCCAACACATTAAAAAGAATTTTAAGTTTTGCTGAACAATAAGAGTAATAAAAATTATAGAGGATTCCAAAAATTAAAAAAGGTGGAACACATACACTGCTTATTAATGTCTATTCAATATAATGATTCATTTTTATAAGATTTATAAAAGATTTAGTCATCAATAAATATTTTTTTATTGATATTTTAGGTGGTCTTTCAGATGCAGGATAATGATCATGTAACCAACCTCGCGGTATCACGGTCGGATCCGGTAATAAATACTAAGGAAACATATAATGAAGGGTTGATAACGGGCTATGTAGCAGGCGTCCCCGTTCAGTTTCTTATTGATTCTGGGGCAGATGTAAATACTATAGATGAGGTAACATTCAATAAGCTAGTGGCTAATGGTCCGACTGTAAGTCCTATATATAGCATTATTGATGGAACTGACAAACCATTAAGAGCGTATGGCATGCAGAATGACATACCTGTGTTGGCCACATTTGTAGCAGAACTATTTGTAACCGAAGATCGCCCAATATAAACGGAAAAGTTTTATGTTGTTGAAAAGGCTCGAGCACTATTAAGTAGGAGCACGGCAACAAGATACAGTGTACTTCAGATGGGAGTAAACACTCCGATAAGCGATTATAGGGCAAGTAATAAACCGCGTTTACTTCCAGGAAAAAATTTCGTACTGTCGAATGATAACGAATTCCCCAAGTTTAAGGTTGACGCCATAGTTCTCAACTATGATAAAAATTTACCTCCTTCTCGCAACGTTTATACGAGTATTCCTCCAGCTTTTAGGCTCGAAACGGAAAAAAGGCTAAACGATCTACTATCCTCTGGTATAATAGAACGTGTAACCGATGATATGGAGAGATCATTTTGTTCGTCTCTTCTTGTTGTCCCTAAAGGGTCCCCTTCTTGTTGTAAAAACGACATACGACTCGTTGTAGATCTGAGGGGAGTAAACAAAACCATCATTAGAACACCCTTTAAAATGCCGACTCTTGAGGCAATTCTTTCCCGGCTTAACGAAGCGTCATGGTTTTCAACGATTGACCTCAGTAGCGCTTTTTTTCACGTAGAACTTCATGAAAAATCTAGGCACATTCAGATTTAAACGACTACCATTTGGCTTATGTAATTCACTCGATATATTCCAGGAGATATTGCAAACTTTGGTTCTCGCAGGATGTCCTGGAACTTTAAATACTTGGATGATATCCTAGTTTATGGATCCTCAAAAGAAGAACACGACATGAATCTGAAAATGACTCTTGAAAAGCTACGTTACCATAACGTTCGCTTGAACTCTAATAAGTGTATTTTTGGAACAAGGACCGTAAAGTTTCTAGGATTTAGCTTATCTGGAGACGGTTGGAGAGTGGAGGAGGATAAAAAGAAAGCAATTGAGAACTTTCGTAGGCCGGAAACGATAGCTGAGGTTAAGAGCTTCCTGGGTTTAATGAATTTCACGGAAAGATTTATTTTACACAGGGCAGAGAAAACCGAGCGCCTTAGGGCACTAGCGAAATCTACCAATTTTTATTGGAGAAGAGAAGAAGAAGAAGAGTTTAACTTTTTAAAATTGGAGGCACTTAAATCAATTACCAAACTAGGTTACTTCGACCAAGAGGACAGAACAGAGCTTTTTGTAGACGCTTCACCTGTAGGACTTGGTGCAGTCCTTGTTCAATTTAATAAAAAAGGGAGCCCTCGTATAATTACTTGTGCTTCAAAATCATTAACGAATACGGAAATGAAATATCCTCAAACTCAAAAAGAAGCGTTAGCAATAGTTTGGGGGTTGAAAGATTTTCTTACTATCTAATCAACAAATTGTTTACCATAAGAACAGATTCTGAGGCAAATGAATTCATATTCCGAGGCTCTCACCGTTGCGGAAAAAGATCCATTACGCGCGCGGAGACTTGGGCGTTGCGATTACTTCCATATAGGTTTGAGATAAAGAGAATACCAGGAGAATTGAATGTTGCTGATGCACTATCCAGGTTAATTAGTAAATCCCAGAGCGATGAAGCCTTCGATGAAGAAAACGAAAAGCATTTACTGTTTTCTTTGGATGCCGGTACTATGACCATTTCATGGGCAGAAATACAAAAGACTTCAGAAATAGATCAGGAGCTAGAGGAAGTTAGGCAATGCATTAATATAAAACAATGGCCGAAGCATCTCATCCGCTACGAATCAGAAGCAAAACATTTAAGAACGCTTGGTCCAATCGTTTTTAAAAAAAGATCAAGTAATTCTTCCTTCATCTCTTCGCAGCAGAGCCTTAGAAGCAGCTCACTGTGGTCATGTGGGAATCGGCGCCTTAAAACGAATTCTTCGAGATTTTTTTTGGTGGCCTAACATGGCTTAAGATGCAACCGATTACGTTAATGCTTGCAAAACGTGCTTATTAATTTCAAGGAGAAATCCACCAATTCCACTTTCTAGTAGAGAGCTTCCAAATGGGCCATGGGAAATCTTACAAATAGATTTTTTGAGTTTACCAAAATGTGGGTCTGGAGAATTTCTTATTTGTGTAAATACATACTCTCGGTATCTGCACGTTACGGAAATGAAACACACAGACGCACGAAGCACAAATCAAGCGTTATGTAAATTTTTTTCAGTATGGGGCCTGCCCCTTATTATTCAGAGCGATAATGGACCACCGTTCCAGAGTTCAGAATTTAAAAACTATTGGGAAGAAAAGGGGTATAGGTTAGAAAATCTATCCCTTTAAGCGCGCAATCGAACGGTGCGGTGGAAAGGCAAAACCTGGGTATAATAAAAGCAGTGGCTGCGGCTAGGCAGGAAAACAAGCCTTGGAGAGTGGGTTTGGAGGAATTTGTCCATACCCACAATACTCGTAAACACCACTCTCGTTTAGGTGTGATTCCATTCGAGCTGCTCGTTGGCTGGCGCTATCGGGGTACATTTCCATGTCTTTGGGAAACAAAAGAGCCTCTAGATCGAGTAGCACTACGAGAAAGCGATGCCTTAGCCAAGCTACAAAGCAAGCAGTTCGCAGACAAACACCACGGGGCTAAAGAGAGCGACATTGTAGTAGGAGACACGGTAGTGACAACGATTACGCAGAATAACAAAATAGACCCAACTTTCTCAAGCGAAAGGTTCAAAGTACTTGCAAGAGAAGGAGCAAAAGTAGTAATAATAAGCGAGAATGGAATTAAACTAAGTCGGAATGTAAAGGAAGTGAAACGTGCACCTGCTTAAAGCATAAGAGAACAGAGCGAGGCAGATGAAACAAATTCAAACGAGGAAGTAATAATGACAGCGCCTTACGAAGTAGAACATAACAAAAGACCAAAACGAGAGATACGAAAGCCTAATAGATATAAGGACGCCATTATATACCAGATAGAATAAATAAGAGTAGATTAGAGGGAAGATGTAGAGATTAGTACTAGGGATTAAATATAAGACAAAACAAATATTAAGGAAAACTAAATCTGAGCGTCCGAAAGAATGAACGGTAGAGAAAGAAATGTATTAAAATGAGATTCGAATAATCCAGCGATATGGAAGTACAAGCTGCGCAATAACGTTCAATTTAAAAAACAAGGGAGCACCCGAAAAGCTGAGAGATGACAGAAGCGAAACCGGAGAGCAGGGCGAAAACATACGGCGACTGAGGAAGCAGAACGACGAAAAACCTTCAGTCTTGTGATTGATCTCGAAGAGAGCTGTTGGCTGTGCAAGACGGATTGTAATAAACAAGACGGAAACGTAATAAAGAATCACAAAAAAATAGTGAAAATGAGCGGAATTCACCGCAGTCAGCACTTTACAACACGAAACGATCACATTAACTTTTCTCGTCGCCACTTTTGTGATATTTGTGGGGCTTGGCTAAACGATGTTGTACTTATTTAAAACAATAAAATAATATAATTTATTAATCCTAAGCCCTTTTTGTGCGTGACCGTCCCGCTCGGCCGCCTTATTCCAAGAGAGCACGATCGTCCTTTCGAGGAGGCCTCCGTCGGACTGGGTGCAACAATAAGTCACACATTTAAAGACGGGTCAACAAAAGTGGTTCAACACGCGTCCCGTGCATTAACAAAAGCCGAAGCAGCATATAGCCAAATAGACCGCGAGGGATTGGCTATCATTTTTGCGGTGACGCGTTTTCATAAAATGCTGTACGGTAGACATTTCCGGCTTCAAACCGATCATCGACCCCTGCTACGAATCTTTGGCTCCAAAAAGGGAATCCCTGTCTACACAGCGAATCGGCTCCAAAGATTCGCACTAACATTGCAGCTGTACGATTTCCACATCGAGTACATACCAACGGACAAATTCGGCAACGCAGACGTACTATCCCGGCTTATTGACAAGCATGCTAAGCCGGACCCAGAATATCCCAAGCGCCACAGATTAAGCTTAAACGACTGGAAAATTGAATATCCATAGAAAAAAATGAAAGCTCCACAGCTTCATTGGTTTGATCAATAGATGGCGTATTACAACTCATCATTATATTACTATCCTTTTCTTGCAATGTGTTTCGACAAGTTTCATCTTATCATGACCTATATAGCCTTCTAACTTTCCGAGCAAAAATCTATATGAATGGTCGCGTGGTCAGATACGTGGGTATCAACACCAACGACCATTACTCAAATCTCACTTGCTTCAGTACTGGTGGTTTCCGTTGGAATTTAGTATTTAAACAATCGTATCGCCGTTCTAGTTCTAGCGATGCATAACTTCAATGCGAAACCATACAACAGTACAGAGGATATGAGAAAGCTCTCCTCCAAGCGATGAAGCTCAACTGGTTGGGGTATCCCACCAACAGAGAGCGCCACCAGCTTTATCGCTATTTTTAGAATGCATGAGTCGTTTGCCGTCCGCTAAACGAAGTCTTTCTATATTCCGTTTAGGTAGAGAACTTGAGTCGTTTAGAAGCCGTTTAGTGGTCGTTTAGTGGATTTGTGGCACTTGGGATATGATCGCCAGCATCGAGCTTGAGGAAGCTGTAAGTTCTGTAGCCATAAAATCACTGAACACTTTTCCGATTCGTTTTAGAGAAGTTGAAAAGGCTACATGCAACGATGTTTTACTTCGTAAAGTATATCG
Source organism: Anopheles arabiensis (assembly GCF_016920715.1). Taxonomy (NCBI): domain Eukaryota; kingdom Metazoa; phylum Arthropoda; class Insecta; order Diptera; family Culicidae; genus Anopheles; species Anopheles arabiensis. The sequence continues at coordinate 51,639,796 of NC_053518.1, read as the reverse complement.
ATACGTCACGGACGGTTGGCCAAGGAACGTCACATTCGGCAAGGATCTGGCACGCTTTTACAGCCGGAAGGACGCCTTAACAACCGTTGGGAACTGCATTTTGTTCGGGGAGAGGGTAGTCATCCCCGCGGCTTTGCAGACGAGGTGCCTGAAGCAGCTCCTCCAGGGACATCCAGGCATACAGCGGATGAAGGCGATAGCGCGCAGTTTCGTCTACTGGCCATCATTGGACGACGACATCACTGGCTGCGTCGGTACTTGCGATGCTTGCCAGGCCGCAGCAAAGTCTCCACGTATGTCTGCACCAGCGCCCTGGCCAAAACCATCAGCTCCTGGCAGCGAGTGCACATCGACTACGCCGGACCAATCGATGGTGCATACTTCTTGATCGCAGTTGACGCCTTCATGAAGTGGCCGGAAATCGTGAAAACTGCAAGTATAACCTCACATTGCACAATCATTCTTTTGAGAGGAATATTTGCCAGATTCGGACCACCAGTCACACTGGTTAGCGACAACGGGACTCAGTTTACCAGTGAAGTCTTCAAGGAGTTCTGCGACGCTAACGGCATTGAACACATCACGACTGCACCGTTCCATCCCCAATTGAACGGTCAGGCCGAGCGGTTCGTGGATACCTTCAAGCGGGCCTTGAAGAAAATTCGAATCGAGGAGGCATCGCTTGAGGAGGCTTTGGATCTGTTCCTGCAAACATACCGTTCCACCCCGAATCCAATGTTGGACCAACGCACGCCTGCCGAAGTCATGTTCAACCGGGCGACGCGGACGATTCATCATCTGCTGCGGCCCTCACCATCACGAGAGTCTTCAGCGAATAGCGGTTTCCCCAAATGGCGTCCTGGAGATTTGGTTTACACCAAAATATTTCGCGGCAATTCATGGAGTTGGATTGCAGGGGAGATCATCCGCAGCATCGGCACCGTAATGTACGAAGTCATCACAACGGAGCAACGGAGGCTTCGGCGCCACGTGAATCAGCTCCGTCGTCGTACTACAGTCTCTAGGAGGAGAGCGGGATGAAGATAATCTGCCGCTACAGATCCTGTTAGAGGAGTGGGGTTTGCTCACGGAACAAAGCTCCACTCCCTTGTCCGAGCCATCAGCGCCTGTGCCCACATCGCAGCCGGATGTCTCAGCATCATCTCCGGCAGCCCCTGTGTTTCGGGAAGCAGCACATCCATCCTTGGGTGTCGAGGACGTCAACCACCAGCAGGCACGACTACCACGACGTTCTTCTAGGAGTAGAAGACTGCCTCGTAGGTTCAGCGCGTACCGGCTGAATTAAAAGGGGGAGGTGTTGGGAAAACTGAGCGCAGCACCGCTACTCAACCCTGTCGCCACGTGACAAGGGCTTGACGTACGCGTTCGGCTAAGCTCGGCGCTGCTCGGCTAAGTTCGCGAATGAAGAGCTCGGGATCGGCCTCTTCATCTTTTATCGGCCGACCCGGACGGACGTAGCGCGTGCTCGTCCCGTTTTATCTTGTACAGTGCGTGTCATGTAAACGCGTCTATTTTATGTAATATTTAATTTGTTAAAATAAATAAGTAATAAGTTGCAAACCATAAAACTAACAAATGGAAAACCACATCAAGCTCTTCCAGCACAGCACCAGTAGCCCGATATTCCCGCACTAGTTTATCAAACTTTAAAAAATGCTGCTGAAGTGTTCCGCCCTCGAAACGAAGAGTAAGCATTTGTCGCTTCAAATGCATGCGACTTGCAATGCTGCGTCGCTTGAACACACGCCGAAGAGCATCCCATACGTCCTTTGGAGTTTTCTGGTCCTGAATGTACTCCAATTGCGAGTCGTGTATTCTCGATACAAGTAATGATTTGCATCGCCGATCTAACTTGGCCCGCACTTCACGGTTCCGCTCCTTTTCCCTAGCTATCGCCTCACTATCTCCCGCCTCGACCTTCAGCACCTCTAGCCCATCCGTGTTCGTATTAATGCACTCTAACAGCTCATGCTCCTCCAAGAGTATTGTCACCCGATACTTCCATGCGGTATAATTTGTGCCGTCAATCAGCGGGAGAAAATGACGATCGTTCTTTTCTTGCTCCATCACAATACACAATTTCGATTAGTCACTTTCCCTTTGTTCAAAAACGTGCTGGGCCCATAACCTAAAATTGTATTTATTGAAGCAAAAACGATATGCGACTTGTCGCTACAAAAGTACAGGAAAGAAGAAGTTCAATGAATCAAGATTAACGGCATGACTGCCAACCTAAAAGAGAGAAATGTGTTCCCAATGAACAAAGTCCAAATCTCAAAGTGACATCCGAATAAGCAAAAGTTAAGCAGAGGTTGCTCACTTTAACACGTGCTTAACAAGCCTTAAATTTCTATCATGAACCCTACTAATAGTGTTAATCAGCCGCAAAGTTCCAAAGAGTACCGAGTGCTTAAGTTAAAAAGCGCCATAGTTCCGCAAAGTACTTCTCATCTCTTAATCAGCCACAAACTACGACATCGGAACAATTTTTCGTTAAACAGCCTTAAATCAGCTATAGAGTTCGAGCTGGCTATTTGGGCACCTACCCGGGTAGGTCATACATTTTGAATGAGAAATTGCACTTATACGTGGTAAATTGTGCATAACTTCTGTTTTACAGTGGAACGTCGATTATCCGGGCAGCTCGGGACCGGGCGGTTGCCGGTTAATAGATTTGCACGGATAATGGTCCAAGAAATGTCAAATTCGTATAAAAATTTAAAAATCCACAAGTTTTATGATTAATTCACCTTGAATCAAGCAATAAATCGTTAGTAGATGTTGTATTTACGAAGTAAAAGTTCTTGTATTTCGGTAATTCAGATAGTTCTAAAGGGTTACAAATTATTCTGGTTCACACACACGTCCGTACACCGTGGAGATCGCATACAAAGAGCGCGCACTTTCCTGGCTTCGGTTCCGACCCAAGCAGCAAACGTCAAACAACGCAACGCGTTTATGCCGACGGGTTAGCGTCTCCAACATTCCCCCGCTTTAACTGCGATGATACCCCTCCAACCACGCAGGCTGCTTCCTCACTCTCGTCGAGCGGCGTAGGCTTGCTTCTGTACCATCCGCAGGTGTCATCTCACGTTCCGCAAGATTTGTTGTAGTCGCTGCCGATGTTTCAGATGAGGATGCTGACACCGTTGTTCCAGACATATCCCAGGCATCTAATAACACATTCAGTGGCATTGGTTGCTGAGTTCGCCCTTCGTTGGTCTCTGCATTACGCATCCGAAGCTGGTTCACATGATAGCGCAAGGTCTTGCCATCGATTTTGACCATGTACATTACGTTACCCACGCGCTTGTCGACTACTCCAGATACCCATTCCCAGCCGTTTCGATGGTATCGCTTTGCGTAGACACGGTCGTTTATGGAGAAACTCCTCCTAGTAGCTTCGTCGGCCACCACTGGATCCGCTGGTCGAATATCGCGAAATGATGGACGCAACATCTCCAGAGACGTTCGAACCTTGCGATTTAACATCATCTCCCCCGGCGATTTTTGATCCAAGATTCTATTCGGCGTGTTCCTGTAGGTGAAAAGAAATTCATCCAAAGCCTCGTGCATCTCACCTCTACCCTCCCGAATCTTCTTGACCGCTCTCTTAAACGTGTCAACAAACCTTTCGGCTTGGCCGTTTGACTGCGGGTGGTATGGCGCAGTCCGCACGTGATGAATACCATTCTCCATACAAAAGTCACGGAACTCCGAACTTGTAAACTGTGTTCCATTATCGCTTACGACAGTTTCTGGTATACCAAACCGTGCACACAATCCCCGTAACATTTGAACTGTCGCTTGTGCTGTGGTTTGACGCGTTGGTATTATTTCCGGCCATTTCGAGTAGGAATCTACAACCAGAAAATAATACTCTCCCTCCATAGGTCCAGCGTAGTCAACGTGAATACGCTGCCAGGGGCCTGTAGTTTTTGGCCAATCTACTGGTGTGCAATGCTCTGGAGATTTCGCCGCACTTGCACACGACTGACACGTCTTCACTGCATTCTCGATTTCGCTGTCCAATTTCGGCCAATACACATACCCTCTTGCAAGCGCCTTCATGCGGCATACTCCAGGATGACCTTTGTGTAGCAGTTTTAACACTCGATTCCGAAGATTCGCGGGAACTACTACCCGTTCTCCGAATAAGAGGCATTTTCCAACCGTAGATAAGGCCTCTCGTCGTGCGAAGAATTGCTTTAGGTCTTCAGTCTTCTCTTCACCCTTTGGCCAACCATTTTGGACGAACTGGAACACCTTCCTTAACAAAGGATCTGCTTGTGTACCACGCTCCAAATCTTTAAAGTTCAACGGTAGGGCTTGAGTAGCACTGGTTACTAGATGATTAATATCATCCTCTAGCTGGATACTAGCAATGACGTAGTCCTCCTCCGGTTTCTCGTGTCGGTCCATTAACCTGGACAGTATGTCGGCATTTCCGAAATTGTCTGTCGCAACATATTCGATTGCGAAATCGTAAAGAAGTAGTGCTAATGCCCAGCGCTGCAGTCTATTTGCAGTACACAAGGGAATTCCTTTACGTGAGCCAAAGATTCTAAGGAGCGGCTGGTGGTCGGTTTGGAGGATGAAGCGGCGTCCGAACAACATGCGGTGGAACTTTGTTACTGCAAACACGATTGCAAGACCCTCGCGATCCGGCTGGCTGTAGTTCATTTCCACCTTCGTTAGAGCACGAGCAGCATGCTGAACAACCTTTATGCTACCATCTGGAAACCGATGACTGATCGTAGCTCCAAGACCTACTGATGAAGCATCCGCTGACACAATAATTTCCTTGGAAGGATCATAATGGGTCAGGAGAAGGTCTGAACTTAAAATCTCCTTAAAGCGGCGAAAACTTTTTTCGCATTCAGCTGTCCACTGGAATTCTCCGCCCTTTTTCAAAAGAAGGTCTAAGGGGTAACGCAAATCTCTCATTTGAAACACAAATTTACCGTAGTAATTTATCGCTCCCAAATACGAACGAACTTCGCTGAGCTGCGTTGGCGCTGGCATCTTCAAAATCGCTTCAATCTTTGCTGGGTCTGGTCGTATACCCTGCCGGTCTAGCAAATGTCCAAGGTATCGGATTTGGGGCTTCAAAAAGGAACATTTTTCTGCCCGTAGCTTGAAACCAAACTCCTCGATACGAATCAAAACTGCGCGTAAGTTTTTCAAATGACTTTCCTCATCAGCACCGCCTACAATGATGTCATCCATATAACCCGCGACACCTTCTAATCCGCTCAACATTGAGTCAACGATTTGCTGAAATGCACCAGGTGCTGTCTTTACTCCCGGTGGCAATCTATTGAAACGGTAAAGCCCCTTGTGAGTGTTTATCGTCAACAACTCACGGCTCCTTTCACATACCTCCACTTGGAGAAAAGCTTCTGCTAAGTCAATCTGACTAAAAACAGCTGATTTTCCAATGGCTGTAAATATGTCTTGTGGTATAGGCAACGGGTACTGATGCGGCTGAAGCGCGTCATTCAGACCTGTCGAATAGTCGCCACATATTCGGACTGTTCCGTTCGCCTTCCGTACTACCACAATCGGAGCTGCCCACTCCGAAGAATCAGTGGGTGTTATTATGCCATTACCCTCTAACCTGGTCAATTCATCTTCAACCATCGACTGCATAGCATACGCTACTGGACGTTTCGGGCGAAATACAGGATTCACGTCATCCTTCAACTGTAGACTAATTTTCATCTTATCACAACGAAGTTCGTTCGAGAACAACGATGGAAATTGCTGAATCACAGCTGCTGCGGCATCTTTAACACACCCAACGATGTTGCAAAAGGCATCAAGTGGCTGTTTCCAAAGCCCGAAAACATCCATACTGTCTGCTCCGAAAAGTAACAGTTCCTCTTCTACAACACGAACTAACGCTTCTTTTTGTTGTTTGTTAATCGTCATTTTGCAACAAAACTCACCTAGTAGCTTAAGCTGTGTTCCACTAGCTGTTCTCGCTGAAACGGATGCTGGACTCAATTTGGGACCTCCTATCTGACGCCATTTTCCCTGCGATATAATGGTGATATCTGCACCGGTATCCAACTGCAGTTTCAGCTCGCGTCCGTTTAGCGCAGCAGTGACATACTTTCGGCCAGCCTGGATTTTGTTCACTGTCACCACCCTTACCTTCGCTTTGTTATTGCGATAGCGAGAACGATTACGGTACGCCGTTTCACAAAATCCTTCCTTGTGACCTATCTCGTTGCAGTCCTCGCATTTGTGTGACGTAAAAGAACATTCTCGTGCAAAGTGTTGCCCTCCGCACAACCAGCAACTTACTGCTTTCGCTTCCTTGCCACCTCCTTTGATGTTTTGTTGTTTCGTCTCATTCTTTCTCACTGCGTTTACCTCATGCGCAGTGTTTGAGATAAGGTTGCTATCTTGGCGCAGGTTAAGCAGGCGTTGAGCTTCACCGGTTAGCTGATCTAACGTGATTTCACTGTTGTCTTCCATCTTTGAGAGCAGCCGAACTCGTACATCAGCATCCGCATCCCGTTTTAGACCACAGACAAACAACAGACATTTTATTTCCTCCTCTGCTATCCCCGCCAACTTCGCCTCAACAACCTTTTTATTTACGCGGCACGCATACGCTCCGTACTCTTCGTGAGGCTCTTTCACTAGCTGCAAGCATTTAAACCGTTTGCACACGATGGACTCACGGTCTCCAAACAGTTTCTTCAGTTTCTCCACGGTGTTTTTGAAATCGAAGTCTTTCGGTTGTTTCGGCATGATGGAACTTATATAGCGTTCGTGCTCCGTAACGCCAATCTTACGAAGAAGAAGACGCAATTTTGCTCCGTCATCCAACCGCTTCGCATCGTCAAGAAACAAACCTTCGTATCTGCTATACCAAGCCTCGAAGTTTGTATCCTCCGTGTGGTGAAATTCTTTTATTTGCCCCGCAATGGCATCGATCGCTTTCTCCGATCCATCATCATTTTTTGTTTTCATCGCCGACAATACACTGTTCAAGAGCTGCTGCTGCTGATCAAGCATTTGCTTTTGCTGGTTGAACATTTCAATTATCCATTGTTCTGAGCTTTCTTTTGCAGGTGGTTTCGACATCGTGGTATTCTCGTCGCCAGTTGTTGTATTTACGAAGTAAAAGTTCTTGTATTTCGGTAATTCAGATAGTTCTAAAGGGTTACAAATTATTCTGGTTCACACACACGTCCGTACACCGTGGAGATCGCATACAAAGAGCGCGCACTTTCCTGGCTTCGGTTCCGACCCAAGCAGCAAACGTCAAACAACGCAACGCGTTTATGCCGACGGGTTAGCGTCTCCAACAGTAGAATATTATTTTAATCCTGTGTCGCGATTGCCGATCGGTTGACGGATCACTCCCGATGATACGCGGTATCAGCGAGAGAGTGACAAGTTTCGGCCTCTTCGCTCCCGACCGGCCCGTACGACGGACGTATTTCAATCCCGTTTGTTATTGTTGTATAAGTGTACTAATTTATACATTACATTACATTGTAGATAATAAATCCATACCATTTTAAAAGTACAAAAGTGGCGACGAGGATAAAGGAAACACGGGAACAACGTATTGTGCTGGAAAGCCGTGTTAATTCATATCTACGTGCTGTGCTGCATTGTGCTAAATGGAGAAGCAGCAAGAAAGCCTTAATGCCAACTGGATACAGGATATATTTCGGCAACAGCAAGATTCTCTACACCAGCAACAGCAGGCGTTTTTACAACAGCAAGAGCAGCTCATGACAAAAGTTTTCGCAACTATAAAGTTTACGCAACCGACAGGATCGGAGAGTGTTATCGAAGCGTTAGCGAAGGACGTGCAAGAGTTCCGCTACAATCCGGATGATCGCGTATTTTTTGCCGGATGGTTTACACGCTTTGGAAGTTTGTTTGTGGATGATGCGAGAGAGCTGGATGATGCCATGCGTGTAAGATTGTTGCTGCGAAAGCTTGGGATGGTAGAGCACGAGCGATACGTTTCACACATACTACCGTCCAAGCCGGGTGATTTTGATTTTGACACAACTGTAACAAAGCTAAAGAAGCTGTTTGGCTCACCGTGCTCCGAGATGGAAAGGCGTTTTAAGTGCATAAATATGGCGAAAACGAAACAAGAAGATTTTGTATCATACTCGTGTCGTGTGAATAAGGCAGTGGTTGAATCTGAGCTAAGTGTTTTATCTGAAGAGGAGCTCAAATGTTTGATATTTGTGTGTGGTCTCAAGGATGAAAGTTATGCCGATGTACGTACACGTTTGTTGAGTCGTTTAGGAGACAAACGTGTGACTACCCTTGATGAAGAATGCAAACGTCTAGCCACTTTGAGACATGACGATGCTATGATAAACGCCGATAAAATAGTCAGTGCAATACGAGGTCAGCAAAGCTATAGACCATATTCCAAAACACCAAATAACACTAAGCATGAGAGCAAGGCCGAGTCCTCGATTAAGTGTTGGTTGTGCGGTGAAGGGCATCATGCCAGGAGATGTCCATATAAAAGTCACCAATGTCGTAAATGCCGTCGGTACGGGCACATGGACGGATTTTGTAACTCCGTTTTAAGATGGTCCAACGGTGGGAGGCAGAAGAGCATAAGAACTGTTTGGATAAACAGAATTTCGAATTTTAAACGTGGACTGTTGAATGTTATTTTAAATGAGATGCCAACTCGGATGATGATCGATTCTGGTGCCGACATAACCATAATATCTAAAAAGCATTGGTTGGATATGAGTAAACCGGCGATGACACAACCTGACATTAAAGCCAAAACAGCATCCGGAGAGCCTTTGCACATTTTGGGCGAGTTCCAGTGTATGATGAGCATAGGGCAGCAGTGTAAGCCGTGTATGGTACGTGTTGTTAACGCTGATTTACTGCTGTTAGGTGCGGATGCTATGGAGATTTTTGGTTTGTGGGATGTTCCGTTATCATCAATTTGCCGGCGAGTCGATGTCGGCGATGTGAGCTGTGGAGCTCTTAGTACGTCATATCCGGAGTTATTTGCTGATAGGCTCGGGCGTTGTATAAAGACACAGGTTAAACTTCAATTGAAGGATGATGCTTCCCCTGTGTTCCGCCCCAAGCGACCTGTTGCGTACGCTATGTTACAGTCAGTGACTGATGAGCTTCAGCGGTTAGAGGATGAAGGGGTAATCACACATGTGGAGTATTCAGAGTGGGCCGCTCCAATAGTGGTGGTGCGCAAGGCAAACGGTAGTATAAGGATCTGTGGTGACTATTCCACAGGCCTTAATAATGCGCTAATGACACACCAGTACCCGTTACCTCTGCCAGTAGATATTTTCGCGAGCTTGAGCAATTGTGCAGTTTTCAGCCAATTAGACCTCTCTGACGCATTTCTGCAAGTGGAGGTAGATGAAAAATGTCGAGATTTTTTAACAGTAAACACGCATCATGGGTTATTCAGATACAACCGATTGCCACCAGGTGTTAAAGCTGCGCCGGGAGCGTTCCAGCAATTAATGGATACAATGGTGGGCAGCTTGGCTGGAGTAGCTGTGTATCTGGATGATATTGTTGTAGGAGGAAAATATATGGCAGAGCACGATCGTAATCTTCATGCCGTGTTAGAGAAACTACAAGAGTACGGTTTTACTTTACGTGCAGAGAAATGCAGTTTTCGGAAGCCCCAAATTAAATATTTGGGCCATTTGTTGGATGCAAAAGGGTTGCGGCCAGACCCTGATAAGATTACTGCCATCATTAAGCTCCAGCCTCCGACTGACGTCCCGGGAATGCGATCGTTTCTCGGGGCGATCAACTATTACGGAAAATTTGTCCACAACATGCGTATGTTACGGCAGCCTATGGACGAGCTGCTGAAGGAAGAGAGATTATTTAAATGGACACCGCAATGTCAGCATGCTTTTGAGCAGTTTAAGAAGATTTTGGCTTCCGACCTTTTGCTGACTCATTATAACCCACTGCTCGAAATCGTAGTCTCAGCGGATGCTTCTTCGGTAGGCATTGGGGCTACAATATCACACAGGTGGCCTGACGGAATGATGAAGCGAATGAAAGTGGTCCAACATGCATCGAGAGCGCTCACAGCAACGGAACAACGGTACAGTCAGCCTGATCGTGAAGGCTTGGCCATCATTTTTGCCGTCACCAAGTTTCATCGAATGCTGTTTGGGCGACATTTCTTGTTACAAACTGACCATCAGCCATTACTAAGAATATTTGGATCTAAAAAGGGGATACCAACATACACCGCGAATCGGTTGCAGCGTTTCGCTTTGACGTTGTTACTTTACGATTTTCATATCGAATATGTTCAAACTGATAAATTTGGAAATGCTGATGTGCTCTCTCGTCTAATGGATCGACACGAAAAACCTGAGCAGGACTTTGTAATTGCCAGCATCGAGCTTGAGAGCGACATAGGAGCTTTAGTAAAGAATGCAGCAAGGATATTGCCGCTAGCTTTTGAAGACGTTGTGCGCGAGTCGCACCTGTGCTTCGGGTGTTGTTAAAGTACATCCAGAATGGATGGCCAAAGAGGCTAGAAGGCCGTGAGCTAAAAATTTTTCACGCGCGACGTGACTCTTTATCGGCAATTGAGGATTGCATTATTTTTGGAGACCGGTTAATCATACCTTTGTCGCCGGTTAATCATAACGGAAGGCAGTTCACGAGCATAGCATTTGCTGATTTTTGTAACGCCAATGGTATTGAACACATCAGAACTGCCCCGTACCACTCGCAGTCCAACGGCCAGGCTGAACGGTTCGTGGACTCGTTCAAAAGAGCGTTAAAAAAGATTAAGGTGGGAGAGGTGTCGTTGCAGGAAGCATTGGACATGTTTCTTTTAACATATAGAAGTACATCTAATAAGCAGTTGGAAGGCATGAAAACACCGGCAGAAGTTATGTTTGGTCGCAAGATTCGTACTTGCCTAGAGCTGCTGCGCCCACCTGTAAAAGCTTCATCTTATCAAGATGATGGACAGTTTTTAACCAGAAGTTTTAACATTGGTGAATCGGTGTTCTCGAAGAAATATCATTACAACACCTGGAGTTGGGTGCCAGCTATTATTGATAAGCGAATTGGAAAAGTGATGTACCAAGTGGTGAATTCTGCTGGTAAATGTTGGCGGTCATACATCAACCAGTTACGGCCGCGATTGAACAACAAGACTGATTTTAAGGCACAGGATTTACAGCCGTATGCTAAGCAGACTTCGATTGCCTTAGACATTTTACTGGATGAATGTCATTCCGATGCAGATACACAATCGCCAACTTCATTGTCGTCATCATCATCATCATCATCATCGTCTTCGCCAGCTTCATCATCGTCATCGCCAGCTTCATCATCGTCATCGTCATCATCGTCATCGTCATCGTCATCGTCATCGTCATCGTCATCGTCATCGTCATCGTCATCGTCATCGTCATCGTCATCGTCATCGTCATCGTCATCGTCATCGTCATCGTCATCGTCATCGTCGTCCGGCTCATTGTTATGCACTTCTCCATTGTCAGAGATGGGTACGGAAACGATTGCATCCCCTGGTTTTGAAACAGTAGATAGCGGATCACCATCGCCGGTACAGCCTCTACGCCGATCTTCGCGAGCTCGAAGACAACCGCAGTGGATGGAGTCGTACCAGCGTGATTAAAGAGGGGGGATGTTGGGATCACCCTGTGTGGCGATTGCCGATCGGTTGACGGATAAGCCGATCACTCCCGATGATACGCGCTATCAGCGAGAGAGTGGCAAGTTTCGGCCTCTTCGCTCCCGGGCCGGTACGACGGACGTATTTCAATCCTGTTTGTTATTGTTGTATAAATGTACTAATTTATACATTACATTACATTGTAGATAATAAATCCATACCATTTTAAAAGTACAAAAATAACTATAGGTTTAACCACTGTTCATGAACAAAAATAAATTTCGAAAACACCACTAGACACTACAGAGCTGAACAAAAAACTGGTTACCCAATTGACTATCGCTGCAAACATTCGCCGTACGTATGAACAGCTGTCAGATTTATGCGCACGGTTAAGCCACCCGCCGGTTAATCCGCTCCCGGATAATCGACGTTCTACTGTAGTTATTGAAATGAAATTTTCAGGAAAGCTGCATAAAACTTCGTTCTTGCCAGTATAAAAAAGTGAAGTTGAAACACACTTTATGTGAAGTTGTAAGTTGAAGTTGTGTGTAAGTTGAAACACACTTTTATTTAACTTTTAGAACAAAATTTTATGCAGCTTCCCTGAAAATTTGAAGTTATTTCAATAACTAAATCAGAAGATATGATCTATTTACCATCCAGAAATGCAAGCTCCCATACAAAATGTATTACCTACCCGGGTAGAAGGTCATAGAAGTAAGGGACACAAATTGAAAAAAAATGTTAAAAGAATTATTTATTATTTTTTTGATTCTGATTTTTTTTTACTGGAAGGAAACATATTTTTCTAGGCTGTCCTAAATTTTCAAGTCAATATATGAATTCTATCAAAAGATATTAATAATTTAAAACGCAAAACATACCCGAGTAGGTGGTTAAAGAAATGAAGGTTAAGGTGAGGGCGCTGGGGATATGAAGTTTAATGGAGTGCGAGGCCGCATGGGAGCTCACAGACTGCTCGGTTTTTTTTTTTGTGGGAATAGTGGAAATAAGTTCCAAAGCAAACGCAAAAGCTACGAATGGATGCAATGATAGCAGCCAATATCTAATATTTTTATTTCTTTTTCCTGCTCATAATTACCATATCCTGGGTAAAAATAGGTCTTAAGGTTTGTTTTGGTGTATGTTTTGGGATATGGAATGATCATGATCACAGCATGATCAATAGTTGATATTATTTACGGCTTTCACTTCATTTTCATCAAACTTTAAAACTGCTGCTATTGCATTGGTCATATGTTTCTTGCATTCAGTATCCTTTGATAATAAAAAACTTAGAACTACATTTTTTAAATATTCCAAATTTGATCCTTCTAATTGTCGATTCCTTCGTAAACGTTCCATCTCTTTTTCCATTGCCGATATTTGAGTTTTGTAAGTTTCTTCAATCATTACCTTTTCTTGGGCAAGTTTGCGCAACGAGGCTTCTGACGAGTTTTTTGAAGTTCTTAGAGCACTGATCTCTACATTCATTCGTGCAATTTCTTGTGCATAGTGAATCAAATGCTGATGATCCTCAGATAGCGATTGAAGCGATGTTACCATCATAAATGATGGTTCGGAATTACTATCCGAACGATCAACTAGCAGATTGCCTATTGCATCGTTATGGAACTCTTGAGTAGCAGAAGCCGAAGAAAGTGAAAGTATTTCAAGAGAGGTTCGAAGAGTTTTAATTTCTTCCTCTTTCTCATCCATCACCGCAAGCGATCGTTCGCGCTGATTTTGTAACGAATCTTGAAGATGTGTGATTTTTCTCTCAAATGATGCTTGCAATGCAATCAACGCTTCCGTATGTTTGACGGATTCATTTTTAAGAGCTATCTGTTGATCTGTTATTTTTTGTTGTAAATCGAATTCTAGCTGAGCTGTTGATTGTTTTTGAATACCAATTTTTTGTTTTAGTTGCGAAACATTTTCTTGACATAAAAGAAGATCTTTTTTCAGTCGTTGATTTTCATCCATTGCTTGTTCGTAACGCCGTTTATACATTTTTAATTCGTTCTTTTCATCTGCATGTTGGTCTTGTGGGGCTATCTCAGCTAAAAAACTTAAATCCTCTTTCCTCTCTATAATACCTCCTGTTGAATGATTTTCTACCAATAACTGTCCTGCACCATAACCGTCCTCTATGGATTCCCGATCGTATTGAGGCGAATCATTGTTTTCTTCCACTCGCTTTGTTTTTAAGTTCGCAATTGCAGTTTTTAATTGCAAAATGTATACTTTATCCTGCTCTTTTATACGATCGTATCTGCCTACCATTTCACTAAGTTCTTTGATGCGGGATTCAAAGTTAGCCACACGCTCCTCGTGTATTTCTCTCAAACGTTTACTGTTTTCTTCTGCCAGACGGACACGTTGTTTTTCTTCTGCTACAGCAATTGCATACTGTTTCTTTAGATGGTTCATTTCATCTTGCAACTCACGCAAAGATTCTTTTAAGTTGATTGAACTATTATTAGTTCCTTTTGAATCGCAGTCTGTTGGCGCTGTCTTCTTTGGATCAACAAGTTTTTTCGAAACGGTGTGTCGGTCCGGAGCAATAACCATAAACTGAGTTTTCAAATTTCCAAGCTGTAGCTCTAATTGCTCGTTTAGATTACGCTCGTCATCTAGTAATTTCTTCAACTCCCGAATTTTCACAGATTGATCTTCAGACGGTCCCATCCTCGGTCCGTAGTCTACAGGCGTATTTGGATTGAAACTGCTCATCTCGAATTGTGATTGAGATTCGAAATCTTTAATACGTCGCGACAGTTCTTCTATAATGGAATCCTTGTTTGCCAGTTTTTGGCGAAGTTGATTTCTTTCATATTTTGACACTTCCTCGATCCGGTTGCGTTCCGCTGTGATAGTGGTGAGATTGTTCATTAGTGTTTGTAGTTGTCCTTCAACCGATCCAGAGGCTAAAACTGCCTCAGAACATTCATGAAGTCCATTAGCCAAGATAGCCTCCTTGCCATCATTAACTTTTTGAAGTGCTTTTAAGGTTTCTTCTAATGCTGCTTTTTCTTTGACAATACCTTTATACGCCACGATAATATCTAAAAAATATCAATTTTGATCGATTAAAAACTAAGCCATTGCTTTTTGGTTACAGTACATAGGGTTTACTTCGATGTTTCAGTAACAACATACCCTTGAGCCGATTTTCATAGCGATTAATGTGTTCTTTCTGAGAGCTAATGATGGATTCATATTCTTTTAATTTGTTTGATTCGTGCTTCCTCTGCTCCATGATGTAAATATTTTTCTCCGGAACTCAGAACAGCTTAACGAGATGCAGTACTTAGAAACAATATCTATTTAGGAATAATTATACAAAATTGCAACGTTTACAAGTTCAAGCAATATAGAAAGTTTGTAAAAACCTAAAATACACAAATAAAAATAAAATAGACTTCACACTTCATAGTTTCTATTGCTGATATCATCTAGGGTACATTCCTATTGTCCAACTCACAGCCAGATTTTCCATTATCTTCTTTATGACAGTACAAATAGACATAGAGCGACAACGTCGCGCACAACAACGTCTCGCGCGACAAAAAGTAGCTCAAATTGTCTCGCGCAACATTTATGCTTCATTCGAGACAATCGGACCATCCAGTTCTTTAACGAGCTAGACTTATTCCAAATTCAAAAAGATAAACATGATGGAGTAGTTTGGAGTAGTTGTTTCAGTAATTCATCACTTTAAAACGACCAAAATCTGGAATCTAGCCTCTTAGCTTTGGTCCTCTTGTACTGCACATGATTTCGTCCTTATTTTGGTCACTGATTTTGTTATGATCGATAATTGCATTATCGCATTCTGTATCGCATTTCGAGATCGCATTATCGCATTTGCATTCTGTCTTTTTTATAATAGCCAACTTTTTCAAATACAAAATTCTTAACAAACTTTTTAAAATGACCGAACATTCAATCCGGTCACTGCACGCACAACAACTAAAACCTCAATGCATGCTGCGATAAACTGACTGGGCTCAAAAGTGTATCTCGAGTTTTCGAGTACAGTCATTATCCGATATACCCTATCGTACGGGACCGAGCACAATAGCGTATCTCGAGTTTTCGCGTAAAGCGGATTTGTATGGAAAAATAGTTTACACTACCAGTTCGAGGGTTGAAAAATATCGCCACAGAGTTTTGCATTAAAGTTTTTTGTTGTAAAACAGGTATCTTTTGCACAAATTTAATGCAAAATGCAAAAAGAACATTAAGGAAACTCAAAAAGAGCATAAAATATTTCAAAGTATTAAAATATTTGTAAAAAACACATGGAGCTGTCAAATTTAGAGCAATCGCGTACTGCGAATTCGCATATATCGAGTATTGCGTACTGCGGATAATTGCTGTATAGCGGATTCCTATGGAAAAATAGTTTACACTATCGGTTCGAGGGTTAAAATATATCGCCCTAGAGTTTTGCCAAAGTCCATATAATACAGAGGTCGATGCATAGCTCGATTTTGGTCCACCATTTTGAAAGCTCATTTTTGACAGTTAGATGAAAAAGCGTTCACAAACGATTCCAAACAACCTTACACTTTTCAGGCCTAATTGTGCGTTTTGTGCTCAAAACTTAGTTTAAATATACATTTCTTTCTCATGAACGTGGCATGGAGTAGTTTTTTTTCAGTAATTCATCACTTAAAAATGACCACAATCAGAAATCTGGCCTCTTAGCTTTGACCCTCTTGAGCTGCACAAGATTTCGTCGTAATTTCGGGCACTGATCTTGTTGTAATTCATATTATCACAATAATTCTATCCTTTCTTGATATTCATGAACTTTTCAAAGTACAATATTATAAACAAACGATATTGTTGAAAACGGTGTGGATTTTTTTAGATAACACTTATTGTGCTGATTTTATTGTGGTGTAATCAAAAAATTAGTCCACTGTTCCTGGTTTCCGTTTCAACTAAAAAGGGCGAGGGCAGGCGCATCCTGCCCTTTTATCGCCAAACTTATCGTTTTCCCTATCTTTCCTCTCGCTCGCTTGACTTCCCTTTCACTCTTTCTTCATCTATCCATTTCTTCTCTCGCGCTGTGACCTGGCAGATTGTTGGGCACTCACGAGTTTCCAACAGATATAAAAATGGCCGAAAATGCTTTCAGACCACTGAATGCACAACAAAAAACCTCAACCCTACCCGAAAATTTCCGTTAAATGCCTTCTAATCGCCTTGTAATCGCCGGCGAATTGAAGGCGATCAGCAGTGAATTTAGCAGTAATTAAATGCCTTTGAAATATGTCATTGAAAAATTTCGCTTTACAGGGTTTTCAATGATATTATTGACATGTTCAGCGAGTTGTTGATTCGTTCGGGCATATAATTGACACTTTCAGCGAGATACAGGGTTTTCAATGATATTATTGACATGTTCAGCGAGTTGTTGATTCGTTCGGGCATATAATTGACACTTTCAGCGAGATATTGAATTGTTCGTAAGCAGGCGTTGACAAGTTCAGCAATTCTGTAGTGTTGTCATTTGTTTTGTTTACACACTGTGCCGCAGGGTTCAATTTTTCATTCTGAAAAGTCCTAAAAGTAGCTAATAATCATTCCCCAAGCTGTTTAATTCATGAATTAGTTAAAACAAACATATTTTTACGAAACCCGTTTGTTTACCTTCTGATGAGAATGATCCAAGCTGCAGTCCAAGGGGTACGAAAGTGACAGCTCTATAGTATCGCCGAACTTGTCAACAGCTGCTTCCGAACAATTCAATATCTCGCTGAAAGTGTCAATTATATGCCCGAACGAATCAACAACTCGCTGAACACGTCAATAATATCATTGAAAACCCTGTAAATTTGAAATTCGAAATTGCAACTGTCAAAAGAAAACCTTACAAGCGTCTTCAGCACTGCGCTGTTGTAGTGTTCCCAGATATGTGCGTGAGATTCGATAGCACGATTTACGTGTTATGTTCTCTTGCGTTAAGCTCTGAGCTATTTCACTTTATTAAATATGGTCTGCGTTATTCGGTTGTTAAAGACCAACTCGTTGAAAGGTATTAATATATCAAACTTATTTCGATAACTCTAGTAAAAGGAGAAATGAGATACATATTTCTCCCATCCTGATTATAAAGGGTAAACATAGTCATTACAGGGTTTTCAATGATATTATTGACATGTTCAGCGAGTTGTTGATTCGTTCGGGCATATAATTGACACTTTCAGCGAGATATTGAATTGTTCGGAAGCAGGCGTTGACAAGTTCGGCGATACTATAGAGCTGTCACTTTCGTACCCCTTGGACTGCAGCTTGGATCATTCTCATCAGAAGGTAAACAAACGGTTTTCGTAAAAATATGTTTGTTTTAACTAATTCATGAATTAAACAGCTTGGGGAATGATTATTAGCTACTTTTAGGACTTTTCAGAATGAAAAATTGAACCCTGCGGCACAGTGTGTAAACAAAACAAATGACAGCAATACAGAATCGCTGAACATGTCAACGCCTGCCTACGAACAATTCAATATCTCGCTGAAAGTGTCAATTATATGCCCGAACGAATCAACAACTCGCTGAATATGTCAATAATATCATTGAAAACCCTGTATTCTGTTTTTCAAAGGTGTTTTTAAAATTTCGCTTTACATAAATTTGGTTTGTTCTAATTATAGCAAGAAAATATTAATTTAAAAAGAAATAAACACAAAAAAAAAGATAATAAAAATTAGGATTTGATGAACACACGCTTTCTCGGTTTGGTACCAAAAGCGTTGTCACTACTCTAGTTGGCAGTTACGTTAGTAAGAGTGCAAAACCAGCATATAAACAAGCTAAGATGGCGGCAAGCTATCTGTTCTCGTTGAATCAAAAAGTTGAAAGATTTGGAAGAGAACTCGTTACAGCCGTGAAAGTTTCGGTTGAAATCTTTATTCGCCTTCTAAGGTGACTATCCGTAGCAATAGACGATGCGCAATCTCAGATTGCGCATATATTTATCTGTCTAACGGATCGGTTTGATATATTTATCTGTCAAAAAAAAATTATATATCTCGGACATATAATCTTGAAAATTTATGCGCAATCTTGGGCGCAATCTGAAATTGTATGGAAATGACGTTTATAGCTCAGGGTTGGCTACGCGAAATGACATATGTTTCGATAAAACGAATAGATGCGCAATCTGAGATTGCGAATCGTGTATTAATACGGTAAGAGCTACCGTGTATCTCGGGGGCCGCCTGTACATTCATTTCAATAAGGCGGCGCTTTGGCACCAGTCTAAGACGGCGCTCTACCAGCAATCGAACACGACATTTGACTCGAAAAACCCATATAACCCGCTTGGCAAAGAGTATCTCATTTTGATGCCTCTCGCTACCCCTGACCCTAGTTTTAAAGGAATCATGCGACACACTCGCACTCCACTACCCTATCCCATGGAAAAACGCTCCCACCATCGACCAAAATTTCGCTGTGTGCATGAGACACACACTCGCACTCCTCCAGCCCTCCACAGATGAACGCACACACCGTTGCGAAGATGGGAGAATTTTTGCTCTGAGCGTGAGACCCTGAAGCGCCAGAGATGACACTATGTGTAAAGACGATCATAATTCGATATGGTCAAAAAGCGTCGATTATCGTTTCATTTATCTGGTAATGATGTTTTCACTTCATTAAAATTTTCAACATTATCAACTAGGCTGATAACAATAGTTGAAATTTAAAACAGAATAAAATCAATTCATTTGAAGTAAAATAAATTCCATTATACTTTATTTTGACCATATGATCAACACTTGTACATAGTGCCATTTATTTTGTGTTCTTCACTCTCGCGTTGTGTTTTGATCGTTCGAAACTCATTGCCAGAACGAATGCAAATTTCATTTTGGAAGGATCGGTGCCGGAAGAGGCAGCGAAAATTATGAAATGATAATAGAAAAGCGGTTAAGTAAATCGTGAAAGATGTCAACGCAAGCGTAAATGCAGTTTGTTTTGTTACTTGATCTACGGGTAAGTGTATGCATAAGAAGAATCTTCCAAATGATGTTTGTGTTCCAACAATCGTACTGCTTTTAATGTTTGTTTATTCTTCTATTATTTTCTATCACACGTAGCTATTTCATCACCAAAGCTTCTGATAACAGATCAAAGTAGATGGATAGGGCATACAGAGTCGCCGTTTAATTTAAAATATCTTCGTGATCGGTAAGTTTTAAATAGTACTAGTTTTGTTCACCATTCTAATGCTCGATATATCAGGCAAACGCATCAAACAGCAAGTGTTTTTCCTTCCAACAGCACGCACCATCGGTGGTGCAGTAGCTAACGTTTTGTTCGCCCAGCGCGCACCATCAAGAATTGAAATATTCCGAATAGCTTTGTGAATAAAAAAACTGCACACTTACTGTAGGAATTTCCTGGATTTTTTTGGTCGGCCTACGCTCGCGGGAATGGTGGATCCGTTAATGAGAAGGAAAGAAAGGGTGGGAGTGAGGATTAACCAAAAACGTGGCATTGAGAATGAGGGGAGGTGCGCTCAGCGCTCACGCTGGGTCACTCACGATGCTTGAAATAAAATGTTAACAAGCATCGATTTCAAGCATGCATGTCGCGCGACATTTTGGCAAGCGGGATGTTATTATTGGTGTGAATAACTAGTAAGTTATTTGTTGGATCTTCCCCCTGCAGATAGATATTCATTTAAACTATGGATATGCTTCATTTTCAAGATGAAAAGATAGGCGTATCGCAGTGCATTATTAAATGTTTATAAGACATCGAACAGCTGACAGAGCACCTATCGAACAGAGTCGTGTTTGTTTGTCTCGTTCGATTGGTCCCAGACCGCCGCCTTATTTTGAATATGACGAGCAGGAAACTTTAAAAATCGGCTTGGGCGGGAAGCAAACAAGTGGCAAATACATTTGATTTCCGAATAATACATTTCGGTAAGCATTGTCTGTTTGATTTAAACTGCTGATTTGCGTCTATTGACATTATTCATGTAGTAAGGGGTTGTATTTTTAGCGTCATGCCTTGTGTGTGCCTAGATAAGTTAGTTGCGCAGGAAATATTTGATTTGCTCAGGTCTGCGCCGATTAGATTTTTTCGTCATTGAGTGGGAAATTATTTTGTTAGTATTAGAATATTCTATATTTGTATTTACTTTTATATCCTGGAAAAGCGTTCCGGAATTCAAGGCTAATTGAAAATGATAATTTTCAGATCATTGTGTTATCATATGGATGCGAATATAGAAGACATGGATATCTCTTTCGGTGATGTTAACATACATGGTGGATCTGATGTGATAGGTAAGTAAAAGCTGCTAAATATATTGGGATGACAGTGATATAATGATCACTGTTGATTTTGTTGTGTGGTGTATAACGTTTTATTTTTATAACTTGTTACCCTGTGTTTCCATGTGTTTTTGGGTTGTGGATAGAAGTTGATGAAGAATTGCTTGATGGTCCCGATCATAAGACCATCTATGATCAAGAGCCGGATTTGTCGGATTCTAGAAATAGTGCAACAACAGTGAATAGTAATGCATCCAATACAACGATCGTAATGGGGTTTAACAGAAGCTTCCCAGCAAATAACGCCGATACCGTATCGGAATCGATTCGATTTCCGCTGCAAGATGCTAAAGATAGCAACATTCCCAACATCATGCAAAGAGATGCTCCTTCCATTGAATCTGTTAAAGCAAACTTACTGAACACTCCGGCATATGTTGGATTCCTGTTGCCAGATAAAGAAAATTTGATAGCAGAGGCCTGTGAATCTTTGTCGAACTCTTTCCCCACTGCAATCGAAGAACAAAGTGACGAATTTCCTCTAGATGTAATAGAGTTTGCCCCGGTACAAATACCCGTCCATCACTCTTCGGCACCACAAGAAAAGTTTGTACCGGCGAATGAATGTAAGTGTGTTTTTATGTTTATTTATTTATTTATTTATTTAAATCAGGGTTATCGGGCAGTATGCCTGTTTATATTGTATGTTGTTTATATTGTGTTTTATTAGCCCCCAAGATACACAATCAGTACCTCTTACCCCCTGTTTACACATGCCAATCGCCTCCTGTCAAAATAATATGGAGTTAGGGTACAATGGGCTCGATGGGTGGGGTTTCCATCACTTGCGGGTATCCAGTACAGTCTGTTCCCGAGTTACGCGGTTTCTGCGTTCCCGACGAATCCGCGTATCTCGAATATCCGCGTAAGTCGAATTTCATGTTTTTTGACTAAAATACTTTTTATTACTCGCAGTTTTTGATTTCAATTAATACTTTTATACACTTTATCATTTATTTGATATGATTCGTGCAGAAAATTCTAATATTTCTGGCTTTTAAGCGGCTTCAATTTGTTAGCAAAAATGCAATTTATACCGAACTTGAAGCAAATTGTAGTGATTTGACATTTAATCTGTCAAATTTAGAAAACCGCGTATCTCCGAATCCGCGTATTTCGAGAACCGTGTAACTCGGGAACAGACTGTATCTCAATTTCGAAAGGTTTGAGAGGGCTAATATAAACATACGGTTAAGCGGTTATCACACACGGTGATGACGCTCTATCAATCTTTATAAATAATTGTTGTTGTCTCGCCGAGTTTTCAAGTGCTAATGTTAAATTCACTGTTCTTCTAATTCTTCTTATTTCGAAATTAAGTTATAATCCTTTCTCTACTAATTACCCTAGTTGTCCTAATTCTAATAAGGCCATGCACATTCCCTACCGTTTGGCGTCAACACACGGCTTAACTTTTATGTTGGCAACTAGATACACGGGTATTTATTCAATATTTAACCGTAGAGTTGGCAACAAGATTAACATACGTAAGTTGGCAACCGACATCCCCGGGTATTCCACACGTTTTGACGCAAAAAATTAACGGTTTTCATAGGTAAACAATGCTTTCTATATTTTAATGCTGTAAGCAAGTAATCTCGACCATATATTCTCTTCTATTTCATTTATTCATTAAGTTTTTTTTCATTTTATGATAATTTTAACGGTCAAATTGAAATTTGGAATCACTTGAATTTGACTCGAAAATAAACACAATACGAAAAGAGGCAGAAGAGAAACGTCATTCTCCATACAAAATGTATGGAATATCCGGGTATGCTCGTTGCCAACTTAGGCACTGGTCTAATCTTGTTGCGCGCAACGTTGTTGGTGGCAAAATGTATGGATTTTGACAGCAAGCGCAACTTTGTTACCGGCCAAATTCAAACCAATTTGATTTTTGTCTGGCAACATTTTTTATTTACCTTGGTCATGGTAATCGGGTGTATGAAATGACACAGCAGCAGTGTGTGTTTTGTAGACATCCGCTAAATTTGGAATTTTTGCATTTATAACCGTATTAATACACGATGCGCAATCTCAGATTGCGCATATATTCGTTTTATCAAAACATATGTCATTTTGCGTAGCCAACCCTGAGCTATAAACGTCATTTCCATATAATTTCAGGTTGCGCCAAGATTGCGCATAAATTTTCAAGATTATATGTCCGAGATATAAAAATATTTTTTGACAGATAAATATATCAAACCGATCCGTTTGACAGATAAATATATGCGCAATCTGAGATTGCGCATCGTCTATTGCTACGGTAATACATTTTTTGGTGTACAGGCGGTCCCCGAGATACACGGTTAATGGGGACCGAAAACGGCCGCAAAATAGCGCGTATCTCGAATTTCCGTGTTAGTCGAATCTCGTGATATCCAGCTAAAATATCACAAATTTTCGTGTAATTTTGCAAGTAGGGGGCGGTTTTAGTCACTTTATGAATTATTTGATATGATTCTGACTGAATATAACTGTTTTAAACCTTTTGAAATAGTTTTGAACATTCGATCAAAACGGAAATTATTTGGCAATTTGCAATTGATGTGTCAAATCAGTACAATTTGCTCAAAGAATTGCCAAATTTAGAAAACCGCGTATCTCCGAATCCGCGTATAAGAGTTACCGTGTATCTCGGGGACCGCCTGTATATTTTATTTTTTCAACACTTTATTCAACAAGTGAATGATAAAAAATAAACTCTGAGCTGTTAATTGGTTAACTTTTGATGCTAAACAATGTCAAAGTGAAATGTTCCCAGCAACATTCATAGACCACCTCAGCGATATGTTTCCGAGCAACAATGTTGCGCGCAACAACATTAGACCGCTGCCTTACGTGGTAAAGTTTAAAAAATATCAAAATAAAATACTTACAGACTGTTTAAAATTACAACTTATGCACCAAAAAATCAGAAATTAAAAGTTGGTAGGCTACGGAAAATTTCAGGTCAATAAAAGCAATGAATCAAAAGTTATTTAAGTTTAAAGTTAAAAAAATACCCGGGTATCCAATTTAAAGGTTAAACTGCAATAAGGTTTTATTCATGGCTTTTATTGGCCTGAAATTTTCCGTAGCCTCCCAACTTTTAATTTCCGATTTTTTATGTATAAACTGTAATTTTTAACCAGCTGTAAGTACAGTCTGAACTCACTGGTTGAACTTCGATTTCCTGCCAACTATTGCATATGTGCTTTTTAGTTGGCACGTTTTTCCATACATACAAAAAATCTATCCTGCTAAATCTAGGATCTAGATCTAAATCCTATCTAAAAAGAAAAAAAGATTTCTCGGCATGCCATATAAACGCATGCTTTTTAATTGAACTATCAGCCAGCTATTGAGCGTGCAACTAAAAAGCATGCCAACTAAAAAGCGTTCAACTACAGTGAACCCTCTCTTATTTGACACCTCTCTCATTTGAAAAATCTCTCTTATTTGAACATTTTTTACAGTCCCTTAATTTCCAGTACATTTTTGTCCTCTGAAATCTGTATCCCTTTTATTTGTGTATGGTGTTGCCTTGGTTAGGCAGCGGTAATCGCTACTGCGGGCGTGCGGGCGTGCGTGCGGAAAAATCAAAATTGTTTGATTCTGACGCAGGCGGTTGCAAACTGTCACCCGCTGCGGGTGTCAAATTCCATACATTTTCAGAAAACGCACGCACGCCCGCATCAGCGATTACCGCTGCCTTAGGCCCGTGTCTGTGCTCCATCGCATGCGATTTTATCGCACGTGCTGTCAAACGCTTTTTCGTATAATATTGCGATTATTTGGATGATTTTAATAATATAACGATTATGAAAAATTAAGTTAAGATTGTTCCTGCCAAACACCACACATTTAGTTTGACAGATTAAATCGGATGCGGCGTCCTACGAAATCAAAAATTTTTGATTCCGTCGTACGACGAAATCGCACGTCCGACGTTATCTGTCAAATCTCATATAAAATTTTGACAGGCCTTCCGATAAAATCGCATCCGATGGAGCACAGACACGGGCCTTATTGAATGATGTATGCACAAATTGGCAATCGTGTTCGCAGTTTCCTATAGCAACAGTTAAGGCTGCATACTACATGTTCTGTCTCTTTCTTGTTTGTAAGGACCTTTCATTCATTTTCAACCTCTGTAATTTGAAAACCTCTCTTATTCGACAGTCCCATCGCCTCTCTAATAAGAGAGAGTTGACTGTATTGAATTCTGACTGTAGACACTGCGGTTGATTGGTAGCCTGGTCACTTTGATTCGGCTATCGCTTTTGATGAAGTATTGTGTTCTTCAGTATAAACAGCTAATCGAGTGTGGTTGTCATCTGTTCTGTATGCTTCCTACCTTCGCAAGAGTGACATATATTCTATGTATGAATGTATGAGCCAAGAAAAAATATGAAAAACAGCAGACGAAAAAAAAAACTTTCGCCTCGTCAAAACTGATTGTTATTTCGATGTGTTAATTACGCCCTAGACATTGTAAGGAAATAAGCTCCAAGAATAATTATAACTACCTGATGATTGGTTTCTTGTTTATATTTCAGATATCTTTTCGCCCGCTGATTTCGATTGTTTACTTTCACGAGGTTGCTCGCAATCTACGAGAACTACAGATACATCAATTATAGCATCTGCATTGTCGTCCTCGGATGCGGTACTACCAAGAAACTCAGTGTTGATCAATTTTGATCCTCTTTTGCGTCGGCAAACTATCATTAAAACCGAAAACCAACAAGTTGCAAACTCTATTACAGAAACCTCATCCGCGTGCCCAGATTTAGTTAAATTTGCACAGCATGAGCAAAGCAACGAAATTGATTATTCATTAACAGATTTCGATGCAAGCTATAAAGACTGTACCGGCGAGCACAGTGCATTCATTTCGAATGGTTTAATTTTACCGTCGTTATCACTATTAGAAAATCATCCTGGCAATGATCCCAAGGATAAGCAACATCAGGAAAATGCATTACGTTGCCTTCTTGATACATCTTTAGCCGCCAGTAGTACACAAAGCCAGGAACTCAGTGTAGATTCTCTTGAGAAAACAGTGGTCACTCAAAAAATCGAATCTGCAAATTGCTCAAAGTATTTGGATAATCTTCTATCATCTTCAAATCCCAATTCATCTTCTTTATTAGAACAGGAAAAATCCTACAGTGAAAAAGAAAAAAACAATGAACTCCTCGTGCCAGTTGTCAATGCTCATATTGATTCTGTAAATTTCTTGGAGCATAATTCGGTTTTTAACAGTTCGACGGATTCAAATGCGGACCCAAAAAATACACAGTTCGAAGAATTGATCGTCGAACAATTCCACGATAGAAACATTGACGTATCATTGTCGAAAAACAAATCAGAAAGCGAAGTGACTATAAAAAATACCATCTTTGAATTAAACAGCATTGGTAATCTTGCTACGGATGTTAATGTAAGTATTTTTATTGGCCCGGAAATTTTCTTTATTATAGTGTATGCTTGTTGTAGGTAAACGATGATTTAAGAACTTTTCGCGAACATATGCTTTTCGCGAAGACTGCGGAACTGCTCCTTGTCAAACAAAATAGAGCGGTGCAAAACATGAGGTAATTTACCCCTATTATTTTATTTATCTCATCATTTTGTGTGATATGTTTTTTTCTTCAAATTATCGTTTTAATCTTTCAGCGAAGAACGATCAGGGCCAATAGAGGAAGGATGTGTTGACGATGGGAAAATAAATAACACGGATGAGTAAGTATTGTACGATGTTTCTATTGTATTATTTTATTACTTGGTTTGTTTAAAAATGACTTTAAAAAGGGTTCGTCTATAGCTGAATGTTTTACAGAAAATGGCCAATTATGTACACAAAAGGTTTAGGACGATGAAAGTGATAATAAGGGTTTATAAAAGACCCTTACCTCACGCGTTTTTATAAACAACTAGTTAAAATGGCCCGGTTACAGGGCTACGCAACGTTTATTGGGCGGTATATAAGAACTTTACATCATTCGATCATTTCGGTTTTGGATCCTTTGTAAACAAATTTTGTTCTTTGCTTATATTATTTTCTTCTATTTAATATAATACCAATTAAATTATGGGTGGTGTACCTGTTGGAATAAATATTTTTTTTTATCCAAATTCACACTGTTTGCGATAAATTTGCTTTACGAATTTGCTTTATCGAAACCCGGGAATATCATATGCCGTACGGAAATACGGAGCAGAAATTTTGCGAACTCTTTAGGCTCTTCAGCATCTTGAACAGTCTGGGCTGTCTGCATACGCATGTTTTCCCGCACACGCAATACCCTAAATTTTCCCAACAGCATGTTGAGTCGGATGCACTGCTGCAGGACCTGGTCATTAATATCACGCGGGATGATTGGCAGTATCCTTCGGAAATTACCAAATAGTAGAAGCATCTTATTACCGAACGTTTGGCGATTACCCATAACATCCTGCAGGACGCGATCCAAGGCGCGAGCTTCTAGAGCATAGCGGCTGCTCATGGATGTCTCGTTCCATACGATCCGTGATGCCTGTTTCATCAATTCAGCCTGTGCTAACTGTACACGGATGTTATAGGAACTAGACATGGGCAAAATGAATCAGAACTGAATGATTCATTCCAATCTTTACACTGAGTGAACGAGTACCGCACCGCCAGATAAATGGAAATGATTCTTCCGCACGCTAGCGGTGCGGTATTGATTCTCCGTGCGGACGCTCTCCCTGTCGACTATGAAAGTATGCGATACATCTCCGCACGCTAGCGGTGCGGTATTGATACTTTGTGCGGACGTTCTCCGCGCCGACTATGAATGTGTGCGATACATCTCCGCACGCTAGCGGTGCGGTATTGATTCTCCGTGCGGACGCTCTCCCTATCGACTATGAAAGTGTGCGATACATCTCCGCACGCTAGCGGTGCGGTATTGATTCTTTGTGCGGACGCTCTCCGCGCCGACTATGAATGTGTGCGATACATCTCCGCACGCTAGCGGTGCGGTATTGATTCTCCGTGCGGACGCTCTCCCTATCGACTATGAAAGTGTGCGATACATCTCCGCATCGATTCTCCGTGCGGAAACTCTCCCGGAAATATACCGATCATGAAAGTGTGCAACAAACCATCGCACGCGGTGCGGAGTTCATTCTCCTACTCAGAAAATCAGCATGCTTTTTCGATCTGATAGTGTGTTGACTAGAACGAGAAAGCTTCTGTTATCCATGTCTTCTTTCCCGTTCTGCAAAATAGCGATACACTCTCGCTCTAGTAGTTTTTTTTTCACCAGTTCGAAACTGCAGGTAATTTTCCATATGTTAGAAGCAATCCATGTCGGCTTTGAATATATGAAAAAGATTCTCCTCATGGACTATAGTTAACCACAGTTTTTTTCAAACTGTACGGTTAATTGAATGAGTGTTATGAATCCGTTGTTTTGAACGGCGATAAATTTACATTTTTATAAAAAATACTTTAAACGAGTAGAACACAAAATAAATAATGATATAAGAAAATTAAGCAAATAGTGATAAATTTAAAGTTTAGTTGAGCATTAAAACAACTTTGATTTCCTTTTTCTCTGCTTGTAAATGTAACTATATAAAAAAAAATAGAGTGTACATTCTTGCAGCATAAAATCGATATTTAAAAACATACTGCACCTCGGGCGTGCGAAAGAATCACCGCACTCGTTCCGTTCATTTCACTGAGCGAACTGGAGCGCACCTGATCTTTAAAAAGAATCATTTTTCCCATGACTAATAGGAACTGTTCCAGCGTCCAGCAAGTTCGCGTGTACGCAAAAATAGTTTCGAGCAGAAACGGGTTCACAGTGCCACCAGGACCATCAAGGAAAAATATTTGTCCAGTATGTGTCTCCTCTCGGATTGATTGTTTTGTCAACCCGTAGCTGTCCACTGCTGCGGTAATTACATCTTACACCGTTTGTAGTTCGTTGATCAATCGGTTCACGTTTACTACAATAATATGTTGTCCAGCACATCGAAAGCATAAGAGTGCTTCACGTTCACCAGGGAAAATAATTCTGCAGCGGATATGGCGCATTGTAGCAGGTCTGGCTGTATCTGCTCAAAGTTGGCTAAATGCGGCATACTCGGAAACATCGTCAGCGCCTTCCGCGGCGTCTTTTCGCACAGGTACTGATTAATAAATCGTAGCGCTTTGAGGTTCTCGGCAGCTTGCTGCAGCCAATTCTATTTGGTGTCTTCGACGGTGTACTGATCCTGATTTGTCGGTGAGCAAAGTGGTTCACGTCCACGTCCTACAATAACCAAGGATTCTGGGACAATCCCTTCGACAATTTTTTTTCGCGTCGTGTATTTGCGGCCTTACACAACTTACGTATACGTATGTTTGTTTATGGCTTGTCGTTTTTCGTCCAACGCCTACATCGATGAATCGGTATGTTGGTGCAAAGTGTGCAAGAAAACCAATACGGTATAAAAATCATCCAAGCTATCTGCACCTAACATCAACTCACTAACCAACATCGTCTCACTATAGAGTGAAAAAGTAACGCTCTATAGTGAGATATTGAAAATGAGAACCTTTTTGTAAAATTTGTTATAGGATAAGTGGTAAAATTCTTAATTAGCAACACACAAAAGAGAAACAAAGTCATGTAAACATGTAAAAAAGGCATTAAATGAAAAGATACACAGAAAGTCGGACGGTCTTCATTTCAAATCAAAATTATCACGTTGCTTTCCAATATTGGACCACTTAGTTCTATCTTGGTCTCTATCTTGGTAATCTATCTTGGTTCCAATTCTAAATATCAGTTATTAGAGATCAGTTGACTATGTTCGGTGGTCATGTGCGTATTACATAACCTAGGTCAATCGCTCTACGGTTCAAATGAAGTAGCATAGTAATTTTGAAGAGTTTTGCTGTTATTCATAATTTAGAAGTCATGAAACCTGCTATAGTTATGAAACGGGGGCAGTCCCGTGGTACAGTCGTCTACTCGAACGACTCAATAACATGCCCGTCATAGGTTCAAGGCCAGAATGGACCGTCCTCCCGTAGCAAGGATTGACTATCCGGCTACGTGGTAATGAATTAAGTCTCGAAAGCCTGTATAGGCCGGCATGTCCGCGTATGACGTTACACCAAGTAGAAGAAGAAGAAGAAGAAACTTGCTATAAGTATCAAGAATGAATTAATGGTTAAAATTTACTGACCTTCTTGCCAATAAAGGCATTAATTGCCTCAATGCTATTGAGCGTTATGTGAGAACGATTGAAAGACGATGTACACAGTTCTAAGAGTGAATTAAGACTAACTACATTTATTCGATATTCAGTGCAGTTTCTGTAACCAATGGCTACTTGATTACAATTAAGATATTGCTATAAGCAATCCACCACAGAGTCCCCCTCAGTTACGCCAAGAACCGAGCACAGTGACCGGATGGTGTAACTTTTATTCTTTCATCATCATTCATCACCGATCGTTTGACATGATGTGAGTTTCTGATTGGTTCGATTTGTTTCATGGTACGGCAAAGCAGTTTGGCAAACTCTGAACGACGCATTTCCGTCAGGTATTCGTAGTGGCTGTCCATATGTCATCTCGGCAACAGAACAATCGATATCTTCCCTGATAGCAGTTCGCAAACCGAGCAGGACCAACGGCGGTTTATCGCACCAGCGTTTCGAATCGACACAGGTTAACGAAGTTGTTAACGTTCGATGATACAAGATCTGACGTAGCGGGCGACGTCTCGATTGATTGAGGGCCAAACAAACCTTCGCGCAACCATTTTTCTCTTTGCTCGAACACAGGAATGAGAAAGGCAATGGATGTTGCTAAGAACTTGTAACCGTAACTTCTCTGGCACATACGGTCTAACATGTACATTATCCGTCACATCACAATACACAGGGTGGCCACTCAACAGGAATACCGGGAATTGGCCGGGAATTTTTTTTTCCGGGAAAAACCAGGAAACAGGAAAATCCGTTCTTTGCAGATTTGTATGCCTTCTCCAGTGGCTGGTTGGTCCATAACTTCCGGTTACCCTTTTTTAAGGTTGTGTGATGACATCTGTTAATCAACAATTGATAGCAGATGAAAAACATCTTTGCCACGGGGTAAAGTCTTTACACGTTAGTGTCATGAAGCTAAACCCCCAAAAAGCAATATTTGTAAAGCCTTTTTGGTCGTTTTTTCATCAGTTGTTAGCTCATATAAAACATCCGAAAATATAAAGAATACATACAGCGTTCGGGATAATTTTGACAGTCACCTACGTAGAAAGAAAAAAAAATTATGGCAAAATTAATCATCGGGGATTTTTTTTTGTTTTAAAAATAGTAGCTTACCATGTATTTTATTCATTTTATTCAAAATATCCGCCCTCGGCTTCTATTACGGCCTCCACCCGTCTCCAGAACCGGGAACAAACCCTGGCGACAGTTTCGCGGTGTAGGGCTGCGAAAACGGACCTGATTTTCGCCAACAGCTCTGCCTTGGTGTTGCTGGAGGTTCTGTTGGTGTCCCGTTCCACCGCGCCCCACACTAAATAATCCATTGGATTAAGATCCGGGGAGCTGGGAGGCCACACATTCGGCGCGGTGAAGCCGTGCCAGGCTCCACGGGATGCTTTAGCAAATTGAGCAGCTTCTTGGCGTTCCCCAACCGACGCTCGCGGCCCTTCTCTGTCAACAACTGACCTCTTCGGCTCTTGTAAGAGAAGTTCCGGAGGTCGTCATTCAGGGTCATTTTCATCGTGGCTGGTGCCACCCCCATCTCACGTGCCAACGGCCGAATTCCGATCCCCGGATTTTCCATTACGCTGAGAATGTGGTTTTCGCTTTTTCTCCCAGCTCATTCCGGATTCCCTTCACCGTGTTCAGCGAACACTGCACGCACTGCATGATGTCGCGGTCGTCGCGTCCGGCGCGGATCATCATGATGCATGTGATCCGCTTCCACAATGTACTCTTTTTTGGCATTTTTTATGACGGGATGTTTTCGCTGCTTGTTCCGTACATTTTTAGCTGTCGAATAACGTATTGCTTGTTTTCCTATGCCAACTCGATCACGAGTTATAAACAAAAATGTAACCGTCAAAATTATCCCGAACGCCACGTATTTAAATAACTTAAGATCCATAGTAGCCAAATTAGATTCACAAACGAGCGCACGATTGTTTGATAATTTGTTTGTACAAATTTGGTAGAAATCATGCCAAAAATGGATCTCAAATGTGTTGTCACACCTCTAGATTGGATACTATATTGTTGAATAATTCACTTATAACTTATTTCCAGTTTTTATGACAAGTGTGTCCATCTTTCCCGTAATGCCCGTGTTTACTTACCATCCTCTAGATAACGATTTTTGAAAACGTATGATTTAATAATTTGGAATTGAAGTATCAAAGCATAGTGAATGCGTCTGCAGCAGAATTGTCTTTGCCTTTGATGTGCCGAATATCTTTAGCGAAACTCGAAATTCAAATATTGTTCTTCATGAGAAAGGTGATTTGAATTAGAATTCAGAGCATACGTGAGCGGACGGTGATCAGTATAAATTGTGAATTCTCTCCCTTCCACTAGATGTGGAAAATCTGCCCCGCTAATTTCATGGCTGTTAACTCGCGACCGAAGACAGAATACTTTTTCTGTTAAGGAGAAAATTTCTGCGAGAAGAACCCAAGCGGTTGCCATGCGTCGGCGACATATTGTTGTATAGTTGCTCCTGCCGCTGTATCCGAAGCATCAATCATCAGTCACATTCGTTTTGACGAGTCAGGATAGGACAATAAAGCTGCGTTTGCTAAACTTTCCTTGCATTTCACGAAAGCTTATTCTGCTTCGATCGTCCACTGATGTTTTTTTTGTATCGTTTTTTCGATTCCCAATAATGGGTGCTTGCAATGACTGTTGCAATGAGACAGCATTCCGGATGAAGCTTTGGTAACCATTCAGCAATGCCAAAAATGTGGAGATCCTTCACAGTAATCGGACGTCTGTAATCAACAACGGCTTAAACTCGATTAGCTTGAGGTTTGATATCAGATGCACTGATATGATACCCCAAAAAGTTTACTTCTGTTTGTACAAACTTGCATTTGTCCAAGTTCAGTACCAAGCCGTTTGATTTGAGACGCTCAAAGACAGTTCGCACGTGCGTTAGGTGTTCCTCCTCATTAGACGATGCAATGCATATATCATCGACAAACACCACCACAAAATCCAAATCACCGAAGACATGATGCATAAAGTGCTGAAATGTCTGACTATGACAATCCAAATTGCATCTTGGTAAATTCGAAGAGCCCGAACGGAGTGGTTATCGACCGGAACAAAATGATATGCTCTTACCAAATCTAGAGTGCTACCACAAATCGTGAATATGTTACACAGGATAACGATCTAGCAAAGTTATCCGGTTTAAACTCCTGTAATATCCGACAATGCGCCATTGAACATTCTTTTTCGGTACGCAATGAAGTGGACTTGCCCAACTGCTTTTGCAAGGGCGACAAATCCCGAGCTCCATCATGGTCTTAAATTCTTTTTTAGCGGCTTCGAGTTTGTCTGGAGGCATTCTACGTTGTTTTTTAAGCAACTGGAGGTCCAGTGGTTTGAATGTGATGGGTTACATTATGTCTTACCTCAGTTTGCATCGTCGGCGGGACGATGATCTCTCGAAATTCGACAAGCATGTCTCAAAAAGGACGATCTTTTGCTATAGTTGTTACTCCGTAAACCGAAGATTTTGTTAATCCACAAACAGTGTGTAATTTCATACCTCCATCAATAAATCTTCTGTTTCCAAGGTCTACAAGAAGACCAAAATACGCAAGGAAATCGGCACCAATAATTGCAGAAGTAACGTCAGCTTGCAATAAATTCGGCGTAGTCCGAGATCCACAGAAACAAACTTGCTCCCATACGTTCGTATTTTCGTTCCGTTTGCTGCATGGAGTAAAAACGGCGACGGTTCTCGAGTCTTCTCTATCTTGGATGCAGGTATTATCGATACATCCGATCCCGTGTCGATTAAGAATCGAATATCGGAAGATTTGTCGAAGATTTGCTGACGGCTATTGATTTTTAATCTGCCCACCTCGCCGATTTCGGATGAACGGAAATCTAGTTTGTTGACTAATGATACTGGCAAGGGCTTCGACATCGCGTAGCTCGATTTCCATACTTCCGGTAATACCAACAGATATTAGGCCCGATTATTAAACACAAATTGTAAAGACAAGTTGTCAAAATAGGCAGATTTGTATTATGACATCCGTTTGTGTTGTGTGTTGAAAAAACATAATTTGACGAAACACTAACTCATAAGCGTACTGCCAAGATATGCATTATGAAACACAAACGGAAATCCAAAATTTTCAAACTGCTTTCCGCCAGCTTTTGGTGCTGTTGCTTTCACGACAAAATATAAGTATTTTATTTCTGAAATAATATTTTTATCATTTTAAACAAAAATATGTGTACTGCCATATCCAAATGGCGATATGCTGGAGATACATTGGAGCGCCGTTTATCCGGGTACCTTTTATCCGGCTTTCCGTTTATCCGTGCTGTTGAGAAATGGCAGTTCAATACAAAAGTGACATTGCGTTATGAGGAGCATATTTGAAAAAGCGGTTATAAGAGCACATTGTCATAACAAAAACACTATAATGCATGGCAAATTTTAAATATTCTCCTTGGAAAAACATGAAGTTAGTAAAAACTGGGTTATTTTTTCAAAAAATAAGAAAAATTTCCAAAAAATAACTAGGAATTGGTGATAAAATATATCATTTGACTCATTATCCGTGTTATTTGCTTATCCGGGCGAGGTCAAGTCCCGAGAAGCCCGGATAAACGGCGCTCCACTGTATTGGTAACGTGATGCTGTTTTGGTTTAAGAAGCTGCTGTTATTTCCTTCCTCTGTTGTTCTTCGATAGTAGTCGAAAGAAGAAGGACTCACGCACCCGGTTTGCGTTCAACAGCATTGGATTCCAGCAACTTCTTCAGTGAGTGACTGTTTCAACAACCAACAGCATAGGCACATGTAATTATCACATCTAATTCTGCATACACTTTTAGGAATAACAAAGACTTGGAGGGCTTGATCTCCGCCAGAATGTCAAGGAAAATTTCCTTCGACACACGAACATTTTTCTTAAATCTGAAATTAACAACCACGAAATGAAACCATGTATAACACGGTTTGCACAAATGATCCGCATGCTTAACTCACGCTTGGTTAGAAAGCTGTAACGGGTCAAAAACACTTCGAAGTAGTCGGCGCTGTTTTGCCAGTTGTACCATTTTTTCTTCTTCACTGCTACTATCGTCACTTACGAAGTGGGAGAAAATCATTTAGATGTTATAAACAAGGATTGTTAGCTTGATAATCGATCGTTTCTTAAATAAACTTGTTTACGTTTTTTTAATTTTGATTTTGAACATTTTGACACATCGACAAAGGCTTTAACGAAAGAAAAAAAATTAACAAACTTGTCTGTCACAAGAACGGTTTCAAAATGCATACCTATTTTCCGTTTGTCTTGACGCACTTGTCTTGTGTCATTTCCGTTTGTGTTTAATAATCTGGCCTATTGGTTTCATTGGTACGATTTTGAGAAGTGGAACGTAATCGACCGCGCTCAAATTGCCTTGCTTTCACTTGGCGTTCCTTTTCATGGCGGCAACTTCTGCTACTGCCAAATTTTCCGTCGTATCTTTTTGCACAGAAGCATGGATGACCGATGTTTGAGGAGCCATTTCTATCATTTTATCTGCCATCTCCGTCAGTTTCGAAAGACTTCCATCGTGGATGCTAAGTATTGCATGTATATTAGCTGGAATTTTTGTTGTTGCAAAAATAGCCTTTTTAACAAGGAATCATTCACATTCAATCCCGCAGTAAGTTCTTGCATCTTCGTTGAAAGATGCGTAGGACGAAGGTCTCCAAAATCGTACGATCCAAGTAGTTGATCCATTTTGGCTTGTTCCGTGAGCTCCAATCGAGAGATAAGGCGTTGCTTAACGGTTTCATACTTTCCTTTCGCAGGAGGATTTTGTTTCATCCTAATGAACGCCGGCCAACAAAAACTGAATTTCAGCTTGTGAAAACCACAACGATGAATCGTTCTTCCAGAATTCCGCTAGTAGGGAAAGTTTCTTTTCGGTAGACATGTTCGTTCTCGAATTTTTGAATTACGAGAACTAATAACAATCCGGAGATCACGTCGGGGTCACCAATGTTGGAACGATTGAAAGACGATGTACACCGTTCTAAGAGTGAATTAAGACTAACTACATTTATTCGATATTCACTGTAACCACGGTTGCTGTAATCAATGGCTATCTAATTACAACTAAGATATTGCTATAAGCAATCCATCACACTTTCTTAAATTCTATTTCGTTGTTTAATGTTTTGTTTTGGTTTTACTAGTTTATTTGGTCCGGTTGCAGGGTTTTGCAACATAACCTTAGACGTTTATACTGACTGCAGGGCACATTTAAAGGTTTTCATGCAAACATACTGCAAGCAAAGGATTGCTTCTCTTATGGTGTCTTTTTACTAATACTCTTTAAGACCGTGATCTTGGTACAGGTTTCCATCCAATTTTTATCCCAGTTCATAGCCCTTCCATATTTTGTCGTATCTACAATATGGGGTAATTTTTTCTGTATCCATCACATTAGCAATCGTGGTCCAGTTTCTTTCTCAGTATTTTGACTATCGGCTGGCCTCGTGGTACTCGTACGACTCAACAACATTCCTATCATGAGTTCATTAACAATATTCTCAACAATATGGACCGTGTCCTCTTACGTATGACTGACTATTATCCTGCTATAGGTTATCAAAAAGTCACTGAAATCCAAGACCCGCTGTGGTACAGGCAGGCCTTGACCGACAACGGTTGTTGTGGCAAGGAAGATTTTTAACTATTCCGCTATCATTGACCATTTTTACAACCGCATATGACACACCAAAATTTAATTTAGTCTTTATGAACTTATTGAATTGCTACTATGAAATGTCATGTTCATATGACATATGGGTCAGAGTTTCCCATCCACAGGGAACACTATCACGGCCCGTGTCCCACCTTCTGCAATACTATTTGTGCACCAAGCAGCCTTGGATGTCCAGGAGTGTTAAATGCTAATAAAAACAATTAAACTAACTTCATTCAAATTTGTTGCTTCATCATATGCTCATATAAAAAATACCCCTGACCCAGGAATGTCCTTATTCCGTGTACATTAGTGTCCCACTACTTTTCCCAATAGGAGTTGCAGTTTATTTCAGTTTTCAGTTCAGATCAGTTGTAATGCTACTGCTGAACCATAAAATATGTTTTCCCGTAAAATATACTTTCAATGGATGAATAAATATTAAAATTCAATTATTAAATTTTTGCTTTTTTCAACTGTTTAACACAACTCGTACGATAAAGCCTTATCCACCCATCTGCGTATAAAGGCCCGTTATAAATAAAAATATAAAAGGCCCGGGGGAAATATAAACCCGTTATATGCATGTTTTTAAGATCTTCATTTGGACCTAGTTTTGAAGCTCCAATGTTATTGCATTGTACCCGAATTTTCGGATTATTCTATAAAAAAAAATCTATGTAAAATTGTATTTGTCCAACGTTCAAAGTGTACGATTTTGCTATCCTTTCTAGCGAGCATTTGATTTATCTTCGATGATAGTTCGAAGCAAGTACTTATTTGTCTTACTTTTTGTTTAAATGTTTTGCACCACACAACACTACTACGCATGATCAAATGGAAGGAACGGGGTAGAATCTCTACCACAGAATTATTTAGAATCACTGGGAATAATTTAATAATTGTTGATACAGCACGTTGGTAGAAGAAAACAATGATATCTTTCCATTTGAATACCTCAATGATTCAATCAATCTACCGTTGCTTGTTGCCTCGAAGAAAGGCATCCCCTTACGAAATAAAAATCATCCAGGCACCCATATTTGGTTAGCAACACTGTTCTATAGTGAGTAACTTTTTCGTACACATAGTTTCTAAAGTGAGCAAGCGTCACCTATGAGCGTAACGTGAGCTTAACGTGAGCGTCACCTCTTACTTCGTTTTGTATAGTGAGATATTTTTCTTCTCTCGTTTTTTCTTTTCCAAGCCCGTTCCACCAAATTTTGGGTTGTGAGAGAGTCATATTTGTATTTTTTATAATCTGATTTATATTTTTGCATATGTCATTACTCGTAGTGTTTTCTGTTATGTTTAATAATTCTATCGATTGGAATGCTCTGGTTTTGTTTTTTTTTTTCATTTTTTTAGGGCTAATGTTTTCTTGGATTGTTGTAATTATGGTTTTGTGGTTTGTTGCCCCCAAATGGTGCTCTAACACTTTTCTGTTACTTTTGCCTATTAGCTTTTCTGTTACTAATGTCAGACCTATTGCTGTGCTTCTTTTGTTGCGGTCGGTTGGTATGAATGTGATCTCTTTTTTATGTAGGAGTACGAAGTTGGGCTCCTCCATTTCTTCGATCAACGTTTTCCCTTTTCTGTCTTTGTATGGGTTTCCCCATGCTATATGGTGCGCATTTAGGTCAGCTGTTATTATTGTTTTATTGTGGTGTTTGGGTCGTTTAATATTATTTCTATTGTGGATTTTAGTTTGTTGCCGTTTTTGGAAGGTGCCGCGTTAATGGAAAGAATTGTGATATTGGGATCATTGTTATTTCTGTTACTTGGATTTCGTTATCATATTGTCTTTCTTTTGTTTTGTATATGAAGTCTTGTCTTAGCTATACCGCTGTACCACCCTAGCCATCTTCTCTGTTGTTTGTAATTTGGTTTTAGTTTGTAAGTTATGCTTTTTATGTTACTCATTCAACCATTGTTCCATAAGACATGCTGCCGTTATATTTTGGGCGTTTAGTATTATTTCCAACTCTTCTTTAGTTTTGGTTTGACTGGTTATGTTTGTTTGAAGTATCGATCTATTTCCGGCCATTTTTTACATTATTTTTGTTTTTTGTTTGTGTTTTTGTTTTGTTTTTGGATTTGTTTTTCAATTGTTTTTGTTTATTAGATGATTTCCGTGCTCTTATTGTACGGTTGGTTGGTAATACATTTTTTATGCGTTTGTGTCAGATGAAATGTTTTCAACCAGCATCACTCGTTTTCCGGCAATGGTTTTTTCTAAATCTTCATTTTTGTCATAGTCCATTCGTGTCATTGTTTGAGATATGCAGACTTATCATATACGTCGAACTACTCTCGAATCCATCGGAAGCTCCAGAATCGAACGGGAGAATATTTGGTATCTTATTCGCCGTTCGATTCGATGAAGGTTTCGTCGACTTTTTTGTTCTTGTTCTTGACAGTTGGTCGAAGCAATCTGTGAACGGAGTAAATGTAAACAAACTGATTGAGCACTTCTTTCAAATAAATAATTTCCAATTTTGGTCACAAATGGGATAAATGTGAGTGCTAAAAGTGTTACTAGACCTGTGTTGAATGTAATTACAAATGTAGACAGCGGTCACAATTCATTTAATTTTTGAATTTGCTTGAGCTGCCGGGAGAAAATCACTCGAATCTCCCTGCTCTATCGACATACATTAAGCTTCATGAACTCGAAACTGCCGGCGGAAAAGCAACTTGTCAGATGATAGCAAAATGAACAAAATGAACATTCGTGTGAATTTTCTTGAATGCCGAATGCAGTACGATAGACCTGATAGTCTAAATAGTTGGAGAATTGAATATCCTTCCTTTTGGTGTAAGATATTCATTCAATCATTCATTCATCTCTCTCTCTCTCTCTTTCTCTCTTGTTGGCATGCTCACGATAGAGCACGTTGATGTGACATGGTCCGGTCAACAACAATTCTCCAGGGAGCTCGTCCCTGGCTGCAGCATTCCATGTAGACACCCGATTTCCGACAGGTCTCGCTTCACCTGGTCCAGCCATCGAGTTCGCTGTGCTCCCCTGCGCCTTATGCCGAACTGGGGATCACTGTCGAACACCTTCTTGGTGGGGCATGAGTCCGGCATCCTCGTGACATGCCCCAGCCATCGTATCCTTCCAGCCTTCGCCACCGTCGGGATGCTCGGTCCGCCGTACAGCTTAGCAAACTCGTGGTTCATCCTTCTTCACGCTCCATGCTCGAACACACTGCCAAAGATGGTCCGGAGGATACGTCGCCCAAACATGCCCAGAGCATTTGCATCCTCCATTCGAATGGTCCAGGACTCATGCCCATAGAGGACCACCAGACAAACCAGACAAATGCCGGTAGTTCCTCCTGCTCCCAGATTTTCACGATCAGTTGATGCATTTCGACGGTAAGCCTCTCCGGCCCCAGTCCATCGCTGCCCGCAGACTAATTGCTCTTAAGCTGCTTGATGGTGCTGGCAATCTCATCCAGAGATGGCGAGGGCATCTCGTCGTCTGCACCGATGCTGTCGCTGTTGCTACTGCTGTGCTGCTGCTGTGGAGGTTTCCTTGTTCTGCCACTTGCGCCAGCCTCTCCTGCCTCTGATTCATTCAGGTGTCCTTCGTAGTAGCACTTCCACTTTTCGATCACCTCCCGCTCGTCCGTCAGGAGATTTCCTTTCGCTTCCCGGCACATTGCGGTTTTAGGAGTAAATCCGCCCCGTGCCTCCTTTAATCTCCTGTAAAACAAGCTGGTCCGACTGAGAAAGCTGCTCCAGCAGCTGTTCATGTGACTCTGCAAAACGGCGCTGTTTGGCCGGGAAGAGTAGGGTTTGCTGTTTCCTCAGTCGTCTGTAGATCTTCACGTTCTGACGGGTTTCATTCCGTAGCATGCGGGCGCGCGCTGCATTCTCCTCGGATAGTGCTTGTCTGCTCTCTTCGTCGAACCATTCCTTTTTCTCTATACGTGGTAAGCGTCCGATCTTGTGTTCGGCTGCAGTGCTGATCGCTGGTTCCACCATATGCCAGTGTTCTGCGAGGGGCATCGCGGCAATGTTGTTGTCGACCGGAAGCGCTTTCCCAAGCGCTGTCGCGTACCCCTCCGCCATATCAGCACACTTCAGCCGGTCCAGGTTTAGCCTTGGGGAGGGTTGACTCCGTTGGTTGTTAACCACGGAGAGTTTCTGGCGAAGCTCTACCATGACCAGGAAATGGTCCGAATCGACGTTTGCGCCGTTCATTCATTCATTCATTCATATTCATATTTATTTGTCTATCTTCTGGTTACACCAATACTTAGATAATATTTATTACCTATGTTCCTAACTTAATAAAAATTAAGGCAGCAAGGGATTAAGGTGGGATCTGAGGCGGATCTGAAAGAGGACAAGTGAAGGTTGAAATCAAACCAATAGATGCAGTTCGGCGAGATGGGATCAGTAGGAGAGGACGGCTACGAAGAACACGGTTAGGGGCGTATAGATAGGGGGGGATAGAAAAAGGAAGGATCCCGCCATGTAATTCATAGTGATTTGCGAGGGCGCCCGAGGGTGCCATACAAGTTCACATCCCTAGCGCCCTCGCATTTCATAGCTTGTGAGCTCAGGCAGTTTTTTC
Organism: Anopheles arabiensis; assembly: GCF_016920715.1. NCBI lineage: Eukaryota > Metazoa > Arthropoda > Insecta > Diptera > Culicidae > Anopheles > Anopheles arabiensis. The sequence goes on along the minus strand of NC_053518.1, from coordinate 51,598,189 downwards.
GCACCTTGTTTTAGCAATTATAATTATAGCACCCCGAGAGCAGCAGATATAACAGTGCGATTTGTAGCATATCAAACACCTAGTTTTTATCATTTTATTTTCCAAAATCCACAAAAGAAGAAGTAGTGATCTTTTCGACGAATAACACCACAAAAAAAAATAGCTGTAGGGGACCAGACTACTGAGCAGTACTCCAAAATTGATCTGACCAGAGAGCAGAACAGAGTCTTCAGACACATAGGGTCGAATAAATCGCTAGCAATTCTCAACGTTTTCCACGCTTGATTGACAACTGAGTCAATGTGGTGGTTGAAGGTGAGAAGGTGATGGTCCTGTCAAGTCAGACACCGAGGTCTTTTACAACACAATCACGATTGACTTGCTGATAATTTAGAACGTACGATTAAACGATTGGAGACTGCGAACTACTAAACGAAATGACGTTACACTTATCAGGGCATAATGTGAGGGAATGACTAAAACACCAAGAAGAAAGACGATCAAGAATATTTTGTAGCGAAGTACAATCACTAGGAGACGAAACTGGGAGAATAGGGAATAGGTGTCTGCAGTATTGTCCGTAGTGACCGAACCGAGCGACATGGAAGTAGGAAGGGAAGAGGGGTTACGACGCTTCTTGGCATAAGACCATAAAAGTTTAGGATTATGATACAACATGCATTGTAGCCTTTCCAAGATACAACGTTTAACTGGCACGATTATAAATACGAAAAGCAGAAGCGGTGTATTTAAAAATTCTACACAGCAAATTTTCTCGTCTTGCTTCAATAAAGTTTTTTACCGAAACGGTTCAGTAATTGAATATTTTACTGATTTGCAGCATATATGTTTTCTCATGCAACAATGTGCCTATTACCACGCAAAGTGTCCTTGCCGCCATGAGTAAACTGAAGCCTTCGTTCTCTCCTGGTCCCGATGGTATTCCATCTTCCATATTAAAACAATGTGCAACAATGTGTCTCTTGCTCCTCTTCTGTCCCGTATTTACTCCAGATCAATCCATGAGGGTTCCGTTCCCACAATATGGAAATCCGCATTTCTTAAAATAACGATCACTCTTTATGTTCTAATTACCGCGGTATTGCTATACTATGCTCAATGTCCAAAATTATGGATTCGATTGTTCATTCGTACCTGTCTCCTATTGTCTCTAGCTATATATCTCCTCTCCAGCATGGCTTCATGCCCAAAAGATCCACCGTTACAAATCTTATGTGTCTATTACACCTGTTCTCACTTTCCTCTGAATCGTTATCCGGTTGCTATGGATCGCAATCCATGAAAATGGATCGCAATCAACTACGTCTGAATCGTTTTCAGCTACGTTTGGATCGTTTTCAGCTACGTTTGGATCGCTCTCAGCTACCTTTAGATTTTACGTTAGCTGGCGCAAATTTTGTTGCGGCGCAACCGTTTATTCAGTGACCGCGGGACACATTTGCATTCCAAGGAAAGAATTAAATAATTAATGCATTCAATTGTAAAATCTAATCACTTTTTTATGTGAAGCTTACATCACCATTCATACTTTATTGATTATTTGACCAAACTTTTCCGAACAAACATGCACAATCTTCTTCTTTTTGGCGTGACGACATACGTAGTCATTCAGTCCTGTTTAGGCTTTCGAGATTTAGCCGGATATTCCTTCTTTGCTATGGAGGGACGGTCTGGTTGGGAATCTATTCTGATGCATAGAAGCCGATAAATCTGTCAAATGTTATTCATTGCTTAAAAATGGGGTTTCAGAATTCAATGAGAAGCTCTCAATTGGGTTCAAACATAGAACAATATGAAATTGTTGCTTTTCATATCGTCTGTTATGATGTGAATCGTGAGGTACGCCAAGCGGTCACTAAATAAACTATGCGCCGCAACAAAATTTGCGCGAGCTAACGTAAAATCCAAAGGTAGCTGAGAGCGATCCAAACGTAGCTGAAAACGATCCAAACGTAGCTGAAAACGATTCAGACGTAGTTGATTGCGATCCATTCTCATGGATTGCGATCCATAGCAACCGGATAACGATTCAGAGGAAAGTGAGAACAGGTGTAAGATTTTACAATTGAATGCATTAATTGTTTAGTTCTTTCCTTAGAGTGCAAATGTGTCCCGCGGTCACTGAATAAACGGTTGCGCTGCAATGAAATTTGCGCGAGCTACCGCAAAATCCAAAGGTAGCTGAGAGCGATCCAAACGTAGCTGAAAACGATCCAAACGTAGCTGAAAACGATTCAGACGTAGTTGATTGCGATCCATTCTCATGGATTGCGATCCATAGCAACCGGATAACGATTCAGAGGAAAGTGAGAATAGGTGTATCTGTTATATCTCCGGCTCTTTCATCCGCAAGCCAAATTGACGCCATATATACCGACATGAAAGCAGCTTTTGATAGCATACCAATCAATCTACTGTTAGCTAAGCTTAAGAAACTTGGCTTCGGAGGTTACCTTTTAGATAGGCTCGGATCTTACCTTTCTGGCCGTTCCTACAAAGTACGTGTATGCGATAGCTTCTCCGAAACATTCGCAGGTCTCTCTGGCGTACCTCAAGGAAGCGTGCTCTGTCCTTAGCTTTTTATACTGTTTTTCAACGATTGTGTATCTGTGCTCCCTCAAAATAGCTGTCTTCTCTACACCGATTATGTAAAAATCTTTTTACCTGTTGCCTCATCTCATGACTGTAATGTCCTGCAGCATGTGCTGGACAATTTTTCTGATTGGTGTTGCCTCAAGGGTCTCCGTTTATGTCCTCAAAAATGCTCTGTCATATCGTTTGGTCGTTCATCTCACAAAGTTCTCTGGAACTACTACATTTGTGGCTCTCAACTTGTTCGCGTCTCATCATTGAAAGATCTCGGTGCATGGTTGGACGAAAGATTACTCTTTAATGTACATGTCGAATTCGTCCTAAAAAAGCCAACAAAGCTCTTTAATTCATCCTTCGTTTAGCATCCGAGATAAGAGATCCAATGTGCCTTAAGTCCTTGTACTGCTGTTGAGTCCGTCCCACTCTTGCATACGCTGCAGTCGTTTGGTCTCCACCCGGTATCACTGCGCTGGCAAGGCTAGAGAAAGTCCAACGCAAATTTACCCGTATCGCCATTCGTCGCTTCCTTCCCGATCAGTCGTCTATTCCTCCATATCATGTCCGTTGTCGCCTGCTTAGTTTAGAAACTATCCAAGTCAGACATTCTATCATCCAGTCCCTTTTGTTGCCAATCTTCTCTCCTCTGACCTTGATTCCCTATCTCTCCTGTCGTGTATACCCCTTAATGTTCCGTCTCGACCCATACGCCCCAGAGCTCCCCTCTGCATAGAATTTCGCCGAACCCGTTACGGCCAAAATGACCCACTCTTACGAGCGTTAGCCACCTTCAATGACCACTCCGATCTCTTCGACTACCATATACCACCCTCCCGTTTTCGCTCCCTCCTTCGCAACACTATCACCCTTTCCACTCCATAATTCGTTAACCCGTACATTCCTTCCTCTCCTTAGTTTTTAAGCAACATATTGTTAAGCCTTAGGCGTCATCAGCGTCAGGTACTGAATTGTGATAATCAGAGGTGATACTCAGAACGATTGATGTAACTAATACATGCTCATGACATGTTTGCGACCATCGCTTGGTCAGTCACTATATCACGACTTTTTTTTGCTGTGATCAATTTTGCAAAATGTCACTGACATAGTCATGACAAATTCTGGCTGAAACAAAATCATCTCAGCGTCAATGGCTCTACTGTAATGATCAAAGGCGAGCCTCAAACAGTTGGTGCGACCATCACATGCTTGGTGACATTGTGTGCAACCAACTCTTGGTCAGTCACTTGGTCGGGACATTTTCAGTCGGTGATTATCGCGATGGTCATGGGAGATATGCGGTGCGTGCGAGTGGTTCCAAGAAACAAAATGAGCATGTTTTCTCGCTCTATTTGACCCGACAGATAACCAAAACAGATAGAGGGAGAAAGCATGCTCATTTTGTTGCTAAAGCCCACACGCCAAGTATATTCCAAGAATGTCGTGATTATCGCCGACAAAAATGTCGTGACCAAGTGAGTGACCAAAAGTTGGGTGCTAAACTAAATGTCACCAAGCATGTGATTGATTCTCCAACTGTTTGAGTATCGTCACTGATCATCTCAGTTGTGTACGTGATCTGATTTGAGCTACATTTCAGTCATGGGTGTTGATGACTGAATCAGTGGCATTTGGCAGCACTGTTCACAACCAGAAAAATATCATGATTATGCTTGCGCCGGCATTAAGCTTGTCAGTCAGAGTATCGTGTTGGACTCAAGAATTCACATGTCATGACTAGAGTTGGGCAAAACGCAGTAAAAAGTGGAACTGGGTCCGGACGATTTCAACAAGTTTCGGACCCAGTTCTCAAGGGTAGGTTCAATCCGACAAGCCGGAACCGCCCAGAATCGTCCGGAATCGTGCGGAGTCGGTGAACCGTCCGGAATCGTCTGGAATCGACCAGAATCGCCCGGAATCGTCCGGAATCGCCCGGAATCGTCCGGAATCGTCGTAATTGATCGGAATCGTCTTGAATCGTCGGAATAGTAGGAATTCCATTTCATTTTATGTCATTTATTCAGCGCTTAACCTAATACAAATAGATACAAACAGTAACACAAGAGGCTAACGTGCATGTCGAACGATATCGAGGAACTCAGTGCGCGACATTCCTGGCTTAAATGTACGACAGACAGCATGGACATATGCGCGGCGGCCGGAACGTGAACTTGAATCGTCTGGAATCGTCGGAACAGTCGGAATCGACCGGAATCGACTGGAATCGACTGGAATCGCCCGGAATCAACCGGAATCGTTCGAAAACGTCGGAAACATCCGAAATCGATCGGAATCGACCGGAATCGTCCGGAATCGTGCAGAATCGTAGTCAATCGATAGTAGTGAATATGAGAAGCCAGTGTCTTACTTTTCCCTGATTTAGATACAGTGTTTTGTTAATTAATTCGTTTTCACTCCGTCATTTTGTTTAAAAAAAATGTTATAACTAAACGAAATAAACTAAATGTAATCAACCCACCCGTCAATTTGACGGGTTCCGTAGAGATAGTTATACCACATATGTATCTGAAAATCTATGAAACTTAAGAAAATAATACTTATGCTACAAAATTATAGTATGTTATGCTGAATTTACGAAATGAAAAAAATCTAAACTATATAAAAGGTATTGTTCGTATTTCACTGCAAAGTTCAACTTCCGTCAAATAGACGGGTTCCTTAAACCTAGTGTTAATCAACAACTAATAACATTCTTACATCTGTACTATTTTGATTTCTAAAGCTACGCATGGCTCTAATTATGAACACAGTTATCAAGTCGTACGACTTTAACAACATGTCCTTTATAGGTTCGATTCCTAAGCTCTTTTGTTGCGGGTTCCTGGTAAGCTCTTTTGATGCCAGTATGCTTAGAGGTTTCATGAACGCTCCAAACATTTTGAGGAAGCCGTACATGCCGAAGGTGCATGCAAAGCAATGATGGAGAAAGTGAAATATGTAATAAATTTGGCTTCTCAAATTCACTACTATCGATTGACTACGATTCCGCACGATTCCGGTCGATTCTGGTCGATTTCGGATGATTCCAGACGATTCCGGACGATTCCGGTTGATTCCGGGCGATTCCAGCCGATTCCGTTCAATTCCGACTGTTCCGACGATTCCGGACGAGTACGACGATTCCGGACGGTTCCAGACGATTCCAGACGATTCGAACGACTCCGCGCGATTCCAGACGATTCCAGACGATTCCGACGATTCCGGACGATTCCGGCAGATTCTGGAAGATTCTGGAATTTCATCCGAGTTTTTTAAGAGCACGTGTCCTATCCGCCTTTAATGACGGTTATGTAGTATCGTACCAAGGATGGCGATAGAAAGGTTTAGAACGAGGATAACAAAGTAAGAGCTGCTTTAACACTATTACTAAATTGCTCTGCCGCTACGTCCACAGCGGAGGGAGAATCGGATCTAATGTCTAAAAAAATACCATCAGAGTTGGCTATTATTTTCCTATTTTTTTCTAAGTACAATTTTCATAAATTCAACTCAACTGTTTTCTCTAATATTATTACAATTATGCGGTAAAGGAAAAGATAAAGTCGCTGAAAGAGTATTATATGCCTGAACGAATCTACAACTCGATGAACATGTCTATATAATCCTCGAAAACCCTGTAATGCTGTTCGCATTGCCGCATTTTGAGACCATTACATGGGTTTTCAATAGAATTAATAACGTTTGTCATTGATCTAATCACTTTTGATTTTGATGTGAATAATTCTCACGTCTTACTAATGCATGCATGCATATTGCGAACCATTGGCTGCTTCGATGTGAAAAAAAATTAAATTTAGACTGTTTCGTAGTGCCCTGCAAGCAATGTGTGTCGTGACGCACATCTTGTTTAAGTTATTGTCACCAGCATTAGATACATATTGTAGGGAATGCTTAACTTAATAGAAGAAGAAGAAAAGGAAATGCTTAAACATCTCTCAAAGAATCACTATTATAAAATTCTAGGCAAGGCTGATCAGCGTTACTTTCCATTGGTAGCTTGGATGTTTTATGCTTAGTTAACATCCATACAATAGCAACCACATCGATAGAAAACGCAACGCCGACTTAGTTTTTAGTGTTTTGAAAGGTATGGAGAAGAATGATACAAATTACAGACACAATTTAATAATTGAACGTTTTCCGTGATCATTCGAGATATTGCCTTACATGTGCTTAATTTTTGATCGAAGCATAGCTAAAGAATGTGTTCTACGACGTGTATGTTAAGTTTTCCAAAAAGTGGTCCAAAGAACTATCCAGCAAGACTCAACGTCAGAAGATAGGTGGCATACTCTAGGTGGCCACCACTGTAAATGCGGATGTATAAAAAAGGTGACGAAAACATTCATAGGTCCCGAAATATAAAAGGAAGCAGTATCAGGGACCGTAACTAAGATCTGTTTCATGATCCTGTTCAGTGTAAGTTCTGGTGTGGGTTCGGTATCAATTTCAAGATCGGTACGCTTTTTGGAGCCATTTTGCCGGTATATATACAATTTCAGTACCGGTAGGCTAAATGTAGCAATAGTGGTACAATTTGTAGGAGTACAGATGTGCTTTAATAGATTTAAATTATCAGGGAGGTAAAATTATGAATATTTTAGTACATAACAATTGGAATATGTTCTATCTTTGCAATCACAACCATTTTTACCATCAAACACAACAAATTTACGAAAAAGGCATATTTCTGTGACGACTTCGTAGTACCTATAATAATAGTATGGTTCCTATAGTCGTCGTATTGTGTTACTATAGTGGTGGTAAAGAAAGATTCCTCAAAAACTGTGTATAATATATATGAAACTTAGTTTTGATGCTGTTTTCGTAGAAATAGCAAGAATCACATCCATAATATTGATTTCTTACATAATTTGGCCGTAAAAAATGTATAAATTTGAGTGATAAAAATATTGACTAAAAACAGTATTAAGTGTTAAAAACAGTGCTTCATTCGAAGTGAAATTTTCACTCAGTTAGATATGCGAATTTTGGCCTTTTTTGGTAAATTACTTACAGGAAACTTATTTCTGTTGCTTATTTAAAAAAAAGATACAAAATGTTAACAATATCCCAAAAAATATCTAAAATGAATTATTTTTACTAATTTCATAACTATGGTCACTATAAGAACATCCCTATTTTGTGTACCTATAATGGCACTATGGCAAAAAAAACTCATAAATATGCGAAAATATGGTCAAATGGTAATGGATTTTAGAAAATCATTAACATTTCATCTAGGAATTGATAAAACAATAAAAATTGCGTTGTTATGTTGTCATTTAAAGCGTTGACAAAAATATGAGTTTCGTTATGATATCCTAAGGATTTAGGAAAATGTTAACACATTTCACACAATATGGGGTTTTTCTGTGATTATAATGGAATGGCCCAATTTTCGGGATTTGTCCCAGGGTTTGGGATTTGTCCCAGAAGGGATTTATAAATCATTTTCTTTTAATCACTTGGAATTAAAACCACATTTAATTTGCGTTGTCTGTTAAGAAATCCGTTGCATATATTCTTAGGTTATTATATACCCCAGAAATTATCCTGCATAAATCTGCAACCGGGCCAAATTGACTAGTCATGTGAAATTAGTGAATACGGATACATGCATTAGTAAGATCAATGGTAAACGTTATTTATTTATCTGAAAAATCCTATGTTCTCACGGTCATATGCACCTTACGCTCTAAATTGTGCTCTTCTTTATTTCTATTCGTTGCTAGGATGAAAGTATTTCCTTTCCTTACATGTAGGTACATTTTCTCAAGCCATTTCTTTGTTCATGAATCTTTCTCTTTCTATCAAAAACAAGTGTCAAAAAAAGATTCACAAATATTTTTGCGCTTACACACCACGATGCATTAACGCCTTCTGCCAGTACAAAACTCACGAAGTCATACAAAAATTGAAAACTGAAACTTGAAACTTCCACGTCCAGATAACTCTTTTTTGATCAGATAGCGGAACTGAGAGTTTTGCTGTGCTTATCGACAGGTGGAGTCTACAGTTTAATTGCTCCATTTCTTTCCGTCTTATTTGACAATATTGGAGGTTATTTTCGGCTTCGGCAGTGGAAGTAGGCAGGACGTGGATTAGAGCGTGTAGTGTACATCCCTGAGCAACGTGTGTTTCACAAGTGTGAGGTGTATTGATAGGTATGTTCTTGCATGCATTCTTGATCTACTTGCTCATGAAGGCGATAATTTTGATACCAAGAATTGATCAATGCATTGCTGTTACCACTTGAAAGTGTTCCGTATGGTTGTGATGTATATAAACCCCGTTGGCACGATAACGACCTCGTTCATTTTGACACACGATTGTTTATAAAACATCAAGCTGTATACGATAGCTCGAATAGTTGGAACTAAAAACACCAGATGGCGGCACCTGTTAGATAAGGACAAAACGATATCCGCAAATGTGGGACAACTAGCTAATCGATTTTAGGGCAAACTAGCTAAGTACGGCTCAAGTCATTAAGTAGGGTCAAATAGGGCCAAGCAGATCAGCTGATCGAGTACCGGGGCGCCATCGAAAATGGTCAGTAGCAAAAGAGAAAGCAGAAAGGACGGACTAATTTTTAAACTGTGCAATAAATCCTACGAAAGCCAGTTCTAAAAGAGTCTATCAAAGCTACTCAATCATTAATTGGTACAACCGTAACAAACCCTATCTACCTGTACTTTTCTTGACCTGGAACCAATTATTTCACTTTTTAGTTTATCCACGCGATCAATCGGTGTATATTTTTAAGATAAAACATATTTTAAACTGCGATGAAAATTTAAGTTAATTGTATTAAGATGTTTCGATATTAACGATATTAAATTCTTAAATTACAAGTAAAAGAATGTTTATTTTTTTCATTGTTCCATTGTAGGGTTTATGAGAAATACTCATCAAAATTTCTTAAAACCCCTGAAAGCTTTAAATTGGAGTAACATGTCCAATAACTATAAAATATAGCTATAACATTTTGAATATATTTAATTTAATTCAATATATGAGATGATACATTTATTATCTATTCAATTTACGTTTATAGTCATTTTTAATCATAACAACATTCGGTTCAAGTGCGCTGTTATGAATTAGATTATTAAATAAATTTAATCATTGATTATGGTTTCAATATCCTAGTTTTACCAATAGGAGCCAAAAAAAAACATTTTTGATGATTAAATATATTTTATGTTTAAAATTGTTTTAATAGTAATTTTAGAAGTTGTTAATACGAATAATAAGATAATAATAATTATATTATTGCTTTTTGATACTCATGACTTACCAATGAATCTAATATTGTTTAACGATTGCTGAACTTCCTTTCATTTTTGTTCAAAATTGTTGCTTTTCTTATTATTACATAAACATAATCAATATTAAGACATAGTTATCTATCAATTTGCTCATCCACGAAGGTCATAACAGGCGTTCAAGAAATCTGTTTAATGTTGATTTTAGTGCATTAAGCATCCGAACAATTCAATGACTGGTAGCATTGAATCCGTTTGTAGCGGCAGCGTACGTCCCGACATTCATTTTTATCCAATTTTCTGACGTTCTAGATAGTCGGTTGTTATTTATCATGGCGTTGTACGATATGCAAAGTAATATAATCCCAAGAATTTTGTTTTTTTTTTGTTGTATAAAATTTGTGCAGATTTATTCGAATAAAAATTAATAGTTTTTTGCGTGGAGGGACAACTTGTGTTTTTTTACTTACTCTAATAAAATATTGTTATGTTACAGGATGAATATTGCTGATTTAGAGAAAAAAATGCATGACGTTGAACTAAGAGAAGAAAGCATGTTGAAGCGAATTACTGAAAAAGATAAAACCATTTCCAAGATGAGGTAATTATGGGATTGTGTGATGTATAATATTACCGTATGTACTAATTTATGTTACAATTATTTTCGACAGCAATGTGGTTGAAGCATATGAACGGACTATCGCCGAATTGATATCAGAAAAGGAAATTCTCATCCGCAATCACGAAATTGAATGCGACAGTCTTAAACAAGATAATGAAATCAACGCACAACATTTAGAATCATTGGAGAAAACTTTCTCGAACTTGTATGCGTAAGTCTCAGAAGAGCTATTAAGAAAGATGTTGTCGAACGATTTTATCTCAACCATTTTTACCGAATTAATATATGCTTTGCAGGAAATATGAACGCATGAAAAAAAATGCAATTAAATACAAAGAAAATGAAGAGAAACTGGTGGAAAAAGTTGTGAAACTTGAGGAATGTCTTCGAGCACAAGAGCAGCGATATGAAAAGATGAAATGTCATGCGATGAGTCAACTTGAAATGTAAGTATAAATTTCATGTACCAAACCATATGCACCATTTTTACTTTCCATAATAAATCAATTATTCTTCGTTGGCCCGAGTTTAAAATTGTGATGCAGTAGAACGCCGTTCACACGGGTACCTTTTAATTCGGTTATCCTTTCCATGCTGTTCAAAAGTAATAGTTAAATAACCATTGTATTTTGATGTATATGATTTATCCAGGAGAAGGGTTGTGAAAACCGATACGAACCGATAACATGATGATAAAAAATAAAATACAGGACAAATTTAAGATATTACCCTTAAAATCATCTTCTCCAAAACAATAAGAATTTTCTTTAAAACATGGTAATTAGGTAAACCAATATACAGGATTATAGAATGACGTTTTGATGTTTTTTTGAAAACTTCTTATTCATGTCTTGATTAATCGAATGGTATTCGATTTGACAGTTACCTCGTTCAGTTTTACACGCACAGTTCTAAGTGAATGTCAGGTTAAATGGTTTAAATTTTTCCTTTTTGGGTGTTGTTCTGTTTTTTATTTGACTGAACATATTTTTGGTTCATGTTCTACATACATCAAGATTACCAGGAAATTTTACTCAGAATCAACTGTTTTTATTGCGCCAAATTCTTCACAATATAACATAATTTCCCAGAAGCTGCTCATACATGTACAATTTTTATTTTTTTCAAATGAAGGTTTAATGTTATTGTCGTCGATAAACTGTCGTAATGTGTTATGCTAATTTTGATTTGCGGTTTCAAATGAATTTTATTAGATTTTTTGAAAATGCAAACAATACATACAGTCAGTCAAAAAAGTATTCGTCTAGCTGAATATTTTGCAGAAAAAGGCGAATTATGGCCGCAATAGGCATGGGGTGGTAAAAGTAATCATGGGGTTTGATAAAGGGACCATCAATGCACACGTTTTGCTAAAAAATAAGCATTTTAATAGTACTATATCAACCAAAATACATAAAAAACTAAAAAAAGTCGTTTGATGGGTGCGCAAAAAGTATTCGTCCATCAGACTTTTGGCGTAATATGCGTAAGAAAACAAAGGTTATGGAGTCAAAAAATGTCCTGATCTTGTTTCTTATTGCATTTATGACTATTGGTGACTGCTTGCACAACGCAAGAACACATTTGAACCTTTAAAAAGGCGTAGTTTTGACCCACACATCCTCCAAGACTTGTTCCAATTATTCGCTGGTAGAGAGATTGCATTTCCGGGCCATGTGGCCAAGTTCCATTGAAAAAATGGCAACTGCTATCATATTGAGAGTCTATTAATTCATTTTCATCAGTTTGGTTTCAGCTGGTTTGGTGTTTCGGGCAAATGAAAATGCTCTGTATGTTCTCCAGCTTGACTGTTCTTGAAACATGTGGTATTTTTATAGTACAATTTCTCAGAACTGGCACCCAAAGTACTTAAAAACTGCAAGAATATATTTCTCCATCTCGTCTCCTATCAATTTGAATCATTTTTCTAGCTCACCTTTCCTCCATGAGCCCTGGTATAATGACACCATGGTGCTACCGTTACACGAGATTTTGTTGCTGCATCTTAGTAGACTGTTTTCGCTACAGTAGACGTCGGCCGTATGACCTTGGCGATTTAAACATGTTTTAATATGTTAGTACAGCCTAATTTGAAACAAATTTCTGATTTATTTGATGCATCTTAACAGATTTGGCCACTTTCTGGATACGGTATTATTCAAACAAAACATGTTTGTAACAACTCACTCATTCAAGCTATTACATGACCAGCTACGATGAAATGCAGCATGACCCATCAACCAAACGTGACCCATATCTTTCCCTTTTCTTATTGGCCATCACAAAATGCACTGATTCCATGGTAAAATTTGATTTTTTGGACATTAAACCGCTTCTTTCGTTAGATTAACCGTCAAGGATGGCTGCTTACATGGCAGTTTGTCACACAATTAGTGTCAGAAAATGGCCAAACATTGATCAAATGAAGGAACGAGGCCTCCCACACATTTTGTAACCTTCAAAAATGGGTAGGATAGGTTATGCATAAGTTAAAGATACGATTTGCGCCTTCATGCTCCAATCATTTAACTCCCCCGCTTTTAGTGGCTCTCTGACCGCTTGAATTGCAATTGAAACAACAGAAATGCATTTTTTTAGAAGGAAGTCACCAGTAGATTGATAATAATACATTTAATTCACGTCTAGGTAGTGTTTGTCCAGCGTAAATAATTAAAAAGCTAGATGGACGAATACTTTTTGCGCGCCCATAAAACGACTTTTTTTAATTTTTTAAATAATTTAGTTGTTATTGCACTATTTTAATGCTCATTTTTAGCATTAGGTGTGTATTGATGGTCTCTTTATCAAACCTCATCATTACTTTTATCGCCCCATACGCATTGCGGCCATAATTCGCATTTTTCTTTAAAATATTCAGCTAGACGAATACTTTTTGGACTGACTGTAGCTGTGCGTGCGTGGTAGTCCGGTGCACTTTAACCCATCACTCCTTGAATACTAAATGGACTTTTTTAATTAGAGTCAAAACATAATCTACAACCTATTGTGCGTGTTATGCGACTATCCGGGCGAGGTCGAGGTCTCAATTGGTTCGGAAAAACTGCGTTCCACTGTACAAGTAAAGGTAGTGCTTTATAAATTGAGGTTTAATTATTAAATAACAAAAATAAAATATAAATGTTTTCTTTACATCATATAATTAAATTTAAATTTAAATCTCACATTTAATTTACTTTTTTTTACCGTTTTAGCGCAAATACCAAAATTGATGAAGCCATTCGTAATCATTCCCAAGAATCGGCCAAACTTAAGGCTCAGATAAAAAAAGAAGAACTATATCGAATTTCGATCAATGAGCAGTTGATTCAAAAATCAAAAGAAAATGAAGAGTTGGTGAAGATATGTGACGAATTAATCAGCGAGACTAATTGAACAATACAGTTTATTTAGGCGAACTACTTGTTCTTATGCCTTGTAGAATTCCTTTTATGCAATGAGTTACAGATTCAAGAGAATTATTTAGTGTTTCTATTCTTCATAAGCCTGAATATGAAACAAATTAGCATATTTTTTTCCGGATATAACCATGTAATATTTTTTTTCATTGCAGCTAAAACTTCTGTTCAGTCTGTTCTTGAGTTACGTTGTTCTCGTACGAGGAATCGTAGATAGCCAGTTTACCAAAACATACAGTCCTTGAAGCTATTTGCCTCCTTAAATACCAAATGCAAAAAAAAACTTGTTTTCCGTCGAAATCTAAAATGAATACAAAGAGAAAAGATTACAATTTGTTTGGGTGACTATTGTAAAATATTTAATTTATTGGTTAAAATCAACAACTTCACATAAAACAATATATCAACTAAATGTATTTTTGCTGAAATTCGCTATATTCCAGTCGCTACTGATGTTCGAGCTACAGAGATATTTTTAGAACGAAGGTAACGCGTAACTCGAGAACCGGCTATGATTATTTATGTTTTTGTTTATGTTTTATTTGATTTGCAGGGAATATAGATCCATTTGTTTATTTAGTTTATATTTCAGTAATAATATTGGAAAAAGTTAAAACCCGCTGCTCTCTATTTCAATTGGCTTATCCATTCGTTGATTTTAAACAAAATGAAACGTTTGGCTCTGTTAGGCTGAAAATATACGAACCTGAATTCAAGAGCAAGAAATCGCACATGATGTCTAATCGATTTATAATCACAGTTCAACTGTCACTTTTCCACGCCTTGTTGAACTCTGTTGTACATCGGTTGTACAGCAGGCGCGAAATTCCGGTTCGTGTTTTTTAGTCTCAGAAAATGTTTCGGATATTCCGTTCCCTAATTTCACTACATTTGGATGCCATGAAAATAACTAGGCAACTCACACGTTTGTTAAGAAGCCGTTATAGACTACAACTAACACATACTACAATATTCTTTCCTAAAAAGATAATTTAGTGCTCATGACACCGTTATAACAAATATATTATCATACTAGAATAAAAATGCTGTAAAAAGCCTACAAGAATAAAATATAACAACTAGTTACAGTCATAATTTATAGTTTATCGATTTGTAATACTGAAAGAATTGTTACGGAAAAAAGAACTTCATTACTATATTCCACTCGAATTCGCGAGTTTCTCAAACCTGTGTTGTCTCTTTCTTCTCTTCTATATATATACTATATATATTCTATGTATATAATAGTGGTAACACTATGGGCGCACATAGATTACCATAGTTAGAAGCAAGATGACGAAGCTGTGAAGTATTTGACAGAGTAATACAAACGCGTCTCACGGACTGCTCGAACTCGTTATGCCTGGAGGAATAACGTAGCCTGTCGTGCACTCCATCTTCCTCTTTGCGTTCAACCTTCACCCAGTATCCATAATTGGCGCAGCCGGTAGTAGTCTGGTGTTAGTAAGATTAGTAGTAGTAGTAGTATTTATTTATACATAAACTTAATTTTGTTCACAATTCATTACATTGGTTCTGGTCGCTTAATTCGATTATTCGCACCTTAACTCAATACTAGCTATTTCCTTTCCTGTGCTATGCCGTTTTGAAATTAATTATTATGGGATGATTATGGAGGATAATCCAACCTTTGGGAAAAATTGACAAAAAACCCTGGTACCTGTTTATTTTTCTATTATTTTTAAATTTCCTTCTTACGTAACTAACGAATTATTCTACGTTCTTAGGTATTTAACTATTCTCTAATTAATACTTATCCTAACTTATTTTATTTACGTCTAAAGTAGTTCATTGTGTTTCCCTTAGTCTTAGTTGTCTGTCATTATATTTAGCCATAGTATTTTTTATGTATGTATGTTTTATGTAGCCGGTCTCGTAGTACAGTCGTCAACTCGTACGACTTAACAACATGCCCGTCATGGGTTCAATCCCCAAACAGACCGCGCCGCCATACGTAGGACTGACTATCCTGCTATGGGGGGAAATCTATTAGTCACTGAAAGCCAAGCTCACAAGTGGGTACAGGCAGGCCTTGACCGACATCGGTTGTTGAGCCAAAGAAGAAGATTTTTTATGTATTCAAACAAACTTTGTAAATTTGCTAGTCTGTGTACATCTGTTGTTCTATGTCAAGGTGGTAAATTAAGGATCCGTTTTAGACATTTGTTCTGAAATATTTGCAGCTTCGTTATATGAGAATTTGCACAGTTTCCCCACACTGGGGATGCGTACACAATAATTGGTCTAATGATTGTTTTGTAGAGTAAAAACTGGTTCTTTCTGCTAAGTTTTGATTTTCTGTTTATAAAACAGTACAATACTTTCATTGCTTTTTCACCACTTATTTGTTTTTGCTCAGTGTGGTATTTGAAGGTTAGCCTTTTATCAAGATTTATACCTAGGTACTTTACATTGTTGCTCCATGCAATTTCCAAGTTGTTTATTTTTAGGTTTGTATTAGGTTTTTTCCTGGCACTTGTGAAACGGGTAAAGTATATAGCCTCTGTCTTATTTTCATTTAGTTTTAGTTTCCATTTAGTGCAATAACCAACGTATTTTTTAATGCCATGATTTAAGATTTGTAATATAGTCCTAGGGTAACGAGCTGAGGACGATATAGCAAAATCGTCAGCAAAAGTAAAACGTTTTGCTGATTTCATTGGGGGAATATCCGATATGAAAATGTTGAACAAGCAAGGTGACAAAACGCTGCCCTGTGGTAAACCGGCAGGGGGGGTGTATGGCTCTGAGTATTTTGATTTCACTTGAATTATACACTTTCGGTTTAAGAGAAAGGATTCAATCAAGAGAATATCTTTGGGAGGAAATTTTAATTGAATAAGCTTATAAATTAGACCCTGGTGCCACACGGTGTCGTAGGCTTTTTTCTAGATCGAGAAGTACTAATCCTGTTGATTTCTTTAGGCATCGTTGCACTTTAACTGTTTTTGTTAATCGGTTCAATTGATCTGTGGTTGAAAGACCTTTTTGGAATCCAAATTGATATGGTGGAATGATGTTATTGTTTTGAACATGTGTTAAGATGCGTTTACCTATAAGTTTTTCATAAATTTTTGATAAGCCACTTAGTAAGCTTATTGGCCTATAGTTTGCTGGATTACTAGGATCTTAGTTGGGTTTTTTAATTGGGACTATTTTTGCAGTTTTCCTGGCATTAGGAAAATAGTTAAATTTGTAGCAGCAATTAAATATAAATGATAGGTAGATAATTGCCTTCTTAGAAAGTTGTTTTAAGCAGCGGTTGTTGATTTTATCACAACCGGTAGATTTTTTTGATTTTAGTTTTTTGATTATGGTTTGAATTTGTTTGGGCTTGCAAAATAGAGTTGGGTCTGTATTTGGTACCAAGAGTTGCCGGGCTTTAAAAGCATGCACTGTTTGGTTCACTTGATTTTGTATTGAACTTTTTTGTGAATGGGTGATGTTATGCGCTTTTTCAAAATTAGTTTTGACTAGTTAAAATGGCCCGGTTACAGGGCTACGCAACGTTTATTGGGACGTATACGTCTTATCAATAATTTAATAATTGCACTTCAGTCAATCATTTTGTTTTTGAATCCTTTGCAGAAGAATTTGTTTGTGTGCTTATATTATTATTAACAAACATTGCAGTGTATAGGATAATGATTTCACAATTTTCTTTTATTTAATATACTACAAATTGAATTGTGGATGGTGTACCGGTCGGAATAAATATTTTTTATCAAAATTAACACTGTTTGCGATAAATTAATTAATTAATTAATTATCCGGCGCTACAACCGCTTTGCGGTCTTGGCCTGCCTCAGGAGTGTCCGAAACCGCTCACGGTCTCGCGCCTTCGTCTGCCAGTCCGTTATCCCGGCCTTAATGGCGGACGCCTCCACGCCATCTTGCCACCTCAATTTGGGCCTACCACGATAAATTTACTTTCATATATATATATATATGAAATATACATTGAAATATATATATACATATGAATATGAAATATATGTATACATATACATATGAAATATATATATATATATATATATATATATATATATATATATATATATATATATATATATATATATATATATATATATATATATATATATATATATATATATATATATATATATATATATATATATATATATATATGAGCCGGTCTCGTAGTCAACTTGTACGACTTAACAACATGCCCGTCATGGGTTCAAGCCCCAAATAGACCGTGCCGCCATACGTAGGATTGACTATCCTGCTATGGGGGGAAATCAATTAGTCATTGAAGGCCAAGCCCACAAGTGGTACAGGCAGGCCTTGACCGACAACGGTTGTTGAGCCAAAGAAGAAGAAGAAGATATATATATATATATATATATATATATATATATATATATATATATATATATATATATATATATATATATATATATATATATATATATATATATATATATTTAAAAAAAATAAAATAAAATAAATAAAATTAAATAAATAAATAAATAAATATATATATATATAATTTATTAATAATATATTTTTATATACAAATATATGGTTATATATATATATATATATATATATATATATATATATATATATATATATATATATATACATATATATATATATATATAATATGGAATATAATCATATATTCCAGGTTATATCAAGTCCCGTGGCATCTTAGCCTTTCGCCATACGCCTTATCGAATCTCGAGAATGTCGTATGCCGTACGTCGTATGACTCACGCCGATGCGGAGCAGAAATTTTGCGATCTCTTTCCGCTCTTTAACGTCTTTAACAGTCTGGGCTACCGGCTCACGCATGTTTTCTACAAACGCAATACCCTAAATTTGCCCCCCCCAAAATGAACATTCGGATTCATTCCCTTCCCTCACATTCCAATTCATGCTCATGCTTCATCCTTGATGCTATCCCAATCGACAATGTGTTCATTTTCGGATGAATTTTTGGCAGTCCTGCGGTAAAATCTGCACGAAATTTGCTCGAACTAATCAAATTTGAGAGTGTGTGCGTAACCGTCTGTATTGCATTGGGATCTGTCAAGATTGCGCGGCTTTGAATGAATCCATCAACTTACAGGGTTTACCAGACCAGGTGAATAGACACCGCTGTCTACCACTTGCTCACACGTCAGATGGTGTAAGCTACTCTGTCCATTTCAATAACACAATTTTCGCCATCGATCGCACAACGGTTGGATTCGGCGCGGTTTCTTGTAGTTGTTGTATAATTAACAATATTAATGTTTTGATTTATTGAAATTTATGGTTTATACTGCATACTGCTTGAATAAAAGAAACGTGTTTGAAAATGTTTTGTATTTGCAAAGTTTGTCCCAACAAAACAAACTGTGCCGAATCTGACAGTTGCTCATCGAAGGCGAAAATTGTGTTATTGAAATGGACAGAGTAGCTTACACCATCTGACGTGTGAGCAAGTGGTAGACAGCGGTGTCTATTCAAAACGACTATTGTTATAAACAAATGGACAGTTGTTTATTGGACTGGTAAACCCTGTATAGGGTGTTGTGTGTTTACTTGTTTAGGAAGTGTTAATATTTGTGAACCAAGTTAACAAGTGCATAAACATAGCATTTTGGTTAAGTTACTGTTAATCCTTCTATAATTGTCTACGCCATGGCAAAAAGAAGTGGAAAATTATATCGTCAACGGGATAAATTGTTAGAACAACTTTCTGCTGAATATGACGCTGAAGCAGGACCCAGCAGAGTGTTTTCATCATCAATTGGTATGTACTTTTTAACAATGTTAACAAAGTCATTAATACTACGCATGTATCATACTATAATTATTTTTTTAGATAATACCTCGCAAACTGGTCGTGTAAGTTCATTATTTGAGTCAAATCTCCCGGATTCAGAACATCCGGGCAGAGAAGATCCGGCCATCATCTTCCCGGATAGATATGGCAAAAGGTGTCTCGAAAATTTAAACGAGGGTAATATTATCAAATAATACCTAAAGCAATATTATAATAATTAATTGCATTTACTGTCTGACTTTAGATACATTTTCCAATGAGGATTATTTTATTGCGCTATCTTCAGATAGTGAAACCGATGAAAACGATGGAAGTATGGAAACTGTAGACACCCATAAGTCTAAAAAATATCACAATTGTGAAAATCATGAGGATGTCAAAGATTGCTTGAGACATTTTGCCATCACCCGAAATCTGCCTCGAGATACGGTTAATGAGATGTTGGAAATTTTGAGAAGTAACACCAATATGGACCTACCGAAAGGCTGTCGAACCCTTCTTAAAACGTACGCTAATATTGGAAAAGAGATGCAAAGTATACAAGGTGGGGAGTTTTGGTATAAAGGCATCGAGAAATCGTTGCAAAATTATTTCAAGTTAGTTTTACAATCGAAAATAGGTCATTTGAAAATATCCTAAAGTTTACAGGGAATAGTTCAACCACTTAGGGGAATGTTGCAAATCGGTAGGGGAATGTTGCAAGCAAGCTGTGGATGTTTGCAATCACTTAGGGGAGTTGTGCAATCGATTAGGGGAATGTTGCAAGCGTACTGTGGAGCTGTCATCAGACTGTGGATGCCGGTGTAAAAAGCTACGAATTGATACCGCTGATGTTTTTTTAAAAACATCGTTTGGAGTTGTTTTCGTGTGGGATTCTGCTGTACGCATGATAAACTAAATAAATCCTGCTGCGGAGTCATAAGTAAACATGATAAGTTAGTAAGATTGACGAAAATATTTTAAGGTATTTACAGCGGCACCCACAGTCTGATGACAGCTCCACAGTACGCTTGCTTGAGACATTTTGCCATCACCCGAAATCTGCCTCGAGATACGGTTAATGAGATGTTGGAAATTTTGAGAAGTAACACCAATATGGACCTACCGAAAGACTGTCGAACCCTTCTTAAAACGTACGCTAATATTGGAAAAGAGATGCAAAGTATACAAGGTGGGGAGTTTTGGTATAAAGGCATCGAGAAATCGTTGCAAAATTATTTCAAGTTAGTTTTACAATCGAAAATAGGTCATTTGAAAATATCCTAAAGTTTATGTATCTTTATTCAGATCTTCTACTCCATGCGCAGAGCAATTTACGATCCAGTTCTCTGTTGACGGCCTTCCCCTGCATAAAAGTGGACGAATGCAAGTTTGGCCCATTTTAATGAAAGTGGAAGAGGTAAAAAATGCACCAATAATGATGGTTGCTGCATTTTGTGGTACCGAAAAACCGAGAAGTGTTGAAGAATACTTACGTCAACTTGTGGAGGAAGCAAACAAACTTTATCTTAATGGAGTTTGCATAGGAGATAAAACAATCAAATTTGAAATCCGAGCTTTTATAGCAGATTCTCTTGCAAGAGCATTCATAAAGTGTAAGTATTATTGTTTGAAAATGTTATATGAAACTGCATTTTTAGCAACATTTTTATTCTTGCAGCAACATGCTATTTTAATGCTGTACATGGATGCTTGAGATGCACTTGCGTTGGTGTGTACCATCCCACTGGACATAAGGTGGTGTTCGATTGTGTCGGGGCTCCATTACGAACCGATGATGGATTCCGAGATAGGGAATGCATTCCACACCATCAGCCTTTGCGATCGCCTCTAGAAGATCTGTTGCTTTTTGATATGATTGAACACGTTCCTACGAGTGACCGTTTGCATTTGATTGATCTTGGTGTAACTCGAAAAATTATCTATGGAATATGGATCGGAAAGTTAGTATCCCTTTCTAGATTGTCTGATGCTCAGAAAGAGTTAGCAACGATTTTTTTTACTGCGTTGCAGCTTCCCTCAGAGATCAATAGGAAAATTCACGATCCGTATTGTAGGGATCAAGAGTGAGAGAGAGAGAGAAGTTTAGTGAAATCAGAGAGAGCGAAAAATTGAAACATGCAAAAATGAGGATGAGAGAGGAGAGATTGGACGAAAGCAGAGATAGAGATGGAGAAGGCGCGCGGAAAAGGAGACGGACGTCTACCGGTAGCTAGCGGTAGCTGGGATCAAGAGAGAGTGAACTCCGAGAGTGAATCGAGAGAGAGAGTGTGAGAGAGGGACAGATCGTGAGATCAGGGAGAGAAGACAAGTCAGGCGACAGGGAGAAATAAAGGAGCCTCGGGTCAGTCTTGTGGTTGATCGCAAAGAGATCGGTTGAGCGTGATACAATAAAAAAAAAGAAATTGAATAAAAAAAGCCGAATAAATAATTAAAATGTGTGACGATTACGACACGTATTATATGCACAAATGGAAGGGCACGCAGTTTAGAACATTTTTGCATTATTGCAGCGTTATAGTTATTAAAGAACTTGTACCTGAAAGGGTATACAATCATTATTTACTTTATTTTTGCGGGATTAC
Source organism: Anopheles arabiensis (assembly GCF_016920715.1). Taxonomy (NCBI): domain Eukaryota; kingdom Metazoa; phylum Arthropoda; class Insecta; order Diptera; family Culicidae; genus Anopheles; species Anopheles arabiensis. Next base: position 51,575,843 of record NC_053518.1, on the reverse strand, counting down.
TATATTTTCAACAAAATTCCATCGCAAGCATTGGAAAACTGCAGAGGTGTTCTTAAATGTTTTTGTCCGTATCTTTGGTGCAATATATGGTAGTGAACATGTTACAAGCAATGTTCATAACCTTCAACATATTGCTAAAGATGTTGAAAATTTGGGACCATTGGATAATTTTTCAAGCTATGACTTTGAAAACTATCTTGGCATTTTAAAACGCTCTGTACGTTCCGGATTTAAATGCGGTGTACAAATTGCTGCTCGGTCTGAGGAACGTGCTAATGTGCATTCGCCCAATCATTCCGATTGTCAATATCCTCGGATAGTATACAATTGTAATGGGATTCAATTAACTGCCAACTTTTTGTTGAGAGCATCAACAAGAGATTAATGGTTTTTAACCAAACGTAACGAAGTCGTCAAATTTATGAAACTTAATACTAATCCCTCGTTGTTCGTTGTTGGAATGCGATATGAGTATGTAACTGATGTTTTTCATATACGTCTTATTGAAAACGATGAGGAGATCGAATTATCATCTGCAGATATCTACATCTACGAGGCTGACGATTGTATACCTACAGCAGTAGAAGAATTCTCTTTGCACCATATAAGATGTAAGCTGATAGCTGTGACTTCCCCGGCAAACCCTGGATTAAAGCAGTTTGTCCCTCTTTTGCATACTTTTGTTATTGACAGTTAAATATATAATAAAGATGATGTAAAACTTAGAAAAAAGATTGAATATTGATAATTCATATAGTTATGTGTTTATTTTGACGTGCGTTGGCAATAAGAAAATAGAAACACACTTATATTTTTAATATTTCCCTAGTATTTCACCACCCGCTCATTCTCCTACGATTAATTACAACGCGTGTACGGTTTTTTACAGTATCCCTTTCTAACATTTTTATAGTTTTTATAATTACTATGAGCGTTTTTTAGTTTTTTCTTCATAAATTCTTCAACTTCGGCATCCGTTACAAGGAAAATATTTTTTATAGCTACTTGTTTGAATAACTTTAATATTCTAGGATAACTATTAAATGCAATTTTCGTACATTGTCCACCGCCCCGCCAACAACACTGCACCAACAAAACTCTGCTAAATAATAATCTTAAACAATCGTTCATTATAGAACTAGGTTCTGTATAACCTTGAAACTTACGAATTAGACCATTTGCCATATTGTTGAACGAATCAGAAGAGCCCAGAAGTATTTCAAATTCATCCAGCTCTACTTTTGAAGTAATGTGAGGAAACACTTCAGTGCAATGTGTCAATCTAGTTTGTGCCCTATTTTCAACAAAACTATCAAATTGTATTCTCAGAGTGGAAACGCTTTTTTATGATTGATAATTCTTTCGTGACATGCTGCTCAAAGTCATCTCGAGAAGATGATTTCGGATCTTTAACGAGAAAAGCCGTATTTTCATAAGTGTTGGCTGCTTCCAAATAATTCTGATGCCTTTGGTCGGACATTTTTGACGACTGAATAGACTGTGTAAAAGAAACCTCATTATCATTGACATCGGTAATTGTCCAACGTACTAGGCATCTATCATCGGTATCATTTGGCAATGGCACTGGACGTGGGGAATGATTTTCAATGACATTTTCTTTGTGTTCTGTAGGACGAATAACGCGTTAGTTGTTGCTAACATCTAACGAGAGAGTTGGCTGGGACAACGAAGCCTCATGCGCACTACTCCCTGAACCTTCAATGCATCTGCTACCAGTAACATTAGTTGATACAATTTTTCGAGGTGAGGATGTCAGATCTTTTATATTCTGATTTTGGATATCAGTAACTTCTGTACAACGTACATTGCGTCGTAGCGCTGGAATTTGGTTTGGAGGATGATTGTGCTGAAATGGTAGTAACTGCAGCCGCATTGTCTATGTGCCTCGAACCAGCTAACGAAAGAATACGCCGAGGAGACGCAACCTCCAAATCCACCGTTGTTTTTAAAGGTACTGTCTGAGTGGTAACAGTCAAGTAAGGTAATCTTTGTTTCATGATATTCAACCATGTCATTGTTGAAGAATCGATGTTTTCCATTCTATAAGCTGTAAGGGGCAAATTGATGTTATTCATAGATTTTAAGTAGCATTTAAAGTATCGTCTGTTTCATTAATTTACCTTGTATGTTTTATTAGTTTAGTGCCAAGTGCGTTATGTTTCAAGCATCTTTAACCAAATATACACGTTGTATCGTTAAATCACTTTCTTAAAATTGACTTTCGCTGTACTTGCTTGTTTTCGGCGTGAGAGAAAAAAAGTTAAAACATAACGCGATTTTTGGCATACAGGTCATACCAACCAAACTCCACTGACAGCCAGAGAGATTCAATACACTCCTTCATACACGAATTAAAAAAAAGTATTGCTTACCACTTGCTAAAACTTTAATGAACCATTTTGTTATACAAATTACGTCGTGTATTTTTATGTTTACATAGAGTTACATTTAAAAATTGTAAGAAATTGTTTCTACTATAGGAAACCAACTGTCATATTTCAAACCAACATGGCGGCTACAATTTCACCCACAATTATTTCATCACCTTGTTTGCTAGAAGTAAACAAGTGCGTTGACAGTAGTTTGTTTATGCAATCAAGCGGCGTGTATGTGATGTATTAGTTAAAAAATAATTGATCCTTATATAATGTATCATGAAAGTAATATTTTGGGTTAGAATGCACAGTAATCAATATTATTTTAATTAGCTACTTAAGGGGCAGTCCACGTTTTGGCCATAGAACATACGTGTTTTTGTAAAGAACATGTAAACCAAAATTTGAGGTTATGTACTTATATTGTTTCCTTTACACCCGTACCATATATTTCCAATCATGATTGTACACCCTAATTCCGCATCTTTAAAGCAAAAAAGGAAAGTGCAAAGTGTTTCTGGTAAGTTGAATTGTGTAAACAACTTTTCTCTTTGAATTGTAGGAATTTTGTCATCATACAGATCCAGAGGTCATGAGGTCAGAGGTGCTAGAGGTATGAAGATTACCCGGTTGAAAATAGCTTAGGAAAGCTTAAGTTTAGGAAAGCTGCAAAGGCCGGAAAGAGCTATCAAAATAAGAATCTTCATGTAGCAGAAAGCCCATTAGAACCGCAAATATGATACACAGTTTTGTGACATATCTACTAGCTGATAGGCGCACAGCTTTCCGGAAATGAGTTTGTAAGTACTACATGTAAAATAGACAATTATTATAACTTTCTCTTAGTGCTGAAATTTTAAACATCAATTTTGTTGCAGGTTTCTTCTCACCAGAAAGGCATGAATGAAAGCAAAAACAAAAATTCTAACGTGATTATCAAACAACTCATGGACTCTTTTAAATGAAGCGCATGCTCTTAAAAAATGCCTAACGACGTGAACGGATAAATATAGTAGGTCTTGAACGCAGACGACGAGATGAGACATACTCATACAAAAAGAATTGATGTGAGGAGCGAGGGAGCATTTATTTTAGAAGAGATAACACTTACAATACAGCAAGGCTGCGCATGCGAATGAAGATACTTGATATCAATCAAGTCCAGCATACGGCAACGGAGAGAATAGCTATTTGCAGCATTCCTCCCATGTAGGGTGCACGTAGCATTTCCTTCCCCACTCACAAATTCATGGGCAGAGGGAGAGCGTGGCAACCAATGCTTAGATATTACTTCGAATTTTTAATCGAAAATCTCCCCCAAAAAGTTAAAATTCCTCCCTTGAAGGAAATTCTCAACTGTTTGAAAACCGCTGCCTAATCTCTGCATAGCAATTGTTACTCCACTGACAAAGATTGGGAATCGAATAAAACAAAATAATTTTGAATAGTTTTTGGTATTACTTTAATAATGGTTTGCATCTGTAAGAGGATGCTTGGAATTAAAAAAAATTTGCTACATGGGCAACAAAAAGCACAAAATGAACAAATGACGCACACACTCTCAAGAAGTGCTTTAGAAGAACTGCTATGAAGCCCATGTGAAGCGGCTTATGAAGCCATGAATTCTACTTGAAATTCATCCAAATTCGAGCACACTTGTCGATTGGGTACCAACCACATCGCTAAGGCAGCGGTCAGAACTTCGCCGCATGCAATTTTATTTCAGATGTCAAATGCCTAAAATCATATCAATGAATGATTTTCTTTATAAAGAAACAACAAAATATACTAAAATGATGTGACCTTGAGATGACCTTGAAAAGCTAGAAAATTGTGAAAACTCTGTTCTTGCCGCATGCGGCGAAGTTCTGACCGCTGCCTAATTCTACTTCGAATCACTTTGCCAGTTGCGCCACCATATTATTATTCATGATCGCGCTATTTGCTTGTTTTGTTGTATGAAGGGGTACTGATACTAAATGAATTAAAAGAAATAAATAAAACAATAAAAATAATAGATTGACTATTAAACACGCATTTCTAACAATTAGTAAAGGGGTCTGAAGTTACTGGAGCTGCATGTTTTAAAAAGAAATAAAACTTTAAATCATCAATAAAAAAAATAAAAAATGGAATTGAACTCATGTCGACCATGGTGCAAACATTACACCATTACCATTTGACCATTACTAGTTCATGAACATGAATCGTTATTTATCAGTTTTAAACCCTTAAAATATAGCACAATGAACAAAGAGATGTCTAAAAGTTCATCGATGCGTGTGAGAGTAGAGCTGATGAATAGAAAGAGATGGCATGAGTTTATGTTCATTATCCCCGAAAAATTTCGCTTGGGAAGGCGCATTGTAGCAGGTCTGGTCCTATCTGCATAAAGTCGGATAACTGCCGCATACTCGGAAATATTGTCAGCGTCTTCTGCGGCGCCATTTAGCGCAGGTGCTGATCAATGAGTTGCAGCATTTTGAGGTGCTTGACAGCTTGCAGCAGCCGATTCTGTAGGGAGTGTGTACGGTGCACCGGCCCTGATTTTGCCGGTAAAAGTATTCACAAAATCGGTTCACGTTTGCGTCCTACAATAAAAGAGGATTCTGGGACATTCCCTCCGGCAATATAGGGGCAAATAGGTGACGCAGATGTTGAGCATTTTAAATGAGACTGCTTCCTGTAGGGTCCTGGATATTTTGGTGTCGTCCTGCAGTAATCCGAACATCAACAGTACACCATGCAGCCAATAACGATATTAGTCTGGCGGTGGCGCACGATTCACGGGTTACTCGTACCAACATACCATGGAAGCTGCTGCAATTAATTTTAAGCTTACTTGTAATTATTTACCCGCGCGGCTACATGAGGTGAAATATACAGCGAAATGAACTATTTGACAGGCGAAATATCTGACGGATAACGCATCACAGCAACCAGCTGATGTGCAATGCAAACAAATAACGTGCACAAAATCGTAATTTAATCCATTAAATAACTTCAATATTGAGTATTTCGTCAATTTTCAGTCAACAGATTATAATTTCTTCCAATTAGGGAATGTTCTGCTTGAGAAGATATTATTTTTAACCGTAGAGTTGGCAACTTGATTTACACACGTAAGTTGGCAACCGGCATACCCGGGTATTCCACACGTTTTGATGCAAAAAATTAACGATTTTCATAGGTAAACAATGCTTTCTATATTTTGTGGCTGTAAGCAAGTAATGCCGACCATATATTCTCTTCTATTTCATTTATTCATTGAGTTTTTTTTTCATTTTATTATAAAAATAACGGTCAAATTGAAATTTGGAATCGCTTGAATTTGACTCGAAAATAAGCACAATACGAAAAGAGGAAGAAGAGAAACGTCATTCTCCATACAAAATGTATGGAATACCCGGGTATGCTGGTTGCCAACTTACGTGGTAAAGTTAAAAAAAATCAAAATAAAATACTTACAGACTGTTTAAAATTACAATTTATGCACCAAAAAAATCGGAAATTAAAAGTTAGGAGGCTACGGAAAATTTCAGGTCAATAAAAGTAATGAATCAAAAGTTATTTCAGTTTAAAGTTAAAAAAAAATACCCGGGTATCCGGTTGCCAACTTAAAGGTTAATAGAATTTCGAAAGCGGATGTTGTGTCTCCCCCAACCCCATTGTTGCGAACGGTGACGTTCATCGACATAAAATTGTAAACATTCATTCGATTTGAAGCTTCCCATTCCCATCTCTCTCTGTCATTTGACAATCCCGTCAAAAAATGTCATTTGACATGAAGACATTTTCAAGATACATTCATTTGACATTCGCCAACCTGTATGAATCGTGAACTGTGTCGTATTGCAAACGGCCGTATTCATGTCAAACTACAACAGAGCGTGCGGTGCAAAGGCTTTCGTTTCACTAGTTTTTGCTATTTCACTAGAATCCCCATATTCAGCGACGATACACTTCATAATCCTCCGATCGTATCGATTTGTGTTGTTCAAAAATGTCAAACGACATTCAGACTACATTGTTTACATTTCATGTCATTGGATCAGCCCTGACGGTAGCGACACGAATGAATTTCGTTTAATGACAGTCGTGTCGTGGAAGCATTGAATGTCATCAGCCAAAAATTATTTTGACCGGCTGTTTACGGTGACTGTCATGAAAAATGTCAACAGTTAACAACACTGCCCAACCCTTTAGCTGTACCTGTCAGATATTTCACCTGTCAAATAGTTAATTTCGCTGTATATTTCACCTCATGTAGCCGCGCGGTAATATTTGTGTTTTTTGTATCACTTCATACATATTACACAACTTCATACACGTATGCACGATGTACGTATGTTTGTTTGAGGTAAACATGGTTGTCGTATTACGTCCAACGCCTACATCGATGAATCGCTATATCGGTGTAAAATGTTAGAGAAAACCAACACGGTAAAAAACTCATCCAAGTTATCCGCACCTAACATCAACTCACTAACCAACATCGTCTCACTATAGAGTGAAAAAGTAACGCTCTATAGTGAGAGATTGAAAATGAGAACCCTTTTGTAAAATTTGTTATAGGATTTGTTATAGGATTGTTATAGGATAGCTTCACATTTTTCTTTGTCAGTTAAATATGCTTTATCATTGGATCTTAAGGGAGGGATAATTTTACAATCGGATTTCATTATTTTTACGAATTTCCAGAGTCTATCATTGTTTTTGCCTTTGTTCATTTTGGATAAATTACTCTGCCATGCAGTGTTGCGAGTTTTTTTTATCTCGTTCTTGATTTCATTAGCTAAGGCGTTGTACCAAGATTTAAGATATAAACACCTTCTATTTCTCTGCCATTGTTTTCTGATCAAGTTTCTTTGTTTAATTTTATTTAAAATTATGTCGGGAAGGATTATTTTACAGTGGTCAGGTGTTTTTAATGGGACCGATAAGTCATGTGCATTACTTATTAAGTTGGTAATGTATTCAATTAATAAATCAATTTGTGAATGATCTGTTGTTATTTGCAAATTTGTATTAGTAACATTTAACTTACTATCAACAAATTTTCTAAACTCTTTTCAATTTGCGTGTTGGTAATCCGGAATGCTTTGATGATTACGGACATATATTTTTGATGTACTAACTTCAAAACCAACTGGAAGATGATCGGAGTCAAAATTCGTGATAGTTTGAAATGCAGAAAAATTATTGTGAATGTTAGTAATAGCAAGATCAAGGGTAGATGGTGAGCGCTTAGCATCACACGGATAATAAGTTGGGCTCTGCGGATGATAAATTGAAAAATTGCCTTTTTGTACTTCTTCAAAAAGGGTTTTTCCTATCCTATTTGACTGTACACAATTCGACAGCTGGTGCCGCGCGTTAAAGTCTCCACAAATAATAAATTTTCCTGGAATATTGCATAGAGCTATAATGTCTCGTCTAAAACTATTGTAGTCTGAATTGGATCCAGGATTATAGACAGATACAACATTAAATTTACCAGCTTGCGTTGATACACTAATACCAACAGCCTCTATCTTCTTTATTTAAGGCAGTTGTAAAACTTCGTGATTTAATTGCTTAGAAATTATGATTGCAACACCTCCTTTCTCACCTACTGTTCTATCAACTCTGTATATCGAGTAATTGGGATGTGAGAAACTAATATTTGGTTTTAGGAAGGTTTCACAGATAGCTGATATCATAATATTTTCCTTCAATAGATAGTTGAAAAACTCGGTTTGCTTGTTAGTAATGCTATTGGCATTCCAATATAATATTCGAAGTTTATCTACACTATACATTTTTGAAACAGTATTTTGCTGTGATTTGGACTGTCACAGAAATTAGGTCTTTCTTAGATTTGCACTTTGATAGATGTACAAACACATCCTCCACAATCTGTCCTATTTCATCTAGGTTAATGTCACTAAGGTTAGACTTAATGTTTTCATTATTATTGAGCTGGTTTGCGTAACTCGTAGAGTTACGATAGCTCGTGTTTGTGCGAGTAACCTGTGGTAGCGATGGGAAACTTTCACTAGTTAATTGAAAAGTTGGTTTGGGTGCTGATCTTGTCGTGGGTTTGCTAACCTTACGGGCAGGGCATCCGTGGAAGCTAGCGGTATGATGTTCTCCGCAATTTGCACATCGAAGTTTAGCCGGTGCTATTTTGCCGTCTGGATTGGTAGTTGTTTTGCTCAAAGGGCACATGTTAGACGCGTGTGGCTCAGCACACTTCACACATACCGGTACACGGAAACAGTTTGCTTCTCCATGCCCATATTGCTGACAATTTCTACACTGTATTGGGCCTGCTTTGTGTGAGTAGTATTCAAAATACACTCTACGGTGATTTACGTAGCGCACCTGTTTTAGTTCGCCTAACGTAATTGAGCCCTTGGCAAAATGTAACAAATACATCGCCTGGTCATCGTATCGTTTTTTACGTATTGGTAGCTTCTTCACTGTAGTGGGGTTGATTTTACATTCTCCTAGAGCTGGGAGTAAATCGTCTATCGGCATTTCAGGCAGGCCAAAAATGACCACTTTTGTTGTGCGTTCTTCTGGTAGTTGGTGCGTGAAGAAGTTGATTTTGTTGTTCTTGAACGATTCTACCACTAATTTGAAATCGTTCGTATCTAATACGCTAACGTTTATACCTTTTGTAGAGGTGTTTGTGTAGTAGTGCACTACACCTGTAGCGACGAACAGTCGATGGACGTTTCCTACTGTCGTACCTGTCACTATGATCGGAGGTACGCGATGTTTTTTCGTGCTTGGTTGTAGTGGTTGTACATGCGATGACGGGGCTTCTTCGTCTTCACTTAGGATGTCGTATGCGTTATTGAGCGACACCTGAGGTGCGTACTCTGGTTTTGCACGCTGACCCATACTATGAAAACGGGACAGCGAGTACGTTGAGCCTCCACGACGAGCGACGTTTCTCTTTCGTGGGGCCATCCTGGGTAGCCGAGCGCCTAGGCGTTTGCGTAATTTAACTCGAATGTTTCTCTTTTGGTGTTTTTCTCTCTCAGAAGATAAACTGTATCGCACTATTACCGAACACGTCCGAACAGGTCGGAGGCTGAGAGTGATCTGTTTAGTAAGATTAAAAAACAGTGCAAGTGTAGAGAAGTGAAAATCTCACAATAAGTGTATCCGGAATTCGTTCCGTCCCATAGCGATCTTTAAAGCTACGGCGATTTGCGATACCGCCGTTTCTTATCACCCGGACGTTAACGACCTCACTCACACAAGCGAACGGAACGGTAAGGTAAGCTTTTAACAGCACGTGTTAAGCGCTAACAAAAGTGAACAAAGAGCGGGGCATTTAACCTGTCCGCTCCTGATGTGGAGAAGCAATTCTGAAATAACTATTTCAGATAATTCAACGGAAGAATTATCGCAAAGTTCATTAACTTTCGATCCTATTTCTATCGATATCGACATCGAAAATCTTTCATTGGAAAGCAAAATGGCGAAGTCAAAAAGTGATATTCAATTTTGGTTATAAAAAAATGCTATGATACCACCTGGACTACATACACTTTGATTCTAGATTCCACCACGTGATATCTTTAATGTACCTTGACGTGTTTTCGAGCAGGTACTCGAATCTAATTTTAGCTTCGAGGCTAGAATAATCCAGACTTAAAATTGCAGGCTAGTTTTTTGTGTGGTATTGTATGGAGTGTTTACATGATTTCAGCCTCCAACTGTCAAACTCCATACAAAAACCTAACCAGAATCGTGAAGCCTAACCCCATTGCTTGTACTTTATCTTTTTTGGGGTTTATGCCTTTGGCGGTTATGGTGTGCCCTAAAAAGTTTACGCTTGATTGACCTATCTGACACTTGTCGGCGTTGATCGCTAGCCCGGTGTCGCGTAATCGCTTAAAAACGGTTCTAATATGCTCTTTATGTTTTTCGGCATTTGGGGAAGCAATACATATATCGTCTATATAAGGGAAAACGAAATCTAGGTCGCCAAAAATTGCATGTAAATGCCGTTGTAAAGTTTACCCAGCGTTCCTTAAGCCAAACGTCATATACATAAATTCATATAGGCCGAACGGATTTGTTATGGCAGTTTTTGGTATATCCTCTCTCGCTACCGATATCTGGTGATACGCTCTTTGGAGATCAATACATGTGAAAATGTGAGCTCAGCTGAGAATATTACTCACGTCCTGAATGTTTGGGAATGTAGCGGGACTAGTCTCCACACGGTCTCCACGAGCCATCTGATTTTTTGACCACATGTAATGGGCTTGCCCAGTTGCTCTTTGACGCCCTACAAATACCCTGCTTGACGAGGAACTGAAATTCAGTTTTTGCTTTTTTCATTTTATCTAGTGGCAATCTACGCGGGCGATTAAAAATTGGCGGACCTGTTGTTAATATTTGGTGTTCAACTTGGTGACAAGGTTTTTTTAGTGTGTTCAGCTTCGTTATATCGCGAAACTCTTCTAATATTGTCACAAAGCGATGTTCGGTCGAGAAAGCTTTTATGGTGGGTATATCTACTGCATTTATGTTGCATATTTCACTGTTTGTCTTATTATCGACCAATCTTTTTCTTTTCACGTCAACGAGTAAATCGAAATGAGCAAGAAAGTCTGCGCCAATAATTGGGCTTCTTATATCCGCTATGACAAAATCCCATGTGATCTGCCGTGCTAATCCGAGGTCAACGGTCATACGCTTAGTGCCGTAGATGGCTATGGATGTATTGTTCGCGGCGAATAGTGTTCGTTTAGAAGTTTTGGTTCGTTCACGCGCGGTAGGGGGAATGACCGAAATATCGGCATCGGAATCGATCAGGTAGCGATTGCACGAGCTATTATCTACTATGTGAACTCTACGAATGTGTATAGGCACTTGTGTAGCGGTATGTTTTAGGGTGTTAGCGGAAGAGGGTTCGGAGTGTTACCGGGGGTGTGGTTCGGAGTGTTACCGGAAGTATGGTTAGTGTGATCCTGGCTCTTATTAATAAATGTGTTGTGCAGATTAGTTCGGAGTGGTTCTTTTGTGGAGTTATAATGATCGGACTCGAAAGAAAATGATACGCGTTTGCGGTTGGAACTACTTACGGTTTGTTCCTTGAGTATACCGGCATACTTTCCTCGAAAAAAATGCATGGGCTGCTGCTGTCGCCTTCCTTCTCTTTCTCGCATTTTTCCGCTTTCGCTCCATGCTGAAGTTGGTACCAACATATCCATCTACGGATGCGGGATGAGAACGGCTGTCGATAACTGCCCGATGAACTCCTTCGGTCCCTTGACCTTGATGTGGGATGTGCGCCCTTGGGGCGTGACGTGTGCTGCGATGGGCGTCGGACCACTGATAGTAGCCGGCATCGCGAATAAATGAACACATTTTAACAGTCGTTTAAAGTTCATTTTGGTTTAACCGAGTTAATTTGTTGTTCATTCCTGTTAAAATAAACGATCGTCAAAACAGTTAACGACTGCTCGAAATGGCATATAGGCAAACACGGGGAAACACTAATACACTGGGTGTTTCTAATACACTGACGTACACAAAGGTTATACGTGTAAAAAAATATTCGACCGCATGTCCTCAGCGCAGAATAGTGTGTTCGAGAAATGTGCCGCAGATTCAGCATTGCATCCGATAAATTCAGGTATCATCAACGTTTTCAAACATCATACCGCAGTCTTGGCTTTGGCTAAGACAGATTTGAGAAGGGGTCCCGTGGTCTTGAGATAAAGTGTGAAACCCTGTATGTTCTCTTGCGTTAAGCTCTGAGCTATTTCACTTAATTAAAGATGGTTTGCATTATTCGATTGTTAAAGACCAACCCGTTGAAAGGTCTTAATATATCAAACTCATTTCGATAACTCTAATAAAAGGAGAAATGAGATAAATATTTCTCCCATCCTGATAATGAAGGGTGAACATGGTGTAATCATTTTTTTAAGCTATTTTTTAAATTTTGCTTCATATAAATTTTGTTCATATTAATTATAGCAAGAAAATATTAATTTAAAAATAATTGACACAGAAAAAGATCATGAAAACCAGGATTTGAACACACGCTTTCTCGGTTCGGAACTAAAACCGTTGTCACTGCTCTATTTGGAAGTTACATTAATAATGCTACTAAACCGGAATATAAACCAGCTAAGATGGCGGCAAGCTATCTGTTCTCGTTGAATCAAAAAGTTACAGCCGTTACAGCGAACCCGTTACAGCCGTGAAAGTTTCGGTTGTAACCTTTATTCGCCTTCTAAGGCGACTAAGTCCTTAAATGCTTTTTGAATGCCTTCAAAGCCGTTTAATGCTGGTAGGGAAGCATAACAAAAAAAAAATATCTCGTGAAAATTTATGGAGCTGTTTCGCTATATTTAAAACTTTCTATTGCATGTTTTGCGTTGGCGAAAGTCAAATGCTTTCCCATCGCAAAGTCGCATGCAACACTTTAAATAAATTTATTGCAACCAGTCTTCAGTGCATCTCATCAATATGAAATTTTGTGTGCGATTTCCTTCATTCCGAAAGTCTTATTGTCGTGTTGAAACAATGTTAAAATTACATAACGGTTGCTGTTGCGAAGCAACCGATTCTTTCTACCCAAAAATCAATAAAACGTATTTTAGCCGAAATTAGAAACGTGTATAATTTATTTCTAATACACAAGTTGGCGCTAAAACATCACGTGCGTATGATCGGATGCGCGAAGGAATCTGCTCGTCATCCTGCTGCGCCGGTCATTCCCGCTAAGGGCTTCGGTTCGTGCCGTCGCTGGTCGGTTTTCGATAAACCGATTGATTTCGAAGCGACCGGCAGCGCCCTCTATCGCGTGATCCGTGCAAGGAGGCGGTAAAACCCCAATTCCGCGCTGTAAATAAACCAGTGACAGTTCGAACATGCGACCTGGGCACTGTGGGCCGCTCCACACTCTTTTTGTCAGTTTAAATTGGTGTTGTTTTCATTTATGGCGGTTTGTTTACATTTCGTTGCGTGGTTCCCAGGTTCCCGTGGTTCGATATTCGGTCGAGTTTTCTTTTCGTCAACCTTATAGTGACGATCGTGGTGCTCGGTGGACTGTTGGCAACGATCGAAAAGCATCTGCCCACTGCCATCCGGCAGACGTTCCGGTATGACAAGCATGCACTGAAGGGATCATCGGACCGATTGGTGTCCCTGCTGGAGATCCTGAAGGCGTGGTTCATACATTTCTACGTCTTTGCTGCCCTCTGGTCGGTGGCCGGATTTGCCGTTAGCCAGCGCGGGACTACGCGGATCCAGGACAGAAACTGTGCAAGCAGATGAGTCCACAGACAGAAGAAGAGCGCAAGCAGATGGAAAATGTACCATACCGGGAACTAACAGGATGCTTGCAGTACTTGGCTCAAGGAACTAGACCAGATATAAGTTTTGCTTTGAATGCTGTGAGTCACTACTGCAATGATCCTGGAAAAGCCCACTGGATTGCAGCGAAAAGAATTCTTCGTTATTTAAAAGGGACGAAAACCATGAAGCTTATGTACAACAGTACAAGCGATGGAAATTTCGAAGGTTTTTGTGATGCAGATTGGGGCAATGACACAGATAACCGTCATTCTATCACTGGTTATGTGATGAAGCAGTCTGGAGGTCCAGTTGCCTGGAATTGCCGTAAACAATAAATAGTAGCACTTTCAACGACGGAAGCCGAATACATGGCAGTTTCAGCAGTTACTCAGGAAGCTGTTTGGTGGAAAGGGTTTCGACAAGAACTGTTGGGATGTGTAGAGCCAGTGACGATTTATTGTGATAATCGGAGTGCTATCCATCTGGCAGAGAAGCAAATTGGTTACTCATCCAGAAGTAAACATATCGATATAAGACACCATTTCGTCAGGCAGAGCATTGCAAGAAATTTAATACAGCTGAAACATGTTTGCTCGGAAAATCAAGAAGCAGACTTGCTAACTAAGGTACTTCCTATAAGCAAGTTTGAAACTGGTCGAGAGGCTCTTGGAATTAAGCCAATTCTCGATTAAGGGGGGATGTTAGAATAGTAACCATCGAATTGGAGTAGCCTTTGGTTATGTGGTAATAAATGTTCATTCTGTGTTACACCTCCAAACCTTGCAGACGTAATATTCAATAGTAATTGGTGGGTGTTAGTATTTATTTATTCGTGTGTGACCTTGACGATGCGGGAGAAGCTGGTTTATTTTGGGATTTAAAGTGTTATCGGTGTATTGATGGTTTATTTTATTTCGTGCCGCTGCTGATGAGGCCATTTAATGCCCGTGCCAATCGAGGGTGAAGAAGCCATTTTCAAGCGTACGAGAACGTCTAACACTGATCTATTTTTTTTTTTAATCTGAACATGTTTGATGCTTCAACGACCTTCTAAACATCGTGTAGCACGGTGTATAGTGGCAATACAAAATATTGTTTTTTCAATGTGCCGGAATTTGTCTCGAGTTTTCGAGAAAAAGATCGTCCACTCTATCATGCCGCGATCCCCCTCCCGGTGCTTTGGATGAGGATGCGCTACAAGTTAAGCCAGCAATTCTACCGATAAGGTAGCGGAAATTGATCGTGCGTGTACGCGCGTTCGGGGGTGCGTTCTCGCGTACGCGCGTGCATGCGTGCGTGCGCGTGTGTGTGTGTGCGTGCGGGAACCCCAAAACTGTTTGATTCTGATGCGTGCATTGTCACCGGCTGCGTCTACACACTCCATGCCTTCTCAGAAAACGCACTGTACGCCGCCCGGTCGATTACCGCTACCTAGGAGACAATACAACCATTTAATTGGCACCATCATCTTTGCGACCGGTTCTGCTGTTGGGGGTATTAAAAAGACAAACGATCGAAGCAAACGTGCATGTGATATGTTACACATTTCTTTCCAATTCCGCTAGCGGACGCAAGTGGAAACAAAACTTGAATTGAACTCATACAAAAGAGAATTCTGGTTTGGTTTATTACGGTGCGCGTATGATACTGCACCTGTCCGTCCAGAATCTGGTGGCTTGTTGGTTTTGAGTCGGTATCATGACGCCGTTCGACCGGCACTGCCTTGGAATGGGTTCGGATCGGTAGGTTCATGTTTTGGTCGAGTGCATTCCGTGCATTTGTCGCGTCACAGCGGTAGCCCGGCAGCAACAAAGTCAAGACAAACGGCTACGGCGGATGGTTCATACGCGATTAGAACCCACGACGGGCATGCAGATGTGCGGAATGATGGCGGTGCCGCGGGCCCGCTCCTATCCAGTGTGCAACTTGCATACTGCCACACTGTCTGCCCGGTGCATACGCAGCAGGCAGGGGGAAGGATGCACCTCCACCATAAAAAAACACCGTCATGAACCAGCGGTGGATCTAACGGTAGGCGGACTAGGCGGTCACCGATGATCTCTAGTCTTTGATATGCCGTATGTCTACAAGTATTAGCGACAAAGGCCCCCGGAAAGATGATCGTAGGGATCCCATGACCATCCCCCTCCCTCCCCGCTGGCAATAAATTAACGACTTAAAAGTATACTGTTCAAATCTTCCAACAGCTGTGTGCCAGTACCCCCTGCTCCCGGTCATGCGCAGCGGGAAAGGAAAGGTACGAATATGGAGGTGGAGGGAAGGAAGGGAGGGAGGGAAGGGAGGGAGGGAGGGAAGGAGGGAAGGAGGGAAGGAGGGAAGGAGGGAAGGAGGGAAGGAGGGAAGGAGGGAATGAGGGAATGAGGGAAGGAGGGAAAGAGGGAAGGAGGGAAGGAGGGAAAGAGGGAAGGAGGGAAGGAGGGAAGGAGGGAAGGAGGGAAGGAGGGAAGGAGGGAAGGAGGGAAGGAGGGAAGGAGGGAAGGAGGGAAGGAGGGAAGGAGGGAAGGAGGGAAGGAGGGAAGGAGGGAAGGAGGGAAGGAGGGAAGGAGGGAAAGAGGGAAAGAGGGAAAGAGGAAAAGAGGAAAGAGGGAAAGAGGGAAAGAGGGAAAGAGGGAAAGAGGGAAAGAGGGAAAGAGGGAAAGAGGGAAAGAGGGAAAGAGGGAAAGAGGGAAAGAGGGAAAGAGGGAAGGAAGGAGGGAAGGAGGGAAGGAGGGA
Source organism: Anopheles arabiensis (assembly GCF_016920715.1). Lineage (NCBI taxonomy): Eukaryota > Metazoa > Arthropoda > Insecta > Diptera > Culicidae > Anopheles > Anopheles arabiensis. The sequence continues at coordinate 51,559,395 of NC_053518.1, read as the reverse complement.
AGGAGGGAAGGAGGGAAAGAGGGAAAGGGAATCTCCTTCCTCCTTCCCTCCTTCCCTCCTTCCCTCCTTCCCTCCTCCATATTCGTACCTTTCCTTTCCGCTGCGCATGGCCGGGAGCAGGGGGTACTGGCACACAGCTGTTGGAAGATTGAACAGTATGATACGAGCAGTGTGACAGAAAGTAGCCCAATTTTGCAAATAGAGCTACTTGCCTCGCGCAATAGTTCTGCTGCACCAAATAGAATCAATTTATCCAATTTGTTTACCAGCCAGATTAATGCCAAACTAAAAGAAAAATAAAATTGAGCACAATTCAACTTTTTTTTTATTGTTTTTTTTAACAAAAAAACAAGCAGGTTGACTGGGTAAACTGAGCTACTTTGATCTACTCGGTGTCAAATTTATCAATGCAATTCATCAAAAACGAGAGCGAAATTGTCGCAAAAAACGTTGTCGCTTTAAGTCTATTTAAACGGTTACGGGTTTCAACCACCGACACTTCGAACAAAATGAGCTTCAAAAGTTGTCTCCTTATTTCAAATGAAAATACGTTAAACACTAGCGCCATCTTTATAATGATTCGCTTACTACACTGACACAGAGAAGAAACTGCTAAATCCCCTTTTTGTTTTTCTTCGCAAATTCCAATGCGTATTGTTTTATGTACTTCTCACATCTTTTACATTGATTTGGAAACTTATAAAATGATTTTCCTGGGTGTTTTATCCAATAATTCTCACAAAATCTTGCCTCACACATCCTTCGCAATTTGTATTTAGAAAAGTTGTTAACATCGAAGCAGCAGTGAACAGCGCTTACTTTGACTGAAGTGATCGCCTCACTGGTAAATGACAGTACTTTCGTGTGGGACACTTTTGTAACGCCAGTGTCACGTCGGTTTGTCGGTGTTTCAACCATAATATGCCATTCTATTAAGTCACTAATATTAAGATGTGTCGTACAAATTTGGAAATTAAAAAACAGGCTATGAGCAGCCTGGTCTGCATACACCTTGGGCTTGGATGATGTGTGTTTAATATTTACATTTCAAGAGGCATAGCAAGCGGAAAACGGTTTGGTTTGTTATTCGAAGCTAGGAGATAAAATTGCAAACGGTTCATGTTTCATACCATTTAACATATCAGCAAGTCGAAGCACACGTAGAATGGGATCGAAGTAACGGCTTCATATTTTGGAACCATGCACCAGCGTTGGATGCTGGTGTCGTACTTAGCACTCATACGCTAAGTATGATACTCGCTTCTAAGGCAGTTTTTAAAGGATTGCACTGAGGTTCCAAAATCAAACAAATGACGAACTTCGTTAAACACCCTAATCATGGAGTTGAGGGGGTCTCTAGATCCATATCCAGTTCGACTACGGTTCAGGGCAAGTAACGGACGAGAGCGAAGCTGAACAGCAGGCGCGTAAAAGTTTAACTGCTGGAGTAGGGAAGGACAGTCGATGTTACTTTGCAGTAAACCAGCCACAAATAGTTGTTGTGCGGTACGGCGTCGGATGTGGAGCGGTTGCAGTCCAAGGAGCAGAAGTCGCGTTTCATAAGGTGGTAACTGACTGCCAGGTGGCCAAGGTAACAAGCGTGTTGCGTATCGGGATAAGCGACGCTGTATCGATTCCATTCTCTCAGAAAGTCTTTGGATTGAGGGCTTCCAGACGACACAGGCGTATTCGAGTTCCGGGCGGATAATACCACAGTATAACGCTTTGATGCAGACTGGGTCTTTGAAATCTCTTGTTATCCGAAACAACATGCCAAGCAATTGATTACCTCGGGTAATCACCTCCTCTGTTTGCTGGTCAAATGACAGCTTTGAATCAAGTATGACTCCGAGATCCTTCATAGCATTAGTGCGTTCTATTGGTAAACCGTTAACTGTGTAGTTGGTGTTCTTAATTTCTCGTGCTCGTGTGAATGAAATGACTCGGCATTTTTCAATGCAGAGGCTCAGGCGGTTTCGATTGCACCTTGAATGAAAGACCTTGAATGGCACCGTGAGAAAGATACAGCATACGATCGATTGAAAAGGTACGATTCTAAAATTTCGCCCAAGTCCCAACTTATTCATCTTGGCTAAAAGGATGTTGTGATCGATGCTATCAAAAGCAGCCTTTAAATCCATATAAACTGCATCTGTTTGCATCCTGCTATCCATGTTACGGAGACATTGTGATGTAAAGTCAACAAAGTTATGTTTGATGGTTAGAGATTTGCAGTGCCGCAGGGAAATTAGGAATAGACAGAAGCACGTGTGGTTCGGTTGAAGTAATGATGAAGAAGGATGTTTTATTTGACACAAAATGGTCGGAGTTCATACAGCAGAGGTGTGTCGTTCGGACAAGGGAAATTCAGATTTTGAGGTGTGACAGCTAACTGTCCTGCGTTGCACACAGGGTGGTCCTGTGTCCAACATTATGTTCGGTCGAAAAATAGCTCCAATTTGGGACAAAAAAAAAATAAAGTTTACACTTTAATGGCCTATATCTCAGTAAGTTTAAGATAAAAACGTGAAATATTTTGGTTTCAACTAAGTTTAAGTATCTATTTTAAGAAAATGATTGTGGTGTTAAACTGCGATGAAGTTGGTTTTTCGATTTTTATACAGGCGTGTGCCCAATGTGCACTGGTGGGTGATTTTCAGCTTGCTCGAGAACACCTGCATGAACCAGGTCTCGTAGAACCGGCGCAAACACTGCAGCGTGATCAGCGTCATAGCCATCATCGTCTCGGTAGGCGTGGTGCGCACCATACGCTTGTTGGTTGCCAACGTATCGAGGAAGGCGATTACGTAGTCCCGCGCTGGCTACATCATGACGGCAAATCCGGCCACCGACCAGAGGGCAGCAAAGACGTAGAAATGTATGAACCGCGCCTTCAGGATCTCCAGCAGGGACACCAATCGGTCCGATGATCCCTTCAGTGCATGCTTGTCATACCGGAACGTCTGCCGGATGGCAGTGGGCAGATGCTTTTCGATCGTTGCCAACAGTCCACCAAGCACCACGATCGTCACGATAAGGTTGACGAAAAGAAAACTCGACCGAATATCGAACCACGGGATCCTGATGATAACCGCAACGAACTGTAAACAAACCGCCATAAATGAAAACAACACCAATTTAAACTGACAAAAAGAGTGTGGAGCGGCCCACAGTGCCCAGGTCGCATGTTCGAACTGTCACTGGTTTATTTACAGCGCGGAATTGGGTTTTTACCCAGTGGAGCTTCCTTGCTAGGAGGAGAGCCTTCTCATTCCCTCTGTATTGTTGTATGGTTTCACATTGAAGTTATGCATCGCTAGAACTAGAACGACGATACGATTGTTTAAATACTAAACTCCAATGCAAATTTATGTAAAAGAGCAAGTGAGATTTGAATAATGGTCATTGGTGTTGATACCCTTGTATCTGACCACACGACCATTCATAAAGATTTTTGCTCGGAAAGGTCATGATTAGATGAAATTTGTCGAAACACATTGCAAGAAAAGGACAGTAAAAAGTGATGAATTGTAATACGCCATACAGTCTGTTCCCGAGTTACACGGTTCTCGACTTACGCGGATTCGGAGATATGCGGTTATCTAAATTTGACAGATTAGATGTCAAATCAGTACAATTTGCTTCAAGTTCGGTATAAATTGCACTTATGCTAACAAATTGAAACCGCTTAAAAGCCAGAAATGGGGGCCTTCACGATTCTAGTTAGTTTTTTGTATGGAGTTTGACAGTTGGAGGCTTAAATCATGTAAACACTCCATACAAAACCACACAAAAAACTAGCCTGCAATTTTCAGTCTAGATTATTCTAGTCACAAAGCTAGAATTAGATTCGAGTACCTGCTCGAAAACACGGGTTTGTTTACATTTATTCCAAGGTGCATTGGAGATCTGGTGATGGAATTCAGAATCAAAGTGCATGTAGTCCAGGTGGTCTCATAGCATGTTTTATAACCAAATTTGAATATCACTTTTTGACAGGATGGGTGAAAACTTTTGTTCAAACAAGCTTTCTGAAGGTATGACGAATACACAAAACACTCTTAAAATCTTCATTCAGAAACAGAAGCGATAAAAATCAGTCTTCTAAATTCATACACCTTGGGATAAGCCCTGTATATTATACCCACTTAGGGCGGTGGCAACGCTTTTTCGCATGCGATTTTATCGGACGGCCTGTCAAATTTTTGTATGGGATTTGACAGATAACGTCGGACGACGAAATCGCACGTCCGACGTTATCTGTCAAATCCCATATAAATCGCGTCCGATAAAATTGCATCCGATGAGCGTTGCCACCGCCTTTAGATAGCTGCTCGAAAACTGATATACAATGCAAAAAGCTGACAGGCTGAAATTTCAGCCTACGAGCTTAAAACGGAAAGGCCCCCAATATTAGAATTTTCTGCACAAATCATATCACATAAATGATAAAGTATATAAAAGTATTAATTTAAATCGAAAACTGCGAGTAATAAATAGTATTTAGTCCAAAAACGTGAAATTCGACTTACGCGGATATTCGAGTTACGCGGATTCGTCGGGAACGCAGAAACCGCGTAACTCGGGAACAGACTGTATATTGAATTGAGCAAACCTATGGAAGCTATGGAGCTTTCGTTGTTTATGGATATTCGATTATCCAGTTGTTTAAGCTTAATCGGTGGCGCTTGGGAACCCTGTCCACTCATGAGCGACGAATGAGTTCCCTGATACAACTGAGTCTAGGTGGATGAATAATATAGAATTACAAAATAAATTCACGAAATAATAAAATAATAATATTCACTTTAATCTATGTTTTAATGTTCAATGAGAACTCGCAAAGCTCAAAATATATTTTTAAAGTATATTTAATCGAAAAAATAAGGTAGATAAATTATACTATTGTTGTGTTTTAATGTGTTTTATTCGACTTACTGTCGGGGAATGATCCCGAGATGAGGATTGAGCCCCTTTTATACTAATTCTAACAATAGCCAAAAACAGTCCGCACTCACATTACTACTCTAACTTATACTAATACAGTTCATATCGTATTCGTCATATCGTAGTAGTACTTCACTATATAACACTTCTCCCAGATTTAAATGACATTTTAGAGATTCCTTTTTTTTAAGGATTACATACTACTCTTATAATCCAAAATTACGCTTGCTATTTCTTCTTTGCCTATCCTTGATTCTTTTTGACCTGCGTAACTTGGGTGAAGAAGACTCACTTCGTTTTCTTTTTGTAGTTCTTATTTTTTGTTTTGCTAAAGGTATGCTTGGTACTTGATTGGTGATTGGAACTGTCTCTGGAACTGAATTACTTTCTATTAACGGAAGGGTTGAATGGTATTGATCTGCAAGCTCAGAAAATCGAATCTGATTTGTATGAACCATTCTCACATTGCCATGTAAATTAATCAAATAAGTGTTTGGGCTTATTTTCTCTTATACCACCGCTGCTATCCATCTAACATATTCTTCCATATGGTTTCTATAGAATACCTTATCTCCGCGGCTGTATGTATGCGTGGGACTTACTTTTTTAGGTATGCAATTCGTTTTGGGATGTATAGTTACGCATCTTTTATCGTTTTGTATAGATAGCTTAACCGGGTTGCTCGTATTTAATAATGTACGTGGCACATAGCTGAATAATAATGAAGAAGGAGTTTTACCAGTAGATGTAGATGGAGTATTGCGATAATTGAATAGTATTTTGTTAATTTTTTCTGAAGTGGTATTTGTTTCAATCGCTCGTCAATCAGATACTTTTTCAACACTTTTTTAATTGTCTGGACTCCCCTCTCCGCTAATCCATTTGACTGGGGGTGATAAGGAGGAGATTTCAAAACCTTTATATTATTTGCCTTACAGGCTTCTATAAAACCTGAGGAGTTGAAGGGTGGACCATTGTCCGAACACACTTCATTTGGGAACCCAAAATACGTATAAATTTCATCTAAATGCTCCAATACACTCTCCGTACACGTTTTACGTAATGATTTAACATCTATAAATTTTGAATAAGCATCCACTACTATCAAAAAAGTATTTCCATCAAAATAGAATAAATCCAAATGAATGCGTTCAAAGGCATGTGTAGCTGAAGGCCAACTTGATGTAACTGTCTCTTTTGGTACCTTTTGAGTTTTTTTACAAATAGGGCAAGATTTAAGTATATTTAGTACATCTTTGTCAAAACCTTTCCACCAAAAATAAGATCGACCGATCATTTTCATTCTTATAACCCCATCATGATTTTCATGCAATTTTTGTAACACTCGACTTTGTAGTGACTTTGGCACTACTACCCGATCTTCAAAATAGAGACAATTATTTTCGACCTCAAAATTCTTTCCCTTTTTTGAATACGGTTTAATTTCTTCCACTACTTCTTTTGGCCAATCATTTATAGTCCAATTAATAATGTTACTGTTAACAGCATCCTTGTGCTGCTCTTCCTCTATTTCCTCCACACCAATAAATTGTTGCAGGTTATTATCTGCAACCGATATGTGCTCAATACGATTTTCGATTGGCAATGGTAGACGAGATAATGCATCGGCATGACTAATACATTTACCTGGCCTATGTACTACGTTGTAGGAATAATTCGACAAAATTACTGCCCATCTGTGCAATCTAGAAATTGCGACAGCGGACGATTCCTTGTGTGAGTTAAATATTTGCCTCAGCGAAGAACTGTCGGTAACGAGAGTAAAACTCGTACCATACAAATACTTATGAAATTTTTTTACGCCGAACACAACCGCTAAAGCTTCTTTATGTATTTGCCCGTAGTTCATTTGCGCGCTTGTTAGTGTTGATGAGGCAAAGTACACAGGCTTCTCTACTTGATCCTCTATGTGCGATAACACGGCACCTACCCCATACGAACTGGCATCCGTTGTTAGTATAAGTGGCTTTTTTAGATCGTAGGGTTCCAACACATCGTTAGAAACCAAGAGCTCCTTACAATTTTTAAACGCTGTCTCGCACTCGTTGGACCATGTGAATTTGCTATCTCTCTTTAGCAAATTATATAACGGATGTAACTCCGATGACAAATTCGGCAAAAATCTGTGGTAGTAGTTTAACAGACCTAAAAATGACTGTAATTGACCAATATCTTTAGGTGCTGGAGCAAGACAGATTGCTTCCACTTTACCTTTACATGGACGTATTCCCTCGCTTGTTAGCATGAACCCGAGGTGTTCGATTTCTGTTTGGAAAAATCGCGATTTAGACCAATTAATTTGGACTTTATGTTTATTTAATTTAAACAACACCTGGAATAAATTTTCCTTGCATTCACTTATGGTACTTCCACCAATTAGAATATCATCTAAATAAGGAATAGCTTTTGTCCCGAGTAGTATTTGATCTATTATAGATTGAAATACAGACGGCGCTGAACTTATACCAAAAGGCATTCTTGTATATTTGAACAATCCTCGAGGGGTATTTACGGTACATAACTCTTGCGCTGAGTTGGACAAACGTACCTGTAGGTAAGCCCTGGTTAAATCGATTTTGCAAAAATAAATAAAATTCGACAAATTGGCTAGTATGTCATCAATAGCCGGCAACGGATAATGTTCCGTGGAAATAAATCGATTTAATGTAGCTTTCCCATCTAAACAAATTCGAATTGTTCCATCCTTTTTTGGTGTAATTACTATAGGACTAGCCCATGTGGACGTACGTACTGGGACTAAGATTCCGCTTTCCACCATGCTATCTAGTTCCTTTTCAATTTTTTCACGAAATTTGAACGGTACAGTGTATGGTTTATGAAATATGGGTACCGCATCTTGCTTAAGGATTATATCCGCAGTAAACCCTTCAATTGCCTGACTGGCATCCCCCGTAATTACGTATGGGTATTTGTGTTGAATTTCAGACTTAAAATTGTGTTGAATAGCATCAATAGACGAAAAATTGAGACTTACCGATTTTCTCCATTCTGGCATGATGATATCTAAACTCGAGCGACCGAGGAGCGGTGTAAGCACCTTATTTTTTTCTGGTTCTAGAACAAAAATATTTAGCCAAACGAGATTGCCATACCTGTTCCTCACTTGTACTAGAAGCTCTCCTATCGGACGAATAGTTTGTCCTGACACCGTTTGAAACACCTTTGTCGTCTTCCGCAACTGCATGTGAGAGAGTTTCTCCTCGTACGTCTCTCTCGATATCACCGATTCGCACGCGCCGGTGTCCACCTTGAAACACACCATCACACCTTCAATTTGCAGCTCCATTGTCGCTGGTACATCTGTGCGCGTTGAACTCGCACCGCTGGCACTGCAAATCGTACTGGTGAACTTCTCGTTGGGGCACGTTGTTGGTTTCGATGTATCGTCAGCATCTTTCAACTGGTTCAGGTTCATCTGCTCCGTAGCGTCCACGAGCTCCGTCACTCGATTTTTTTTGTTTTTTGACCGACACAACGATGACACATGACCAACCTTTCCGCATGCGTAACACGTCCATTGTTTGGCATGACAAGATTCTGGGTTGTGAGCCCTACCACATCGAAAACAATTTTTGACGCGTTCCGATGAAGGCTTAGATCCCGCATGCGTTGGCCCGTTTCTATTTTGTTTAGCTGGCATTTTCTCTGACGGCTTCCAAGCTGTGCGTGGTTTTAGCGTTGCCAGTTTTGATGCTCCCTGCATCTCCTTACACTCGTGCTCCGCCGCTTCCCAGCTTCTGCTTCTGCTAACCAGCATTGGCACTTTTTTACTTTCTTCTACGTCGTTTACGATGAAGAACTGCTGCAGGCGATTTTCATATTCGTCGAAATTTTCACCAACGACGAACGGTTCCATGTGGCCAAACATTGGCATTGCCATTTTCATATGCCCTAAGCCTGACGTTGACGGCTTTGGCTCTTCCCCGTTGGGCATCCTAAGTTGCCTCTGCACACTAACACAACACTACACTGCACCGACTGGACTGATAACGATTTGATCCGACGTTGATCAAAACGCACGACTGATTAGAGAGAGGTTTCACACGTTTACCTTATATCCTCGTCGCCAAAACTGTGTTGTGTTTTAATGTGTTTTATTCGACTTACTGTCGGGGAATGATCCCGAGATGAGGATTGAGCCCCTTTTATACTAATTCTAACAATAGCCAAAAACAGTCCGCACTCACATTACTACTCTAACTTACAGGGTTTCGAATCATATAATGGACTACTTGATCCACTCGGTGGAATGTTTCAAATGGTTAGGGGATGTATGCAACGTTGCTATGGAGGTTTGGAAGCATATAGGGGAATATGTCAAACACTTAGGAGAAGTGTGCAAAACAGTTATGGAGTTTTGCATCCAGCTATGGAGCGCTCGGATGTAGCGCTGTAGAAATTAATCCTAGAATTTTTTAAAAAGCACCGCGATATGCTTTACTATTTTCTGGAATTTCAGGCTGGTTCTTAGTTGGTTCTAAATTTAACACGGGTGATTAAAGAAGATGGCGTGGAGGCGTCCGCCATTAAGGCCGGGATAAAGATAAGTATGACGTTTGACGTTTAATTGTTTGGCCGCATTTCCGTCGCGCTCCGTGATTTTTCAATAATTCTCTTGTGTTTTCTGCGTCGCATCGCATTGTTGCCTTTTCTACGGACTATTAAACTGTTTAACATCATCGCTTCGTCTTGGCGAATTGTTTAGTTGCATCACAACTGTGGTTTCCTGCTGTTTTTTCCTGCTCGGCTTAGCAGTGTTGTGCTGTGATTACGCGTGATTTCGCGATGGCGGCTATTTGCTTCTCGTGTGCTGAACCGCTAGAGGCCACCGGCTGCATCATCAGTTGTGCATATTGTGACGCTACGTTCCACCGCGGCTGTTGCAAATTGCCCCCCGAGCTGATTGACGCAGTATTGTCCAATGTCGACCTGCACTGGAGCTGCATTGGCTGCACTAACATGCTTAAAAGTCCGCGCTGCCGTTCGGTAAAAGAAATAGGCGCCCAGGTCGGTTTCCAAGCCGCCCTCAACTCAGCTGTAGCAGCTATTGGCAAGCTCGTTGAGCCTATTGTCGCCGAAGTTCGCAGTGGTTTTACCCTCCTTCAAACTGCATCCACGCCTCACAATCGGAACTCTGATCCTCGACCAGCTACTGGTAGAAAGCGGAGGCGTATAATCGAGGATTCGGCATCTCCTGGTGTAAACAAAATTGTAAACAGTCGCGGCAACATCCTTTGTGCCGCGTCATCGCCAAACGCATACACCAACACCACGATTGCCGTCCAGCCGGCACCTACACAACCGCATGAACTGGTGGGAACCGATCCGTTATCATCACCGCTTCAAGCTGCACCTCGTGAGCCATTCACAGATAGGATCTGGATCCGCCTATCCCGCTTATCAACGGCCGTCACTGTGGAACAAGTGGTCGCTTCTGTAAAGCGTCGCTTAGCCACCGATGACGTTATAGCGTATTGCCTGCTGAGAAGAGGGGTTAGTGTGGACAGCATGAATTGGCTTTCATTCAAAGTGGGGGTCCCGGCTATCCTTCGAGATGCGGCACTCACACCATCCACCTGGCCCGTCGGTATCGGTGTACGTGAGTTTTTTCAATCCCGTCAACACGACCACCAAACCTCATCTCCTATAGCCACCCGAAACCGCTTTACAACACGCACACCAGCAACTAGTACTGAACACCGCTACACCACACGCACACCAACAACGACTCACCGTTTAGCCGCACGCACGTCTACTCCACCTGATCCTGAAACAACATCATCACAACAGTGTCACCCCCCGGTGAATGATACCTTGGAAGCACCCAACTCAACACTTGTTTCTGGACCGCCCCAAAACCACCGTGCTTCATCTCCGCACCTACACCAGTCTACAATCGATCGTTTTTTTTTCTCAACTAGACGAAGTTCCGCTCATTGCACGCAACAAACACGCCAAGCCTCATGCTCTGACAACGCAGCTCAATTGACTTACCGTTGACCCGCTTTATCCAACCGCCACAATGACAACGCTACCGCTGAGTATTTAAGCTGCTATTATCAAAACGTTAGAGGTTTGCGTACTAAAACAAAAGAATTTCACTTAGCTGTATCGGAGGCTGACTTCGATCTCATCGCACTCACGGAAACTTGGCTTGTTGACAACATTCCATCTGCTCTTCTCTTCAACAACTTCTCTGTTTACCGCTGTGATCGCTCTCTAAGCGGCTCTAGCTCTCGCGGTGGTGGTGTTTTGCTAGCCGTTTCTAACGCATACGAGTCGATAGAATTACCTTCCCGTGATCGTTCTCTCGAGTATATTTGTGTGCGCGTCGCCTGTAATAACGCACATCTGTACGTCATGGTAGTATACATTCCACCGCAGCTTAGCTCCGAGATATCGACTCTTCGCTCTCTACATGATTGTATCAGCAGCTTCACTCTCACACTGAAGCCTTCGGATCTGCTGTTTGTTATTGGCGATTTCAATCAGCCTAGCATAAGCTGGTCCACAGCTGATTCTTCGTCCTCGCCAGCATACTCATCAATCACGCACTATGAACCAACTGCGCGCTCACTGGCCAACAACACCTTTGTGGATGGATTTAAATTTAACGGATTAGTGCAACTTAATCACATCAATAATTCGCACGGACGCATGCTTGACCTGCTCTACGCTAACAATGCAGCTAAATTGTGTTCGCCTGTCTTTCCAAGTGTTGTTCCGCTTGTACCTCTTGACTCCTACCATCCGGCGTTTGACTTCAATATACGTATTAACTCGTCGACCCGACGCAATTCGACGACTCGACAAATCTCGACGACAACCGCATTTTATCGTTATAACTTTGCTAAAGCTGACTATGTGAAACTGAACGACATGATATCAATGTTTAACAATAGCTTTCATTGTTCCAATTTTATTTCACTTGACGAAGCAGTATGTTCATTCTCGTCCTTCATGCTGCAAGCTTTTGTTGTATGCGTCCCAGTTCAGCGTCCTAAACCTAACCCCCCCTGGGCGGACCGCACACTCAAACGACTCAAACGTGTAAAAAGAGCTGCTTATCGTCACTACCAAACGCGCCGCTGCCAAAGATCTCGCTCGATCTACTTTGACACGCACTCTTTATACTGCAGCTATAACAGGTTTCGATATCGCAGATATTTGAGTAAAATTCAATGTAACCTCTGCAGGTGGCCTGACTCGTTTTGGCGCTTCTACAACAGCAAAACAAAATCCACGCATACACCGAAATCCATTACGTACAAAGGAGCAACAAGTGCCAACACTAATGAAATGTGCAATCTCTTCGCGGATCGCTTCGCAGATTGCTTTTCACCGGCCATGAATGATACCGATACCATTGATGCTGCTCTCGTCAACACTCCGGCTGGCGCAATTAACATGAGCACTCCTTTCATCGACAGTGAGATCGTTTTATCTGCCCTAGCGCAACTAAAGCCTTCCTTCGCTCCTGGACCCGACGGAATTTCTTCTACCGTGCTGAAACGCTGTCAAACGACAGTAGCATCGTTCGTTCGGTTCTGGAATATTCGTGCGTAGTCTGGAGCCCAACTACCGCTTCTTCAATTGCTCGAATTGAGGCGATTCAACGTAAGCTCACGAGATATGCCCTACGCCTACTTCCCTGGCAGGATCGCAATAATCTTCCTCCGTATGCTGCGCGGTGCCGTCTTCTAGGTCTTGAACCTTTTTCGGTTAGAAGACGCAATGCACAGTGTTCTTTCTTCGCTGGATTGCTAAATGGCTCTATCGACTCATCGCCATTGTTGCATCGAGTCGATATCTATGCACCATCCCGAACACTTAGGTCTAGAGAAACTCTACGGCTCGCTCAACCCCGTTCCAGTGCTGGTCGGTCAGACCCTATGTTCCGCATGTCGGCTGTCTTCAACACTGTCTCGGATTGCTTCGACTTCGACATCTCAACTCAGTGCTTCAAGGAACGTCTCCGGCTTTTGCCGTGGCCGCAGTGAATTGCGATGCAAATCTTGTTTTTGCTATGTATTTTTTTTAATGAACTGTTATATCTTAATTAGGCCATACGGCCCGTTGAAGATTAATAAATAATAATAATAATAATAATAATAACGGACTGGCAGACGAAGGCGCGAGACCGTGAGCGGTTTCGGACACTCCTGAGGCAGGCCAAGACCGCAAAGCGGTTGTAGCGCCGGATAAGTAAGTAAGTAAGATTAAAGAAGGGTGGTAATTTTATTACTAGGCAGGAGGACTATGATGAACGTTACTTGAATATGCGTGTTTAAATATGAGGAAAAATGTTGCCGCAAAGAAAAAAATAGTAGAGTAGAGAATTTGACAAAGAATATTGTTTAAATAGCAAATTCAATTTAAAAATAAATTATTATGTTGCTTGACAATATCAAAAACATGTGTTTAATCACCTCAAACATTTAAATCATCACGCGGTGCTTTTTAAAAAATTCTAGGATTTATTTCTACAGCGCTACATCCGAGCGCTCCATAGCTGGATGCAAAACTCCATAACTGTTTTGCACACTTCTCCTAAGTGTTTGACATATTCCCCTATATGCTTGCAAACCTCCATAGCAACGTTGCATACATCCCCTAACCATTTGAAACATTCCACCGAGTGGATCAAGTAGTCCATTATATGATTCAAAACCCTGTATACTAATACAGTTCATATCGTATTCGTCATATCGTAGTAGTAGTTCACTATATAACAACTATCAAATTAAAAATGTAAACAACGTTTGAATGAAATACAGTAGAACGTCGATTATCCGGGGACGGATTAACCGGCGGACGGCTTAACCGTGCGCATAAATCTGACAGTTTTGCAATCGTGACGAACATTTAAAGCGGTAGTAAAGTTCGTAAACATTATTTTTGTGCAGCTACCTAATGTCTACCCAAGTGCCACAAATCCACTAAACGACCACTAAACGGGTTCTAAACGGCTGAACGGAAAAAGCTGGTGGCGCTCTCTGTTGGTGGGATACCCCAACCCGTTGAGCTTCATCGCTTGGAGGAGAGCTTTCTCATTTCCTTTGTACTGTTGTATGGTTTCGCATTGAAGTTATGCATCGCTAGAACTAGAACGGCGATACGATTGTTAAAATACTAAACTCCAATGGAAACAACCAGCACTGAAGCAAGTGAGATTTGAGTATTGGTCGTTGGTGTTGATACTGTTGAAGTTTACAATTGATTTAAGTATACTATGAGATACTGGTGTACAATTGATCATAATACTCTATGAAATAGTGTTAACAGAATGTAGTTAATACAATGTTCATTCCTCTTTCAACCATCAACCAGTAAAGGTGTTTTAGCTCTGATAATAGGTTATGGGCCCAGGATAACCCAGTATAACCCAGTATAACCCAGTATAACCCAGGATAACTCAATTCAAGCCTAGAAGATTCTTTAAGCCATTCGAATAAATCCTCACGATGGGAGACGAAGAGAAGTTCCTCAAGATCAAGCCTTTCGACGGAACGGGTTTCAATAATTGGAAGTTCAGGATATTGGCGTTCCTGGAACAGTTGGAAATCGCGCACTGTGTCGAGAAGGAAGCGGAGGAGGAAGACTTCTGGGAAATCGTGCATGAGGATACAGCGGCTGTAAAGAAGGAGAAAAGGAGGAGCAGAAGGCGTTCCGAAAGAAGCAGGACGACAAGTGTCGTTCGGTCCTGATCGGAGCTGTCGCCGATAGTCACCTGGAATACATAAAGGACAAGAGGAGTCCGAAGGAAATTTGGGATGGACTGAATGAAGTTTTCGAATGGAAGAGCTTGACCAACCGGTTCATGCTTAAGCGAAAACTTCTGGAGATGAAGCATGACGAATCTTCAAGTCTGGAATCTCACTTTGTTTCGATAAACTGATTCGAGAGCTCAAGTCGACCGGTGCGAAAATGGACGAGGATGACATTTAGTGTTGGGTAAAGTGCTACTGTGCGCACTGTGCGCACAGCACATCATACTGTGCGCACAGCACAGCACAGTGCTTGAAGTGCGCATTGTGCTAGCACAGTGCGGAAGTGCTAGCACAGTGCTAGCACAGTGCGGAAGTGCTAGCACAGTGCTAGCACTTTTCGCACAATGCGCACACTTTGCACAGTGCGCTCTCTGAGCACACTTTTCGCACAGTGCGCTCTCTTCACACAGTACGCTCTCTGAACTTACTGCAATGCAACACACACTGCATGCAAACTTACTGAGAGAACGCACCGTGCTGAGAGAACGCACTGTGCTGAGAGAGCACACTGTGCTGAGAGAGCGCACTGTGCGAAGAGTGCGCACTGTGCGAATTGTGCGCATTGTGCGAAAAGTGCTAGCACTGTGCTAGCACTTCCGCACTGTGCTCAGAGAGCGCACTGTGCGAAAGTGCTAGCACTGTGCTAGCACAACCGCACTGTGCTTAGAGAGCGCACTGTGCGAAAGTGCTAGCACTGTGCTAGCACAACCGCACTGTGCTCAGAGAGCGCACTGTGCGAAAGTGCTAGCACTGTGCTAGCACAACCGCACTGTGCTCAGAGAGCGCACTGTGCGAAAGTGCTAGCACTGTGCTAGCACTGTGCGAAAGTGCGCACTGTGCGCACAGTGCGCACAGCACACTTAGGGCAAAGTGCGTGTGCGCACAGCACACTGAATTGTGCTACTTTACCCAACACTAATGACATTGTGTGTCACCTAATGCTGACCATGCCGGTTTCATACGAGTCTGTGAACACAGCGATGGAAGCAGTATCAGAGAAACTGACCCTGGAATTTGTGAAAAGCAAGTATTTGGATGTCGAATCGAAACGGAGAGGAAAAAGTTCGAGCATTCAAAATTCAGAATAAGTTGCTTTTGCTGGAAAGACCAGAGGAAAATTTCGTCTGAAGTGCTTCAGCTATGGTGGATTCGGGCACAAGAGAACTGATTGTCCGAAAAACGAACATCGTGAAGAGCATGCAGAAAATTTTGAAAAAAGAAAACCTATGAAGGCCAATGCTGCTACGACATCTGTATTAGTGATGGGATCAGAGTCGACGTTGAATGAAAAATTGCAACGGTGGTATCTGGATAGTGGAGCTTCAGATCATATAATGAATCGAAAAGAACTATTCAAAAACCTGGAAATGCTAGATGAGCACGTCTGCATATCAACTGCGAAGAAAGACGTCAACCTGGTTGCTAAACAACGCGGCGAGATCAACGTTTACACGTTTGTTGATGGTAAAAAAATTGAAATCCGCATGGAAAACGTTCTTTTTGTTCCAGAGCTGACGCTGAATCTGATGTCTTTACGTCGGCTGGAAAATTCGGAAAAGAAGGTGGTTTTCCATAAAGGCAAAGTAACCGTTGAAGATGCTGATCAAGGTGTCGTTGCTACCGGTAAGAAGGTTGGTGTGCTGTACGCGATGGACTTTCATTACCTAGCAACACCAAATGCTGCTATGGTAACGGGAAAGGTTTCCATGGAGTTGCAGCTGTGGCATCAACGTTTCGGACACATTGGGAATAGAAATCTGATGAAATTAATCGACAAGAAAATGGTAGATGGATTGGATCTAGAAGGCAGCGAAAATTATGAAAGCTCGAAATCAGTGATATGTGAACCATGCTTGGCTGGAAAACAAACTCGAGAACCGTTAGTAAGTCGTGAAGGAAAGCGGACTACACGTCCGTTAGAGTTAGTGCATAGCGACGTCTGTGGTCCCATCTCACCTTCGACGTGGGACGGTATGCGGTATTTCATCACTTTCACGAACGACTTCAGTCATCAAACAGTTGTTTATCTGATGAAGTCGAAGGATGAAACTGTCGATTATTTGGAGACGTACGAAGCTATGGCTACTGCACATTTCCAAACCAAGATGTGTCGTTTTCGCTGTGATAATGGAGGCGAGTATAGCTGCAAGAAAATGAAATCTTTCTGTCGGCAACGTAGCATCAGGCTCGAGATGACGGTTTCGTATACACCGGAGCAAAATGGATTGAGTGAACGGGTGAATAGAACCATTGTCGAAAAAGTACGTGCAATGTTGGCTGGATGTAACGTATCGGAAAATTTGTGGGGTGAAGCGGTATATGCGGCAGTGTATCTAATCAACCGCAGCCCGACTGTTGCCCTGGATGGAAATCGCACACCTTTTGAAGTCTGGAATGCAAGGAAGCCAAATGTAAGTAACCTTCGCATTTTTGGTTCAGAATGTTTCGTTCATATCCCCAAGCAAAAACGCAAGAAGCTGGATGTGAAATCCGAGAAGGCGATTTTTGTTGGCTACGCTCCAAATGGGTATCGCGTTTGGAACGGAAAGAAGGTGTTCGTTGCAAGAGATATTGTTTTCAACGAATGCATAAACAGAGACGTTTCATCTAATAACATGAAAATTTAAAAAGATGAACAAGTTGTACTTTATGAACGAGTCCAACCACCAGAATTAGTTCAGGCAGTTAACTGTAACAACGGTGTACAATCAGAACACAACGATGTATTATCAGAACACAACGATGATGTGGAAGCTACTTCGGATGAAGATTTGGATAGTACGTTGGTTGACGAAACTGCTGAAGGTATTTGCGAAGAAAACGGTGTACGTCGAAGTGCTAGAAATCGTGTACCTCCTGACTGGCACGAGGACTACAATATTTCAGCGTTTGCGTTGAGTGCTGAAGAGTATGTAGACAGCATTCCAAGTGATATAGACGAATTGAAAAAGCGAGATGATTGGTCACTTTGGGAGAAAGCAATCGAGGCCGAATTGGAATCGCTGAATCAAACGTGGACCCTTACAGAACTGCCTGCTGGTCGACGCCTTGTCGCAACAAATGGGTGTTCACTATCAAGCGTGATGGTGAAGGAAAAATTGACCGGTACAAAGCTCGACTTGTTGCAAAGGGGTTGCAGATGCAGATGCAGATGAAAGGATTAGATTATTCGGAAACATATTCTCCTGTGGCGAAGATGACGGCCTTGAGAAGATTGTTGGCCCTGGCAAATCAGCGAGATCTACATGTTCATCAAATGGATGTGAAGACTGCGTTCCTGAATGGCGGCCTGACCGAAGAAATTTATATGAGGCAACCGTCTGGTTTTGAGGCGGGAAATGGACTGGTCTGCAAACTTAAAAAAAAGCCGTTTATGGATAGAAACAGGCGTTTCGGAGCTGGAATTTGCGATTCCATACGTTCATCACTAGCATTAGTTTTGAACGAAGTGGAAAGAGACCTGGTCAAAAGGAGAGAGACCTTATTCAACAGAAACAGATCAAACTTCAATATCAGCCAACTGAAGAACAAATAGCTGACATGATGACGAAAGGTCTTCCTGCACCAAGATTTGGAAAACTACGAACGATGCTAGGATTGATCAATTGAGGCGGGATGTTGAAGTTTACAATTGATTTAAGTATACTATGAGATACTGGTGTACAATTGATCATAGTACTCTATGAAATAGTGTTAACAGAATGTAGTTAATACAATGTTCATTCCTCTTTCAACCATCAACCAGTAAAGGTGTTTTAGCTCTGTTAATAGATACCCACGTATCTGACCACACGACCATTCATATAGATTTTTGCTCTGAAAGTTAGAAGGCTATATAGGTCATGATAAAATGAAACTTGTCGAAACACATTGCAAGAAAAGGATAGCAGTATAATGATGAGTTGTAATACGCCATCTATTGATCAAACCAATGAAGCTGTGGAGCTTTCATTTTTTTCTATGGATATTCAATTTTCCAGTCGTTTAAGCTTAATCTGTGGCGCTTGGGTAGTGCTATTTTCGAACATCATGAATAGCTGTTAAACCTACTTAAACCAGTGGCGCTTGGGTAGTGCTATTTTCGAACTTCATGAATAGCTGTTAAACCTACTTAAACCAGTTAGTTGATGATGAAAATTATATTTTAATATTGATTAATCGAATGAATCATAGTAAATTGTTGGAAATACCAGTGAATTTTATAACTTTTAAATGAATTTGACATTTAATGGACTATTATCCGTGGATATCGATTAACCGGCAACCGTTCGGTTCCGAGCTGCCCGTATAATCGACGTTCTACTGTAAATCAAGGTGGATTTAAAAATATCAGGGTGTGGACTCTAGTGCATTTTGACAATTTGTCACTTGACGTGGACGTGGTTGAAGGTCCCCAGGATTCAAACTTTGTTTACATTTATTAAATTTGTTCATATAATTTATCTACCCCATTTTTTCGATTAAATATTCTTTAAAAATATATTTTGGACTTTGCGAGTTCTTATTTAACATTCTGCTTCTTCTTCTTTGGCTCAACAACCGTTGTCGGTCAAGGCCTGTCTTTACCACTTGTGGGCTTGGCTTTCAGTGACTAATTGATTTCCCCTCATAGCAGGATAGTCAGTCCTACGTATGGCGGCACGGTCCATTTGGGGATTGAACCCATGACGGGCATGTTGTTAAGTCGTACGAGTTGACTTTATCATTAAAACGTACATTAAAGTGTGTTATTTTGTGTTATTCCGTGAATTAATTCCATAATTCATTGTGTTTTCGACATTTTTGAATATAAAAACTAAGAAATCTTTTTTTGTTTCAATTTTCACATTAATTCCTCATTATCTACAAGCCGTATGGACAATTTACGTCAGAAAAGAACACTTACTCACATGATTTTAAATTTCGTGCATAAACAAATCATCAAATCTTTTGTTAATATATCTCATTTTTTTCGATAAAATCAATAGACACACAAAAATGCACGTATTAACAAAGAAATCTGTTTTATTTGTCAAGCTTTGTGTGCAAGACCCTTATCCACCACCTGATATTTTTAATCCACCTTGCTGTAAATAAATAAATCCTGAGGACCTGGCGTCAAGTGACGTGTTGTCAGAATGCTCTAGATTCCAGCACCTGATATTTTTAATCCACTTTGCGGCTGAGTATTTTCCTCCGTCTAATAAGACCTTTATATGCGGATTCGGAGATACGCCATTTTCTAAATTTAATAATTCCTTGGGCAAATTGTACTGATATGACACATCAATTGTAAAATGCCAAATAATTTTTCTTTTGATTGAATGTAAAAAATCATTTCAAAAGGATTAAATTGGTTAAATTCAGTCAGAAACACATAAAAATATTAATCAGGTGGCTAAGACCCCCTCTCTACTTGTAAATTATACGAAAATTAGTGATATTTTGGCTGGAAATCACAAGATTCGACTTACGCGTAAATTCGAGATACGCGGTATTTTGCGGCCGTTTTCGGTCCCCGTTAACAGTTTTTCTCGGGGACCTCCCGTATTACTTTATTTTTATTCCCGTATTATATCTTCTTATCTTCGCAGGGTATGCAATACCCTTCAATAGAATTCTCCGATGAGAGTGAGCCTTTGTAGAAAGGGTTGTGAACGACACGTGAGCAATCCGTTAAGTATTTTCTCTTTGTTATAAGATGGTGAAGACATCCCCGAAATGTTAAAATTTCCACTTTCATCATTCAATAAGCGATTATTCACTACTTGTTGATAGAAATTTTCAAGGTCGAATACAGATCGTTTTTGGGCAAGGTTGGCAGTGGTATGAAACATGCTTTGTACAAGTTTAAGCATCGTTGCCATCGGTGTGTCCTCCTCGTTTCCATTCTTGTCTTTAGTTGAAGCGGAGTATCTTGTGGTACTATAAGATTGTACTGTTACAGGTGTAAATTCTTCCTCCGATTTTTTCATCAACAATATTTCCGACACTTTTTTTGTACTGCTGCTCTTCGCTTTATTCGAAGAGGCAGCGTTCGTTGTAGCTTTATCCACAGGCAAAAGCGAAAAAGCGGTTGCATGATTGATTTCGTCTTTGAATGACTGTGAAAATTGTTCTTTGATTGACTTCATATGATTCGTTTTTGATATAGAATCGCTTGAGTACATATTTTTTGTTTTAATTCCTCTCGAAACGCTCTCAGTTTCCTCTATTTCTCGATTTATCGTGTTGATAGGTAATTTTGTGGTAGCCATCTTTTCTCCCCCTTTTAATTCAACCTTAACAACAGTCATTTTTGGTGGCTCTTTAGGTTCTGTAATCATCCATTCATTTTTTTTATCTTGTCTATTCTTTGTGTTGGGCAAGTATTGTTGACCTTTTGCAAAAAGCAGTTTGCCTCTACGTTCTTTTTTATTCATTTGATTTTCGACAAGCGCGTTAGCAAAAATATTGATATGTCTTGCTTCACAACAGCGAAGGGCAGTAGGATCCATTGGATGGGCTTCCGTGTTGAAAATGTATCCCCCGGCACCTACCACACATTTGTGTTCCTTTGTGACGCCATCGTTCAATATTGTTTTTACGACATTACCAATGCTTCCATCATTATGCAAAACATTATTCGGATCGAATAGTAGGTAAAGATATTTTGTGGTTTCTGCTAAAAAGAACGATTCCATTCGATCCTCCTGTTGATGGGTCAGAACGTTCCGTATAGTCGCATAGCCGCAAGGCGTCTTCGCACTATGCTCTATACTTTCCAGTATATTTTCACCTACCTGTAGTAAAAATGGATCGCTTGTTGCGCGATAAAGATACATAACAGATTCGATTAACTCTGGTCGCAAAGGATAATTTTCCCGATTTGCACCTGCTTCTCCTGTAGGAATATTATAAAACTCTGGAAGAAACCCATACTGCCGCCACACAGTTTGGTAGTTGTGTAGTACCTTTAGGGCTTCCTTAGTATTGCCATACAAAGTCAATAAGCCTGGCCAGTATGCCTCTAGCGATTGAAACACAGGTAAGGTGAGCTGACCTTTGCTCATACTCACCCAAACATACCAATCCTCTCGTTTAAGGTAACGATCAATCGATGCCTTACTTTCGAAAAAAGTCGCCATCAAAGCAGGGTTTTCCAATAAAATTGAGCCCTTGACCAAATATTCGAAATAAGAGTCCACTCCAGCTCCAATACCTGCATCCTGTGCTATCCACCGACCTGTTTGTACATCGATATGATTTCCATATAGTCCTATCGGTGATCGGTGTTTGTACAATGCAGACAAAGCATTCATAGCCACGTCTTCATAGACAGGATTCCCCGTAAGTCTGCTGAGGGTTCCAAATTCCAGTATAAATGTTCCGATGCCGGCTGTGCATGTAACGGTTGTTTCTCCATACGGTACACCGTGTCGTAGATTTACTGTCCCATACGGCATACCAGTAGCGGTATCAAATGCAGGAAGCAAACGTTGTGCAACTTCCTCAGCGATGTCTAGGAGAGGTCCTTGGCAAGGCCATCCAGGTTCTACGAGCCCCATTGATTTTAAATCGGCGTGATTAGAAAGCAGGTGGGCAGAAAGCAGACCCCCAATAATACGAATATTGGTCTCGAATACCGAAACGTTAATATCTGCATCAAATGATCGACCTTGCAGCATCTGTACCACGCGTCCAAACTCTGTGTAATTACCCATGACTGCTAATGTATCCAGAGCATCGATCAATGTCAATGAATAACTACCCCAAGTGTCGATACCATCGCATGATAATGGACGCAATTCGTCGTACGGGGCAGCGTATTGTAGATAGCCGTCGTAGGCATGCTGAAACATTTGGCGAACTTTTTCTCTGCAAAAGGATACAATGATTTCGAGTATTTTTTTCCAGTTAATTATCCACTTTTTTAAACAAGAAAATCTTACCGCATGCGGTACATATCCGATGATGAAAACTTTCGTAATCCATGTGCTTCGGAGACTAATCGGAAAATCAACCCAGTTGTACAACACCACACCAAAACCACCAGTGCCCGCGGAGGACGCTTAGAACAAATTATTTTTCGAGTAAAATGTTTTTCTTTTGGTAGTTGCATTTCATTCAATAACGAGGAAGAATCAATTCACAAGAAACTATAAATAATGTAAAAAATCGAGATCAACCAATGTACAAATGTACCTATTTGTTTACATTAATCAGGGCCCTTTGACAGCCTGGTTATAAGGACGCCACACGAGGCGTACACTCAAAAAGTTTACGCTTGATTTGTATGGGAGAGCGTAAACTTACTGTCAAAAGATTAAAGGGTTGGAAGGTGTTTTACCGTCCAAATAGACATACAGCGACAACGTCGCGCGCGACGACTTCGTGCGCGGCAAAAAGTAGCTCAATTTTACAAACAGAGCTACTCGTCTCGCGCGACATTTTTGCTTCATCCTAAACAATCGAATTATCTACTTTGTTTTCAAGCCAGATTAATGCCAAACGCAAAAAAATAAATTTGAACACATTTTAACTTATTTTTGTGTGTTTTCAAATAAAAAACAAGTTGTTTGCCTTAGTCAATTGAGATACTTTGATATACACGGAATCAAAGTGGGTAGAAAGGAGGTGTCGTCATGTAGAACAATTGGGCATCGCGGCTTTAGAAAAAAGCGCAAAACCAGGATCGATGGCAGTTGTCAAATGCGACGAATGTTGCTGGTATTTGGATATGATATATGAATTGTTTTCGTTTAATAAACATTTTTTTAGCATTAAAAATTCGTATTTTGCATCCACACTCCATAAATCGACATTTTACACGTTATAATGCAGCTGCTTGCACGGAATCAAGGTGGAATATAGAGGAGGTGTCTTCTTAGCGTTTGGCATGTTGCCATTTTGAGATTCGGTTTGACAACAGCCGTCGATATTTGTTTACAGGCAGCAGCTACATTATAACGTGTAAAATGTCGATTTATGTGTGGATGCAAAATACGAATTTTTAAAGCTAAAAAAATATGTATTAAACGAAAACAATTCATATATCATATCTAAATACCAGCAACATTCATCGCATTTGACAACTGCCGTCGATCCTGGTTTTGTGCTTTTTTCTAAAGCCGCGATGCCCAATTGTTCTACATGACGACACCTCCTTTCTACCCACTTTGCACGGAATGAAATTTTGAGCAATTGTTCGTCACTTGTGACGTTGCCGCTCTATGTCTATTTGAACGGTTAACGATCAAATAGACATAGAGCGGCAACGTCGCGCGCGGCAAAAAGAAGCTCAATTTTACAAACAGAGCTACTCGTCGCGCGCGACAATTTTGCTTCATCCTAAATAATCGAATTATCTAGTTTTTTTACAAGCCAGATTAGTGCCAAACGCAAAAAATAGATTTGAACACATTTTAACCTATTTTTGTCTGTTTTCAAATAAAAAACAAGTTGGTTGACTGAGTAGAATGAGCTACTTTGATCTACACCTAGTGAAATTTAGAGCTATTTTTCGTCGCGCGCGACGTTGCCGCTCTATGTCTATTTGATCGGTAACCGTTCAGTTAGACGTACAGCGACAACGCCGCGCGCGACGAAAAATAGCTCAAAATGTCACTCTGTGTAGATCAAAGTAGCTCATTTGACTCAGTCAACCAACTTGTTTTATATTTGAAAACACACAAAAATAGGTTAAAATGTGTTCAAATCTAATTTTTTGTGTTTGGAATTAATCTGGCTTGTAAAAAAAACTAGATAATTCGATTATTTAGGATGAAGCAAAATTGTCACGCGCGACGAGTAGCTCTGTTTGTAAAATTGAACTACTTTTTGCCGCGCGCGAAGTTGTCGCGCGCGACGTTGTCGCTGTATGTCTATTTGGACGGTAAGAGCGTATGTCGGGGAATACCTGTATATGTGTCCGCCGATCAGCTGTCGTTGGTATTTTGTTTGTTATTAAGTGCTGATAAGTTCAGCGTGTGATTTTTGTCTTTTTAGTTCGTAGAATATTTCCATTGCTTTGAAGAATGATATAATCGTAAGGCATCAACAAGTGCACGAAAATTAGCAACTTAACACGGTATTTAAGTTCGTCGGCAAATGTTATGCCAAGTTATAACACTGTGGTTGCTTTTCTTAATTGCCGTCGTTGCGTGACTGGTATTTTGCTGATATCAGGGTAGTATAGATAAGGGTAGGATTTCTGTGGTTTGCTGTAGTAGTTGTTTAAAATAATGAGCCTCAACGAGCCCTCTTCGTTTGAATCTGCACGAAATGCTGAAGCAGTGAATAAATCAGCAAGCCAAACATCCTCGGCAACTACAACTCCGAATTCAAGCAACAGCTTAATAGAACCATCAGAAGATTCTTCCTTGAACAACGCCTCAGGTTTATTTTACGGAGGAGAGTGTGTCACACTTACAACTGAAACGGTAAGCAATATGCGAATCGAAATTTACTGTCATAATTTATTATCGTTATGTATCCTCAATTTTAACAATAATAAAATGTTTGGCAAGAAACAATATTAAATAAACTAACATTTTAGAGGGCGTCCGGAACCCATGCGGAAATTTTAGGATGATAATTCTCATGCTTTCATAGTTTCACAAGCACAGGGTGGCCTCTCAACCGGGAAAACCGGGAATTAGCCGGGAATTTTATTTTTCCTGGAAAAACCGGGAAAACCCGGGAAATTCTCCAAAAAAACCGGGAAATTATCACAAACTTTGGCTATCACCGTTAACCAACGTACTAAGTGCGTTTTCAATTACAGTGAAGCGCCGTTTATCCGGGCTTTTCGGGACTTGACCTCGACCGGATAAGCGAATAACACGGATAATGAGTCAAATAATTTATTTAATCACCAATTTCTGATTAGTTCTTTAAAGAATTCCTATTTTTTGATAAAAATAACCCAGTTTTTATTTACTTCATGTTTCTTCCATGATAATATTTGTAATTTGCCATGAATTATAGTGTTTTTTGTTATGATAATGTGCTCTTATAACCACTTTTTTAAATATCCTCCTCATAACGCAATGTCACCTTTGTATTGAACTGTAATTTCTCAACAGCACGGATAAACGGAAAGCCGGATAAAAGGTACCCGGATAAACGGCGCTCCACTGTAATGGGATGTTTTGTATATTGTTCCCAACTTAGGCAGCGGTCAGAACCTAGCCGCATGCGATTTTGCCGCAAGCTTTTGTATGGGATTTAACGGCAATGACAGCACTTGCGAATCTGCCGCATGTGGCGATGCGGCAAAATCAAAATCATTTGATATTGCCGCATCGTTGCATGCGATTTTGTTTCAGATGTCAAATGTCTAAAATCATATAAAATAATGATTATCTTTATAAAGAAACAACAAAATATCATAATAATACCTTGAAAAGCTAGAAAATTGAGAAAACTCTTTTCTTGCCTCATGCGGCAAAATCGCATGCGGTGAGGTTCTAACCGTTACCTTACCACAGGCCAGCAACATCACACTAATGTGTAAGGACAACATTTTCCGTTTCTCACATATGGTACTCAATAGATGTACTATACTTCTCGTTCGCACTGGTGCAATACTTACATTCACCGATATCGGTTCTTGCATATTTCGGGTATGGTGTGCCTATTTGATCTACCTTGCACTCGTCTTTTGTTATTCATCTCTCGTGAAGTTGCGGTCATGTCGAATTTAACGGTGGATTTAGTGGGTGATCCCAATTTTTGAACATAACTGATAATTTTTGTCCTTTTTAGCAATTTTAAGGTTACCCAATCACACATCGCCTGTACATTGGCATTTTGCATTTTGGTTCCGGGCCTGTAGCTTCATTCCGCCCGGGTGACTGGGTTCCCACACTGGCTGGCACTGATGATTGAGGTGGCGTCGCTTCTGCAGTTCGATCGTTACTACTTTGTTTTATTATCACATAAAGTACACTTCCCGTAAAACATATTCAAGAAAGTGTCCCAAAATTAAGAAAAACCCACTGAAATCTCCTGCATCTATTCGTGAGATGCATCATTAGCGTCGTGCGAGTAACAGCATAATGCATGGCTGCTGTTTAACCGAAAATCCGTTCTTTGCAGATATGTATGCTTTCTCCAGTGGCTGGTTGGTCCATGACTTCCGGTTTACCTTTTTTAAGGTTGTGTGATGACATCTGTTAATCAACAATTGATAGCAGATGAAAAATATCTATGCCACGGGGTCTTTACACGTTATTGTCATGATGCTAAACCACCAAAAGGCAATATTCGTAAAGCTTTTTTTTCATTGTTTCATCAGTATTTTGCTCATATTAAACTTCAGAAAATATACAGAAATTCATATTTAAATAGCTTAAGATCCATAGTAGCCAAATTTGATCCACAAACGAGTGCACGATTGAAATTTGGTTTGTACAAATTTGATAGAAATCATGCCAAAAATGGTTCTCAAATGTGTTGTCACACCTCCAGATTGGATATTATATTGTTGAATAATTCACTAATAACTTTTATCCAGTTTTAATGACAAGTGTCCACCTTTCCCGTAATGCCCGTGTTTACTTACCATCTTCTAGATAACGATTTTTGAAAACCTATGACATACTAATTTGGAATTGAAGTATCGATAAAACCGGCAGGCGAAGCATGGTGTACCGGGAAAACTCCAAAAAAATCCGGGAAAACCGGGAAAAAACCGGGAATTTAAAATCCTGATTCGAGTGGCCACCCTGCAAGCAGTAATAAATGTATGTTTGTTTCTTTTATTTGCCAATTCGCTCTGCAAGCCGAAGGAATTATTTATTCTTCTTCGTCTCTTAAGGGGGTTGTATCGGGGTTCGGCTTCAGAGTCTAGCTTCCTGGGCACTCTAAAACTAGTCCGCAAATGGTGTTGTAGATAAAAGAAGAAACCGCCTATCTTGAATTTCTGCGTAAGTCAAACACACTTAAAATACCGACCGCGGTTAACAGGTTCAGCAGGCTGCCAGGCCCCAGAGCTTGCCACGGAACTTCCTCGTATGCCGGTGGCAGGCCCTGGGACGTGCCTTTGATCATTTGCTAGGGAAACACAAACATTGCGCACGACTGTTCTCTACCCACCCACGGTTGAAAAAAAAACTCATCCTGCACACAACTGTATTGATGAACAGAGTAGTTTTGAAATTATAGCAAAAAAACTCATTTTTTCTACATATATTTCTGGGTCTAAGTCTTCTGGTTGCGTTCAAGATGCCGGCGGAACGGAAAGTGTGTGAAAATCAGCGCCGGGGTGAACGTGTTCAGGGCAGTGGCAACGCTTTTTCGCATGCGATCCAAGTGCCACAAATCCACTAAACGACCACTAAACGGGTTCTAAACGGCTCAAGCTCTCAACCTAAACGGAATATAGAAAGACTTCGTTTAGCCGACGGCAAACGACTCATGCATTCTAAAAATAGCAAAAAGCTGGTGGCGCCATCTGTTTGTGGGATATCAAACCAGTGCACAATGGGCAGTTTAGAACAAATTTCGGGATAAAATTATTTTTGCAGAAATTGTTAGTTTTTATGATATTCAAGGTCAAGTTTTATGATATTAAATTACTTTAAATTAAATTATTATTTTATATGTAGTTCGCATCCATACCACCAAGTGGCGCTACATAAAATAGTGTTTTAAGGGTACTTTGATTAGTTTTATTAATTTTGAATGTGTTTTTCTTTTATTTGTTGTTTGTAAAGTATAAACCATTTTAAAATATACTGTAATGTTCCTGTAATGTGATCGAACGAACGCGGGGGCCGTCGAGTACTATGTTTGCGAGAAGTCAGTTTTTACTGACATGAGACGAGGTGGAGCGAACTGTTCAAAGCGGACTGGTTGTCTGCGTACAAACGGCGCCCACGGGCCTGCCTACGCCCGAATGAATACAGAGCCGATTGCATACGATTCTATCTTTACCACTAACATGAGAGGGACAGCCCAACCAACCAAACCGAACTCTTTCGAAGCAAATCCTTCGTGATGGGCGAGAAAGCATGTCACGCATCTCACGTGTTGCCATACGAACAGCTGCGCGTGTAGATGTGTGAGTGCGCGGAGAAAAATTGATGGATGACGAATGGAGGAAGGGGAGGTCTCGCTCAAAGGCATCAAAGGCTTTTTCACCATCAAGTAATACTAGGCTGGTTGATTTCCTTGTTGATCGATTTTTTAGAAGCTGTTGTTTTAATCTATCTATTTGATGTGTAGTTGACATGGAAGGCCGAAAGCCGAATTGGTATTTAGGGATGATGTTATGTTCATCAGTAAACGAGCGAAGCCGTGATGATACTATTTTTTCGAATATCTTTCCTGTGCAGTTGAGTAAACTGATTGGTCTATAGTTTTCTGATTTTGTTGAATCTTTACCGGGTTTAGATATTGTCATTATTTTCGATTTTTTCCATATTTCTGGGAAATATCCAAGCCTCAGACAGCTATTAAAAATTATTGTCACATAAACAATGGCTTTGTTAGGTAATCTTTTTAATGTACGGTTATTTACATTATCGAGACCGACTGATTTTTTGGTTTTGAGTATTTTAAGTAACCGTTTGATTTCAATGGGTTTTACCAAGCTGTCATGAGTGAGATTATTTATGTTTTGCCTATTTAAAAAAGTTCGATTTACTGATAGCACTTTTCGTTCTATCGGGCTATTCAAGTTGAAAGTAATTTTATGGGCGTTTTCAAATTTCTCTTTTAGTGCTTCGCATTTCTCTTGCGCACTCGTTAGTGTTTTGTTTTCTAACTGTAGTGAAGGGATGGTATATTTTTTGTTTTTTTTTATAATTCTAACAAATTTCCACAACCTATTTTTATCTTTATATCTGTTGATTTCAATTAAATTCATATTCCAATTAGAATTCCGTAGGTTATTAAGTTTAAGTTTAATGAAATTGCACAGGCCATAATAAATTCTTTTAAATTCTCTATTTCTTCTATGTCTTTGCCATTTTTGACGATACATGTTACGAATTTTGATTAATTTTAGAATGTCTTCGGGAATAATCAAGTTGTATTGACCTGGAATAATAGTAGGGACAGCCAAATTGTGTGCTGTAATGAAGGTTAAGTTTAGTTTAGTAATTATATTGTCTATTTGCCTATGAGTAACTCTAGAATTATGATTGATATAAGGCAGATTTAATTTATCATTTATATGATTTTTAAATGTTACCCAATTTGCTGCTGCATAATTATAAACACTGTGTGGTGGCTTAAAGCATGGTGCACTTTTTTTTAATTTTGAAAATTGTTGGTAGGTGATCGTAGGTTAAGTTAGTTAAGGTTTTAGGAGTCGAGATATCATGAGATTATTAGAGAGAATCAAATCCAAAGTAGACGGTAGTCGTTTCGAATCGGAAGGATAGAACGTTGGTGAGTCAGGGTAATGCACGGAAAAGGAACATTTTTGCATCAGATCAAAAAGGATTTTTCCTGAAGAGTTTGTTTTGCAGCAATTCCAAAATCTGTGATGGGCGTTAAAGTCTCCACATATAACATAACTGCTTTGATATCGAGTCATGACGGCAATGTCATTGCTGAAATCTTTGTAGTTTTTGTTTGAACCAGGATGGTATGCATCCGTTAGCCTAATGTTGTTACCATCCTCAGTTTTTACTGCGATTTGCACTGCTTCCATTACTCTAAGCACAGGCGTGTTTACTCTATGGTGAGCGATATCTTTTCTAACTAAAATTGCAACCCCTCCTTTTGCACTTGTAGTTCTATCAGCTCTATGTATAGCATAATTATTGACACAAAAATTAATCTCTGGTTTTGAGAATTTTTCTGTAACGGTCATGATGTGAATGTTGTTCAACTTCAAAAAATTGGCTAGCTCTGTTTTTTTTTTATTAAGAATGCTATTTGCATTCCAGTTTACGACTCTAATCTTCTCACTTGAATCAATCATCGGGAGAAACAAAATTTGCTGACTACTTCGAAGATCGCTGTGATAACGTCTTGTTTTGATTTACATTTTTGTAATCGGTTAAACACTTCTCCCACAATTGGGGCTATTTCGTTCGGTGCAAATAGGTCATTGCTACTTGCTGTATTTCCATTGTACCCATTAAACGGTGTTTGTGTGGGACGGTTTGGTGCGGTCTTGTAACCCGCTACATTATTGGTTTGTTGCAAAACTAGATGTGTGATTCCCATCATAATTGGCAGTGCCAGTATTGGCAATTTTGATATTTTTCTTAGTTTAACTCTAAGTATTAAAACCAATGTTTTGGAATTGCGCTATTACAAAGTTGATGTTTTGAATTTCATCCCGGCAAATGCCCATTGTGCAGTGGGAGCTTCATCGCTTTTTGAGCTTTCTCATTCCCTCTGTACTTTTGTATGGTTTTGCATTGAAGTTATGCATTGCTAGAACTAGAACGGCGATACGATTGTTTAAATACAAAACTCCAATGGGAACCACCAGCACTGAAGCATGTGAGATTAGAGTAATGGTCGTTGGTGTTGATACTCACGTATCTGACCACACGACCATTCATAAAGATTTTTGCTCGGAAAGTTAGAAGGCTATATATGTCATGATTAGATGAAATTTGTAGAAACAACATTGCAAGAAAAGGACAGCAATATAGTGATAAGTTGTAATACGCCATGTATTGAGCAAATCAATGAAGCTATGGAGCTTTCGGTTTTTTTTTCTATGGATATTCGATTTTACAGTCGTTGAAGCTTAATCTGAGGCGCTTGGGGATTTTATCGGAAGGCTTGTCAAATTTTTATATGGGATTTAACAGATAACGCCGGACGACGAAATCGCACCTCCGACCAAGGCTTATGTAAGAACCAAGGACTGTATAGGAACGAGGTACAGTATTAGACAAAATCGGTTTGGCCATCTAGGATGTTTTATTAGATGGAGAAAAATACTGTCATTTCTCAATTGGCATTTATCTGTCAAACTAAGACTTTGGCTCAAGATGGATTCACCGTAGAGTTGGCAACCAAATTTACACACGTAAGTTGGCAACCGGCATACCCGGGTATTCCACCCGTTTTGATGCAAAAAATAAGGATTTTCATAGGTAAACAATGTATACAATTCAATAACAATTCTATACAAATACAATATTAATTCTATATTTTAATGCTGTAAGCAAGTAATGCCGACCATATATTCTCTTCTATTTCATTTATTCGTTAAGTTTTTTCATTTTATTATGAAAATAACAGTGAAATTGAAATTTGGAATCGCTTGAATTTGACTCGAAAATAAGCACGATACGAAAAGAAGAAGAAGAGAAACGTCATTCTCCATACAAAATGTATCTAATACCCGGGTATGCTGGTTGCCAACTTACGTGGTAAAGTTAAAAAACATTCTAAATAAAATACTTACAGGCTGTTTAAAATTACAACTTACGCACCAAAAAATCATAAATTTAAAGTTGGGAGGCTACGGAAAATTTCAGGTCAATAAAAGCAATGAATCAAAAGTTATTGCAGTTCGAAGTTGAAAAAAATACCCGGGTATCCGGTTGAAAACTTAAAGGTTAAAAATATCAGGTGGTGGATAAGGGCCTTTGAGGGGTCGCCATAGTTGAGGGACTTTACGTCATTTTAAAACCGTTAACCATTGGTTTCCGCTCACAAAGCTTAGCAAATAGAACAGACTTCTTTGTTATTACGTGCATTTTTGTGTGTCTACTGATTTTATCGAAAAAATTAGATATATTAACAAAAGATTTGATGATTTGTTTATGCACGAAATTTAAAATCATGTGAGTAAGAGTTCTAATCTCACGTAAATTGTCCATGCGGCTCGTAGATAATGAGGAATTAATGTGAAAATTGAAAAAAATATGATTTCTTAGTTTTTATCATTAAAAATGTTGAAAATATAATGAATTATAGAATAAATTCACGGAATAACACAAAATAACACACTTTAATCTATGATTTAATAAGAACTCGCAAAGTCCAAAATATATTTTTAAAGAATATTTCATCGAAAAAATGGGGTAGATAAATTATATGAACAAATTTAATTAATGTACACAAAGTTTGAATCCTGGGGACCTTACATCAAGTGACGAATTGTCAAAATGCACTAGATTCCACCACCTGATATTTTTAAATTCACCTTGCTTTGGCTCAAAAATGCCTCTCGTACGTGTAATACGATTTGTACTTGATTTGTATAGGAGAGTGTAAACTTCCTGTCAAAAGATAAAAGAACAGCTGAAATCCACACTCTTAAAAATTTTTGCCGAATCTCGGTTAATTTTTGCCGAGATCTGCACAACTGAGATCTCGGCAAAGATCTCGGTTAAATTTCTGTTGCCGACATCTCGGTTAATGTCATTTTGTTTTGACGTTTACGTTTAACCGAGATTTTCGGTTAGAGCAAATCGAGATTTCGGCTAAATATAAAAACATTTTATTTTTATTTTAGTGATTTTATTTGCGTATCAATCAAATGGGTTTTTTGATGTGATGGAAAGCGTTGGGACAGGCGCCGATTCAACCGCCGGATGGGGTACAGCGTTTGGATGTGGTACCGGTACAGGAAAATGAGCCAGACAAGGAGCGGGCACTGGTACAGGCACGGTTCTGTAAAGCGGGCAGAGTGAAACAAGTCTGAGTGAACCCTTTTTAGATTTCATGTGATCGAGTGTTGATACTTACCTCGTGTAGGTGACCGGAAATGAATCCTGGAAGTTTGAACGGTCTGGCAAAGGTTGAACCAACCGGATTAGCTTCCACATCTGATCCTTGAATAGGGACTGCTCCGAGCGACGCTCTGAAGAGCACCGGTTGCGTGCGCTGATGGAGTTTCCTAGCCCCAACCCCGCTCCATACCTGTGCACGATCGCACGCTACTGATTCTCGTTTTTTTACGCTGAGAGACTCATTTTCACTTTTTTTTACATTTTTTATTTTACTTCACAACATCACTCCGAAAGGTTTTCGTTTCATTAGCACGAGATTAACAGAATGGCGAATGACAGATAGAATACCGAGCCTCGGCCAATCCAAGTAGTAAAGCTGAAATCTCGGTTATTTTGACGGATTATCTCAGTGACAGCAGTGTTAACGTATGTGCTCGACATGTTGTGTTGCCGAGTTTCGGTTCAAATATTTATTTAACTGATATTTCAGTTTTAAATGGTACTGATTTTCGGCTACTGGGATTTTTCAACTGACATAACAGCAAGAATCGAAAGAGCCGACGGATTTAGGCAGTTTTTTTAACCGAGGTCGTGAAATTTTTTTAGTGTGCAGTTTACGCCAAAGTTTACGCTTCGTGTGAGACCGTTTCTACATACACCGTGAGATTCTTCTTCTTTTTTTTTGCTCAACAACCGTTGTCGGTCAAGGCCTGCCTGTACCACTTATGGGGTTGGCTTTCAATGACTTTTGGATTACCCCCCATAGCAGGATAGTCGTACGTCCTAGTTAGTCCTGCGTATGTCGGCACGGTCTATTTGGGGCTTCTACATAAAACCCAGACTGCAGGTGAGAGATGACTGTGAGAGAATTGACAACCAGTTTCTCACGCCGGTGTGTGTAGACTCAAGTGACATTTCCTCAAAATTTTTTTTGGATATCTGCTCCATTCATTCTAACAGTGGTTGATCATCTCTTTTTCACACAGTGAGTTTGATACGAAGTAACACAAATATACACGAACATTTAAACACTACAAATATTACACACAGTTTCAATATTCCGAAAATATAAAATATACAGAAAATAAGGTGTTAAGAAAAAAACAACTTAGTGGCGAAGATGGGGAGGACCCCCGGGGGGAGTAGGATTTTCGGATCCTACTATGGAATCCTTGGTGAGGATTCCGGTAAAACAAAAAAAACGGAAAAAAAATAACAGAGGTGAGTGAATTATTATAAATGATTCATATGAACCGGAAGAAATCTTTTAATCGTGGAAAGTATAACAGAAGGCAAAAGTTTAGCCACATACAACCCTTTTTCTCTTTGCAAAGGCGACAAAAATGCCATTGGAAATGCGCCATTGCAAACTACATTACTTAGAGATGGGAAGATTCTCATCAAGGTGAAAAACAGAAAAGATGCAGAAAAATTAATAAAAATAAAACTTAGTTGGGGAAAAACGGAAATACAAGTGAAAGTAGAAGAACACAAAAACCTTAATTCTTGCAAGGGGATAGTGAGATGTGATGCCTTCAAATTTATGACGGAAAATGAATTGAAGGAGGGACTAATCAACGATCATGTGCCAGAGGTATATATTTTCAAAAGGAAAAACTTAAATGGAGAACTTTTTGATACAAGAACAGCCATCATAACATTCGATAAAACTAAACTGCCCAAGGATATAAACATAGGATAATTTAAGGAAAAAGTTTAATTATACATCCCTCTACCAATGAGATGCATGAAATGCATGCGGCTCGGTCACATCAAAGCGAAATGTTTTATGGAAAAAATGTGCCAAGTGCAACGAAAATTTTCAGACATGTAACAATTCCCCGAAATGTGCAGAATGTGGAGGCAACCACTCTACCCTAGACAAAGAGTGCCCGATATTTAAAGAGGAGTATGACATAAAAAGAATACAAACTATAAATAGAATCACACTAAGAGGAGCTCGAAAAATACGCAGAGACGCAGTGCCTGCAATTCCTAGGACATACCTAAAAGAAACCTTCGCGAACACAATAGCTAGAAATAATAAGGAACATACCGACACAACAACTACCAGTCAGAACCAGAAAACGAAGAAGAACAAACAAACCCGCCAAATATTGAATAATTTGAATAGACAAGTTTTTAGGAGGAAAAATGATTTTTTTTTCAATATTATCCAAGTAAACATAAAATCACTGAGAAAAAAAACAAAGAAGAGCTTAAACATCTTACGTAAACACAAGACATTCATGGAATATGCCTACAAGAGACATGGACCAAAAAAAATAAATTAAAATACTAGGGTACAACACCATTAAAGCACCACATAGGTCAGATGGCTATGAGGAAGCTGCATCCTTATAAAAAAAGGAATAAAATACAAAAAAATCAATATCACAAATCAAGTCGAAACAATTCAAACCACAGCAATAGTAACACTCAAAACAAAAATGACTATTATATCAATATACATAGCACCAGAGGTGAGCAATATAGAGATAAAAAATACAATACGCCAAATAATACACAATACCAAAGATAAGAAAAAAGTTTTAATAGTGGGCGACTTCAATGCGTACCACAGATACTGGGGAGATGATAAAACCGATAAAAAAGGGGAAATCATTCTTGAAGAATTTGAAAATTCAGAACTAATTATCCTACATGAATCGTTATCTATCAGTTTTAAACCCTTTGAATGAACAAAGAGATGTGTAAAAGTTCATCGATGCGTGTGAGAGAGTAGGGCTAATGAATAGAAAGAGATGGCATGAGTTTGTGTTCATTATCCCCGAAAAATTTCGCTTGGGTTACTAATTTCCTTAAAAATAGAACAGTAGAGGTAGAAAGTAACACAAATAACAAAATGCTAGTCACTAACGGATTACCCCATGGAGATGTAATGTCCCCTACTCTATTCAATCTATATACCAAAGATATACACAATAAAATAACAAATGAAAACACAAAATTAATACAATATGCAGATGATTTTGTGATAATTTCCAGAAGAAAGAACCAACACGAACTGAAGACCAATCTTCAAACAGTTTTAAACTCATTCATAAACGAAATAGAAGAGCTAAACCTCCCCATAAACACGGATAAAACTAAATATATGATATTTCATAATAAAAACCATAACTTCAACCTCAACATACGACACACACATAGAAATAACAAACACCCCGACAGACAAAGAGAACGAAATTTTCAGGCGAGGGGTAGGTAGAAAACACGCGGTGGGGGTCCGGCCCAAGCACGGTTCCGAAGTCCGTTGTTTTGGGCTGAGAATTAAAATGGCGGATGGAGCGCTACCACGGAGAGAATGCGCTCTCTTGTTTGCCTTTAAAATACACGAGGCGCTCTCGCTGTAAAGAACGCTCGCTCGCGCTGTTTCATCGTATTTTCCTCATACCCCTTCCTTGCCGTTTCTTTCGGCTTGCGCAGCGCTGAACTGGTACCCCCTCCCACTTGATTCCAGCGAATTGCGCTGCGCTGGACTGACACCCCTCCCGCTCGTTTTCTTTTCGTAGCGCGCTGTGCGCTTTCCTTCATTCGGACTTGGTACACCCGAATCAAAACAAAAACTTGAACACATCAAACTTGGTTTATATTTTATCACTTTTATTGCAAATAAAGGGGCTTTTTCACACATAGTTTCACACAATCTTGCCACAAAATCACACAAATTCTTAATATAAAAAAATCGTCGTATTTCAAAGAGCCGTCAAACTGCGTGGATCCCGTTGTTGATGTTCGACACAGCAAAAATAAACATTGAAATAAAGCAGCGCATATCACACATTTAAGATAAATGGTGAAAGAAAAGCGCAGCTTCATTTCAATGTGCACAACACTTCAACACTTAGCGAAACTTCGATCGCCCGGGACTTAGGCTAACACGCGCGCGGCCTTTCACGGCGAACGCTTGAGCTGAACTGACGATTTCGTGTGGTGGCAAGAAGGGGAGCGCACAGAGAACACTCGCTGCACTAGTGCGAGCGAGACACCGACACCAGCAAGCCGCTGCGAGAAAACCAAACTGAGCGCACTGGCTGAAAGTGAACGCACACATTCACACATGTGTGATTGTGTGAGTGCAAAAACTGTGTAGAAACCAAAACACGCTCGCGCCTCCGAGCAATTCCGCGAATTTCCAACCGTCTCCCCATGCTTCTACATGCCCCTCGCCTGAAAGTCGCACACTTTTTCATTCTCATTGCTAGTAGGGACATACAAATACCTCGGCACCATAATAGACAATAAGCTTAAATTTTATAAACACATAGAATACAGCCATAGATAGACTAAATATTTTAAAAATTCTATGCACAAAAAATAACAATCTAGATCCACAAAAAGCACAGTACATAGTAAACAGGTCAACTATTCGAAGCATATTTGAAACGGGCTCATCATACGTAAACAATAGCAACAAAAGCAACAGGAAAAAAATTAACACAATAATTAACCAAGGTATACGCAAAGCTACAGGATGCACTAAAACGACACCCATTAACACCTTGCATGCTATTGCAGCCGAAATCCCATTCCAATTCAGATCTAAATTCATAGCACGTAAAGAGCTAGCAAAAATAATAATATATTCACACATATTAAGAAAACAAATAAATAAGGTAAAAGATAATAGCTACAATAACAACTTAAAATCATACCAAGAAAAAATATATGAAGAAGACTATAACATACTAAAACATTTATCCATAATCCAAAAGAACAACATTGTAACAAAAATAAACATAGACACAACATTTAATAAAGAAATAGGAAACAAAGCAAACAAAAATAAAGAGACGATTAAAACAATAACCTTAGAAAAGATGAAAAACTGCAACAATAATGGACCAACAATTTTTACGGACGGTAGCTTAAAAGGTAATCAGGCGGCAATAGGAATTAACTTAGAAGATAGAAAACATAACATATAAAAAGAATATAAAATTAAAAACATAGGATCAATAGCAACAATAAAACTGATAGCCATCGAAAAAGCTTTGGAGATAGCTAAAAACATGAGATGAAACACATAACACTATATACTGATAGCCTAACCTCATGTAACATCCTAAAACAAGCACAAAACGAACCACAAATAAAAGGAATAATATAAAACATCTTACAAAAATGCACCAGCACTAACACACAAATTGTTTAGATACCATCGCACGTAGGAATAAACGGAAACGAAGTCGCAGACGAATTAGCGAATAAAGGATGCCTAACAAGTTTAGAATTAGACAATAAAATAAGGTTTACTGATGCCAAAGATTTTTACCTTAAGTAAATGGAAAAACATGCTACAAAATGGTACACAAATGAGTCCATTACTAAAGGGAAGAAATTCCTAAATTTCCAAACTGAATTCAAAACTGAAATTTGGCACAAAAATATAAAAATTAGCGGGATACAAATAAAAATAATGAACAGAATTTTATCCGGGCATGATTATTCAGATTATTGGCTAGCTAAAATGAAAATAACCCAAAAAGGCGAATGTAAAACTTGCAGAATATCAAATACAGGATGGCACTTGATTTTTTATGGTCCCAAATATAATAATAGTAATAATAATAACAATAACAATTGAACAAAATTTGAAGATTTCTGAAAAACATGGAGAGAACCCTCGGGAAAAACAATTAAGCAAATTACAAATTTCATAAAACAAAACCACATATAAATATGAAAAAAAGAGAGGAAAAGGAGAAACATCTTTTATCTCTTCCTGCAATGGAAGATCATTTGAAGAAAAAAAAATCACCCTAAAATCAAAAAAACACAAAAAAAAACAATAAAAAAACAATGGCATAGATAACCATAATTAAATAGGGAAATAAATGGAGCAATATAAACAGGAGGAAATTAACTGGAAGGAAACTAACTAATTAAAAGTTGGGAGGCTACGGAAAATTTCAGGTCAATAAAAGCAATGAATCAAAAGTTATTTCAGTTTAAAGTTAAAAAAAAATACCCGGGTATCCGGTTGCCAACTTAAAGGTTAAAGAGAAATAGACTGCAAGGTCTCTCTAACAACCAAGATGGTCAACCTCTGATTATGGTGTCCCACAACAACATAGGAGAACAAACTCCATCACCCAAAGAAGAAGAAGAAGAAAATATCTGCTCGATTAGTACTTGATATGCCTGAAATTGTTAATATGTGTGTGATCAAGTCTGTTGAAAGTGCTAAGATTTGGTGTTTTCTTAAATTAGACTTTCTTTTATCGATGGACGATGCCGTTGAGCTCATTTCACATTCGTAGCTTCGATTTTTGTTAAAAA
The DNA here is from genome assembly GCF_016920715.1 of Anopheles arabiensis. Taxonomy (NCBI): domain Eukaryota; kingdom Metazoa; phylum Arthropoda; class Insecta; order Diptera; family Culicidae; genus Anopheles; species Anopheles arabiensis. The sequence goes on along the minus strand of NC_053518.1, from coordinate 51,519,710 downwards.
ATAAAAGCTTATTTTGTGTGACATTATTTTATAAAAAAATCAATATTATTTAAGTATAAAACGGCTACATGTAACTGCAACGATAGGAAACATCACTTTCGAGCAAATCTAGAAGAAAACAACGAGAAAGCCGCAACAAAGTTGATTTTGAAGAATTTTTTCTAAATTCCCTTAAAATGGTGCAGTTTAAGGGAAGTTTATGGCACCAGTTAAAGGGACTTTTCTCAAATTCCCGGTTATTCGTGCTCGAAAATGTCAATTGGGGAAGCTCTGAAAGGCGCCGAGAACGATGTGGAAAAAATCTATTTTAATCGCTAAAATGAATCCAAAACTTTGTTTTGCGAATTATGAATGAATGAATAATTATGTGCGTATTGACAGCAAAAAGGCTAACTATAACTGATCGTACACCTTAAACTGAAAATTCATTTTTTTCTCAGCTCCATCGTTCTTTGCATGTCGAGCAAGGTGTGTTTATGCAGAACAAAGTTCATATAGGATACAGGTCGATGCATGCCCGCAAAGTACAGGGTGTGCGGGCTAAATTTGACACCTGGCCTTTGGGTTAATATCTCAGGGTTGAGTTGACGTATCGAAATGATTGATATGTCATTCGATTGCTAAAAGAAGGCGGTGATGTGTTCGCTGAACACCGTAAAAACAATACGGTGGCCAATGGGCAGCCGTACGTTCGGCAGCAGCATTCTGCACCATGCCATACGGCCGTAAAAACACGCCAATGGCTCACTGCCAATTTCGACCGATGCACCAGCACCGACGTTTGGCCACCCAGCTCCCCTGACCTTAATCCTATGGATTACTTTGTGTGGGGCACAGTTGAGCGGGACACCAAAAGGGCGTCCTGCAATACCAAAGCGGAGCTGGTGGCCAGAATAAAGGCCGTGTTTGCGGCCATCCCCAGAGACATGGTTGTCCGGGCTTGCGCGCGGTTCCGGAAGCGGGTGCAGGAGGCCATCGACGCGGAGGGGGAGTATTTCGAATAAAAAATGCGGCAAACATGGTAAGCTAAACTGTGTTGAATTTTTTTTTTAATATTAAACATAAATTTGATAAAAATTCCTTTCCTATTCCCTCAGGAACTGTCAAATTTATCTCGAACACCCTGTAAGTAGAAGATATTTTGGTTTGACAGATGCCTCGTTCAGTTCGTTTATTTACATTTTGTATGGCATCCGATTCATTAATTTTGGAATTTTTACCGTAAAAATTCTAAAAACGATTCCTCGATGATATTTAAAGTGTAATAATTATATATGAGAGCCACACACCCAAAAACGCAGAAATTCATGTGGTATTGTGAAGAAATTGGCGCATCGAAAACAGTTAATTTTCAGTAAAGCCCATGTGCTTTGTGCGATTTTTCGCTGGGAGAACACATTTGAAAATATTCATAATTTTATTAAATGAAGAAAAACGAAAAAAAAAAAATTAAGAAGCTCCAAAATAAGTAAAAATATCCGCCAAATTAACACCTCATTAACTTCGGGCTTGTGTACATGCGTGTAGTAATGGACGAGGCAACTGTCAAATCCATGATCTTTGTATTAGTGCAAAAAAAGACATATGCATTGCTCTGTATAATACAAAGACTTTAATTTAGAAGGTGAATCATTAGCGCGTTTGCCGGGCGCCATCATGGAGAACCCAAGCACCACAGATTAAGCTTAAACGACTGGAAAATCAAATATCTATAGAAAACAAAGAAATCTCCATAGCTTCATTGGCTTGCCCAATAGCTTTTCTTGCAATGTGTTTCGACAAGTTTCATCCAATCATAACCTCCTATATCCTTCTAACTTTCCCATCAAAAATCTATATGAATGGTCGTGTGGTCAGATACAAGGGTATCAACACCAATGATCATTACTCAAATCTCACTTGCTCTTGTACAAATGATTCGCATTGGAGTTTAGTATTTAAATAATCATATCGCTTTTCTAGTTCTAGCGAAGCATATAACTTCAATGCGAAACCATACAACAGTACAGAGGGAAGGAGAAAGCTCTTCAACACTTCACCTCCTTAGGGCGGTGGCAACGCTCATTGGATGCGATTTTATCGGACGAGATTTATATGAGATTTGACAGATAACGTCGGACGTGCGATTTCGTCGTCCGACGTTATCTGTCAAATCCCATATAAATCGCGTCCGATAAAATCGCATCCGATGAGCGTTGCCACTGCCCTTATACCGAGGAGATTTGTCTTGCCGAAAATGCTGTCAGTCGATGTCAAACCATGCTGTCAGTTACCATTCAGTTATACGGACGTCACACGAGGCGTAAACTCAAAAAGTTTACGCTTGATTTGTATGGGAGAGCGTAAACTTCCTGTCAAAAGATTTCAGGGTTGTATGGCTGAAATTCAGTTTACGCCAAAGTTTACGCTTCGTGTGACGTCCGTATTAGACATACAGCGACAACGTCGCGCGCGACGAAAAATAGCTCTAAATTTTACTCTGTGTAGATCAAAGTAGCTCATTTGACTCAGTCAACCAACTTGTTTTATATTTGAAAACACACAAAAATAGGTTAAAATGTGTTCAAATCTAATATTTTGTGTTTGGTATTAATCTGGCTTGTAAAAAACTAGATAATTCTATTATTTCGGATGAAGCAAAATTGTCGCGCGCGACGAGTAGCTCTGTTTGCAAAATTGAGCTACTTTTTGTCGTGCGCGACGTTGTCGCTGTATGTCTATTTGGACGGTTATTATTTCAGCTGCTTTCTCGGTGTTAGTAGATACGCTCGCGTTTCTACATACACCGAGACTGCAGGTTAGAGATGGTTGTGAGAGCGTTTCTACATACACCGAGACTGCAGGTGAGAGATGGCTGTGAGAGAATTGACAACCGGTTTCTCACGCTGGTGTGTGTAGAAGCTCTGAAAAGCACTGAGATGAGACTTTTAAGATGATGTTCAAAAAATCCATTTTAATAGCTAAAATGAAGTAAAAAAAGTGTCTTTTACTTTTTAATAATATATCTACGATTATTAGACGGCAAAAATGCAAACTATAATTGATCGATCGCTATAAACTGCCAATTCAATTTTTTCTCAGCTCCATCGTTCTTTGCATGCCGAGGAGAATTCTCTCACCGAAAATGCTGTCAGTCGCTGTCAAAGCATGCTGTCAGTTATTTTCTCAGCTCCTTTCTCGGTGTATGTAGAAACGCTCGCATGCAAAGAACGATGGAGCTGAGAAAAAATTGAATTGGCAGTTTATGGTGAACAAAGAATAATAGTTAATCTTTTTGCAGTTTATTAAACATAGAAATATTAATATAAAAGAAAAGAACCTTTTTTTTACTTCATTTTAACACTGATGTTGAATTATAGATTTTTTCGGCATCGTTTCAAAAGTCTCACTCGGCGCTTTTAGGAGCTTCTACACACGCCTGCGTGAGAAACCGGTTGTCAATTATCTTACAGCCATCTCTCACCTGCAGTCTCGGTGTTTGTAGAAACGCTCTGACGTCCGTATTATAATATTTCCAGGCAACATTTTAATTGTGGTTTTGTCCACGTCACGTCTTTTGCGCATTTTCTGAGCGTGCTGTCGAAGGCTTGGATGTGTTAGTACGCCAAACGGCCAATATCATAAATAGGGCCAATTGGATAAAAGTTCGGTTAAGTTCACTAAGCGGGGTCAGGCAGGGTCAAGTAACACAGCTGATCGAGGAACAGGGCACCATCGCAAATCGCGGCAGTAGCAAAAGTTTAGCTAGAAAGAACAGACGAATTTTTAAATTGCGCAATAAATGAAAATACACAATGCCAGTTCTAAAAACGTCTACCAAGCTACTCATAATAAAAAGATAGCTACATCCGTCGCAACAAAACCAAAAAAGTGCAATGAGTTCAATCGCTGCAATGTAAAAATGACTAAGGAATCGCTAGCTCACGCTGGAGGGTTTGCTGTGCAACGCGCAGAACTCTCCCAAATAACCAAATTGGCTTCAAACCCACTGTAAAGCCACTTTAAACCCACGTGGATTAGTGGTGGTCGATTCAGTCGTTAACCCACCAAATTTTAGAACAATCGGAGCTGTCAGTTCCGATCATATGTATTGACCTTGCACGCGCTTGGACCACCTATCCAAACATGTTGACGAGGATAAGATGGATCAAGTGCGGGCTAAGGTCAATATGCTGAACATCACATTACATCAGAGCCTAACTGTGGCAATATTATGAATATATAAACTGTACACTGACCAGCGAAATGAAAAAGTCCATTAGCAAGTAAACACACACGCTTCCACGAAGTAAGAACACAAATATGTTTCACAATAAATGCACAATTAAACGCATTTTGGGGTGATACATGTTGAGCAAATGAATTAACCGTGGATGAAAAAAATTAACTTTAACAAACATTGAAGTGGCCGCTTCTGTAGATGTGTGGTTTAACCCACCAAATTGACAGTTTTTTTCTCTTTTTTCGATGCAACTTGATTTTTAGTACAGGAAATTGGTGGCGTTTTCGGTATCTTGGTTATTCGAAGTGGCGCACGCAACACAGGTGTGTATAGCTGTGTATAGGATAGCTTAAATCAAATTTCATAAAGCTTAACTATAAAGTTAACCACGAAATAAAGCAAACCATCAACAACATCGATCATCATGCTATGCTAACCTACGCAGATTTTGTCCAATTTCCGGCGCAGGAAACTGCTCGATTTTGCGGTCTGTGTATAGGTTTTGTATAGGTCTGTGTCTTTCAGAAATTAGAGGAGGTTCTTTTGATGGAGTTTGTTATAAGACAAAGCATCATCAATGTTGTTTGAGATGTTGTATTCTATGCGTTTATATTCGTAACCACGGCATTCAACCAAAAGGTGATTGACGGTAATGGAGACACCGCAATAACTACATAGTGGGGGACTGTTTTTTCCATTAGATAGCTGTGGGTGAGGAGTGTGTGACCTATCCGCAGTCTAGCCAAAACTTTTTGGTCTTTTCTAATGTGAAAATCACATTCAGTTTTTCAGTGCTGAGATCTTCCATAGCTATGAGTATTGCTATAGCTTCTGCAGAGAAGATGCTGGTATGGTTAGGTAATTTTATGGCACAATTACTGGTGGCTGATGTTATACCACAACCGGCATCGTCGTCTTTAACGGATCCGTCTGTATATATATGGTGATAAATTGAATATTTTGTGTTGATCAGCGCATTGAAATGTTGTTGAACTATTGTTCTGTTGGGTTTTTGCTTGTGTAGATTTTCCATATTCCAATCAATTATTGGTTGTGGTTGGTACCATGGTCGAGACCCGTGACGAGGTTGTTTAATGACGTTTGGAAGACGATAGTTTGTAAGATTTAAAAATTCTTCATGTGTTCTGCTAATAAAGCTGAACATTGGCATATTTTTCTCCTGTAGTCTTCCAGCGATAGCTGTCATGTTTAGTGTTGTTAGGTGATCGAATGGAAACTGTCTGCTTTCGCATATGATCGATTCAATCGGGCTTGATTTAAAAGCTCCGGTGGCATATCTCAGAGCTGTATGGTATATTGGACCTAAAGCTTTGATAAAACGTGATTTTTGTAAGGATGCTAGTTCAATGCCATAGAATATTTTTGGAAGAAGCCAGGATTTGATGATTTTGAGCATGGTGGAACGGGAGGGATGGGAAGAGCTACAGGAAATCATGCGGAGTAAGTTTGGTTTATTTTTACATTCTTTTTTGTCATTTGAGCAATGTTTTGCAAAAGTTAGACGGTTATCAATTGTTATACCCAAAATTCTGGCTAAATTAACGAATGGAATCTTTGTTTTGTTTATCTTTATCGGGGTTTTTGGATTTTTTGTCCAATTGCTGTTTGATGGACGTGAAATGTGTAGTACGTGGCACTTGTTTAGATTAAGATCATGTCCGGAACGTTTTGTCCACTGGTTGGCCCTTCTCATGCTCTCTGTAATATTTTTTTCTGCTGTTCTGCAGCAGCCTGAGAAAGTGGCAAGCGTCGTCAGCGTATATGAATATTTGGGTATGTTTGGGAATGCAGTGGAGTAAGGATTCTATGCTAACCATAAAAAGCGTTGGCGAGAGGATGGCACCTTGTGGTACACCGTTTTCCATCAACTTGAAATTTGAGACTTTACAACCCTAGTTTGGAAGAACCTATTATTGAGGAAGTCCTGGATGAATGCTGTGAGGCGCCCCCCAAAACCCCAGTTTTTGAGCTGTTGAAAAATAGACCATCTCCAAGTGCGATCAAACGCTTTGGATAGATCAATAACTCCACCATCAATAACTTGTCACTTGTTTTTTCTCTTGAGTTGCGATCAGAAAACCTTCCAGTGCAGCGAAGTATGTTTCAGTATCTCTGCCAGTCCTGAAAGCGTGCTGGTCTATACTCAAGAGTTTTCTTGATTTCAACTCATGCATTAAACGCCTGTTTATTATTCGCTCAAGGACTTTACTGATGCAGTTTAGTAATGAGATAGGTCCATAGCTGTTTTGGTCGGTTGGATCCTTTCCTGGTTTCAGTATAGGAATTGTGATGCTCAATTTCCAGTCTTCGGGTATTTTACCCTCATCCCATATTCTGTTGTACAAGTGGAGGAGTGTTTTTTTACATGTGTATGGGAGGTTTTGTAAAAAAGGGTATGGTATATTGTCCGGGCCAGCAGATTTTCCTGAGCATCTCTTTAGACTCCATTCCAGTTCAGGCATTGAGAAGTCTTGATTGTATTGGAGATGATTAAGGTTTGGGAAAGCTATTGGTTTGGCTTCGGAGGTATTCTTATGAGAGAGAAATGTTGGGGAATAATTGGATGATGCAGAGCTTTCATAAAAGTGATTTACTTAAGTTTGCGCAACATCTTTAGGATTAGTGAGGAAAGAGGAATATTGTTGCAGTATAATGAAGCAGGTTGAAATCTTTAGCTTGCCACGTAGAGCCGAGATGTTACTCCACATTTTCCGGCTTTCTGTATGAAAGTTAATTTCGTCCAAAAAGGTATCCCAACTGTACTTTTTTAGCTAATCTGTTTGTTTTGCGGTATTCTTCCGCAAGAATATGAGTACTTAAGTTGTCTTTGATTTTGCTGCTTTTATGTAGAGCATGAAGTAGTTTCCTCCTTTTCTTTATTAAAGAAGCTACAGTTTTGTTCCACCATGGAGAATTTCGTTTGCTTGGCTTTCCTCTTGTTTTAGGGATACTAAAGTTGGCAGCTGTTAGGATGAACTGCTGTAGTTGTTCTGTATCCAAGAGGGATTAGTTGGGTAAGCTTCATCTGGAATAGATCCCAGTCAGCTTCCTCTAATTTCCATCTAGTTTTTGTTGGTGGATTATGCACATGCATATCGGAATAAATTAGGAGTGGAAAATGATCGCTTCCGTGGTCATCCGGAACTATTTTCAGGTTAAAATTAGAGAGCATAGAGGAAGGCATAACACAGTGGTCCAAGGTGTTTCCAGTTCCTCTGTTAGGGCATAATCTTGTTATTTTTGAGTTTGGTATAGGAGTGATATTTTGATGGTAGAACACTTCTTGTAAAATTTGCCTCTGTTTGAATTTGATTTATTGCCCCATGAATAGTGGCTTGCGTTGAGATCTCCTAGTAGTATTACTGGAGAAGAGAGTTGTGAGAGTAGTCCTGTTATATCTTCCAAAATGTTTGCATCATTTATATTTTTGAAAGGAATGTATAGGGAAACTATAGAGCATTCAATGGGAGCTTTGATTTTAATGCCTACTGTTGGAAATTGTGAGCTGATTTGAAAATATTGTGATGGATTTTTTTTTATGCCAATGAGAGAGCTATTTAGATTGTCATTAGTAGTTGTACTAGGGTACCATGTGTAGTTTTTAAACGGGCAGGTGTTTGGAGGAATATTTTTTTTAGTTTCTTGGAGAGCAATAATTAACGGGTTGTTTTTGTTTTTTAATATAGCAAGCTCGTTTAGATTTGTGATAAGACCTCTTGTATTCCATGAGAGAGCGAAACATGTTTGGTTATTGTTAGAATTTCTATGATATGCGAAGAGGAAGAGAGGGGTGAATTGTTTTTGTTGGCTTTAATAAAAAGGTCGTAGAGATATAAAACGGTGGTAATGTTCTTTTTCATGGCAAAACTTCCCCGCGACGCGAAATCGCGTCACACGTTTGCTTAACCTTTGCTTAACATTTTCTTAAAGGAAGACGGCGGTTAAGCAAGCGCGCGACATGATTTTGAGTGACGATGAGTGATTTTGAGTGTCTCTGAGTGCCCAAGCGCCCCCTTTCCTCGCTTTTTCGTTCGTTTCCTACCCCGGAGCACCCGCTCCTAGCCCGAAATGCAAAATGAAACACTGCATCCTATAACAAATTTTACAAAAAGGTTCTCATTTTCAATCTCTCACTACAGAGCGTTACTTTTTCACTCTATAGTGAGACGATGTTGGTTAGTGAGTTGATGTTAGGTGCAGATAGCTTGGATGATTTTTATACCATATTGGTTTTCTTGCACACTTTGCACCAACATACCGATTCATCGATGTAGGCGTTGGACGAAAAACGACAAGCCATAAACAAACATACGTATATGAAGTTGTGTAAGGCCTCCATTTGTCTAAGGCAAATACACGACGCGAAAAAAAATTGTCGAAGGGAATGTCCCAGAATCCTTGGTTATTGTAGGACTTGGACGTGAACCACTTTGCTCACCGACAAATCAGGATCAGTACACCGTCGAAGACACCAAATAGAATTGGCTGCAGCAAGCTGCCGAGAACCTCAAAGCGCTACGATTTATTAATCAGTACCTGTGCGAAAAGACGCCGCGGAAGGCGCTGACGATGTTTCCGAGTATGCCGCACTTATAACTTTGAGCAGATACAGCCAGACCTGCTACAATGCGCCATATCCGCTGCAGAATTATTTTCCCTGGTGAACGTGAAGCACTCTTATGCTTTCGATGTGCTGGACAACATATTATTGTAGTAAACGTGAACCGATTGATCAACGAACTACAAACGGTGTAAGATGTAATTACCGCAGCAGTGGACAGCTACGGGTTGACAAAACAATCAATCCGAGAGGAGACACATACTGGACAAATATTTTTCCTTGATGGTCCTGGTGGCACTGTGAACCCGTTTCTGCTCGAAACTATTTTTGCGTACACGCGAACTTGCTGGACGCTGGAACAGTTCCTATAACATCCGTGTACAGTTAGCACAGGCTGAATTGATGAAACAGGCATCACGGATCGTATGGAACGAGACATCCATGAGCAGCCGCTATGCTCTAGAAGCTCGCGCCTTGGATCGCATCCTGCAGGATGTTATGGGTAATCGCCAAACGTTCGGTAATAAGATGCTTCTACTATTTGGTGATTTCCGAAGGATACTGCCAATCATCCCGCGTGATATTAATTACCAGGTCCTGCAGCAGTGCATCCGACTCAACATGCTGTTGGGAAAATTTAGGGTATTGCGTGTGCGGGAAAACATGCGTATGCAGACAGCCCAGTTCAAGTTCAACAGTTCAAGATGCTGAAGAGCCTAAAGAGTTCGCAAAATTTCTGCTCCGTATTTCCGTACGGCATATGATATTCCCGGGTTTCGATAAGGCGTATGCCAAGATACCACGGGACTTGATATTACCTGGAACATATGATCCAAAAGGTAAAGCAAATTTATCGCAAACAGTGTGAATTTGGATAAAAAAATATTTATTCCAACAGGTACACCACCCATAATTTAATTTGTAGTATATTAAATAGAAGAAAATAATATAAGCAAAGAACAAAAATTTTTTACAAAGGATCCAAAATCGAAATGATTGAATGATGTAAAGTTCTTATATACCGCCCAATAAACGTTGCGTAGCCCTGTAACCGGGCCATTTTAACTAGTCGTTTCAAAAAAGGGATATATTTTAACATTTAACGTAACAATAAGTGTTGGAAACTGTTATAAGGTTCCAACGGACTGTCAGCCAAGGCGATGTTTTGTGCGCGCGAAAAGAGGTAAAAAGGCAAGGAAATCACATAAACGAGGACAATAACAAGAAAATATCCAAAAGTGAATAAGCAATAGCAAGAATAAAAGTAAACTAATTTTTTGGTGCACCTGTAGTGCCAACCTAAGAAATTCATTTTATTCAATTTTTCCGAGTTAGAACGGCAGTTTCTAACAATAAGCAATTATAATGCGTTGTATTATAATAATAATCTTCACTTCATCGACTAATTTATCACTCTTTCGGGGGCTTTTTTCCTTCTGTACCGGCACTTCTTCGTGTGATGATTTCCTCCGTGTGTTCATGAAATATTTTACACCATAGTTGAATGGCACAGCGTAGAATAAATGTATTTATAGGTAATGCAGTGAAGCTAGAATAAATAATCCAAACAAATTAGGAAATAAACACAATCGGGAAAGACATTTTCCCACATACCATGGTGCTGTTGATTGCTTGATGTTGAGCAATTTCGAGGATCCTTTTTCCGTCTTGTTGTTCACATCACGCTTAGAATTTGCGACACACCTGTTAAAAAATACTTTATGATACATTATATTACAATTAAACTTACATGAACTAGCTATTTTTCCTTGTAAAGACAACTTTTTTGGCAAACAGATTTCCTTTGCTCGCCATGGCTGCTGCAAACACCAACAATGGGGCCCTTTCCGTTTGAAATTCGTAGGCTTAAATTTCAGCCTGTCAGCTGTTTGCATTGTATAGCAGTTTTCGAGCAGCTATCTAAGTGAGTATAATATACAGGTGGGCTTATCCCAAGGTGTATGAATTTAGAAGGCTGATTTTTATTGCTTCTGCTTCTGAATCAAGATTGTAAGAGTGTTTTGAGTATTCGTCAAGCCCCCAGAAAGCTTGTTTGAGAAAAAGTTTTCACCCGTTCTGCCAAAAAGTGATGTTAAAATTTGGTTATGAAAAAATGCTATGAGACCACCTGGACTACATACACTTTGATTCCAGATTCCACCACCTGATCTCTTTAATGCACCTTGGGATAAATGTAAACAACCCAGTCAGACAAATCGGACTCAATTTACCCCTATCTTACCGCTTAATTACCGGTTATTTAAGAGTAATTTAATGGTAAATTAGCAGTCGTTAATTTACCCATTCGAGCAGTTTTGACAGATCCTATTCCTTCCTCTATTTTGTTTATATTTTTTTCGGCTAAATTGTTAATAAATAACACGAAATTTATGATATTACAGTTTACTGGTTATATTCAATCATTTTCCTTAACTTTTACAAACGGTTACAATGAATTTTTTATAGCAAACTCGACTTGAACAGCCGCTTCACCCGGAGAAGGTGGTGCACAAATAGCACTAATAAACACTATTTCTCGGCTGTTTTTTTTTACATTTTACAGTTTTAAACACACCGCCGACGTCTTCTTCCACTAAAATATCATTAAAACAATACTCTTTTTGGTCTAATTTATATCTTTTTACTGACAACAAACAACAACACTTCGTACCGCTAAATTGCTCTTAAATTACTGTTATGACAGACACAAAACTGCTCGAATGGGTAAATTAACAGAAGGCTGTCTGACTGGGAACACCGTGTTTTCGAGCAGGTACTCGAATCTAATTCTAGCTTTTACTTACTTACTTATCCGGCAGTACAACCGCTTTGCGGTCTTGGCCTGCCTCAGGAGTGTCCGAAACCGCTCACGGTCTCGCGCCTTCGTCTGCCAGTCCGTTATCCCGGCCTTAATGGCGGACGCCTCCACGCCAACTTGCCACCTCAATTTGGGCCTACCACGCCTCCTCTGTCCTTGTGGACGGCCTAAAAAGACTTTACGGGCTGGGTCGTCCGTTTCCATGCGTATAACATGGCCAGCCCACCGGAGCCTGGCGAGCTTTATACGCTGTACGACAGTGAGGTCGCCGTACATCTCGTATAGCTCGTCATTATAGCGGCTCCTCCATTGTCCTTCCACACATATGGGGCCAAGTATACTTCTGAGCATCTTCCTCTCGAACGCGGCTAAGAGGGTTTCGTCAGATTTGGACAGTGTCCATGTCTCAGAGGCGTATGTGAGCACTGGTACTATATAGGTACTATATAGTCCCAGTTTCTTCCGTCGCGACAGGTTCTTTGAGGTGAACTGCTTTTTCAGGCTGTAGAATGAACGGTTGGCAGCCAGCATCCTTGCGCGCAACTCAGCTTCCATGCTATTGTCGTTGCTGACCTTTGATCCCAGATAGGTGAATTGTGGGACGACTTCAAAAGTGCGTTCACCTATCTGCACGTCACGCCTACGTAGATTCTGATTATTTGTTGGCGGGCCTTTTCTAGCTTTTAGGCTAAAATTTTCTAGACTGAAAATCGCAGGCTAGTTTTTTGTGTGGTTTTGTATGGATTGTTTACATGATTTCAGCCTCCAACTGTCAAACTCCATACAAAAAACTAAATAGAATCGTGAAGGCCCCCAATGATGGAAATGTCAAACGCACTAACATTAGCAGGCATCGCGAATAAATGAACTCTTTTTAACAGTCGTTTAATGTTCATTTTGGTTTAACCGAGTTCATTTGTTGTTCATTCCTGTTAAAATAAACAATCGTCAAAACAGTTAACGACTGCTCGATATCGCATACAGGCAAACACGGGGAAAAAAATCGAGCAGTATAATTAAACGACTGTTAATTTGTATCGCATACGCTCTTGACAGTCGTTTGTTTAACGGCGGCAAAGGACCATGCGTTAAAATTAACAAATGAACTCAATGCTTTCGCGATGCCAAATTCTAGCAATTTTTAACGACTCTGGTTAATCTTTAACGACTGTTAATTTTAAACCATTTCTTTCGCGATGCCAGCTATTGCTTTGAGACAGGTCGGTCAATGATTGTGACAGCAGCCATAATGTCAATATTATTGATGGTGTTTGTGTGTTATATTTCCTTTTAAAGCATAAAACTATTTGAAAAATGGCATTGTCGTCATTATTTAAAATTATATTTAAATCAGAAATAAATATATGTTCTATATTATAACTTTACGGCGAAATAATCTAACAAGCTCCAAGAAAATATTCACTTGAATTAGCCTCTATATGACATAAGGTTGACTGTTTTTTATGCAAAACCTTTTCCATTCAATGTTGAAGATTCAAACGTGAATGCACTTGTTTATGTACGCCGAAACAGATTGTGAACTGCTTAAATTTTACGATTACAATACGCTTAGTTAAACGATAATTTAGTTCACAAAAGTAAGTAGTTACCACAAATTGTTAAAATATTTCCATTTAATATTTTGGTAATGTTACAGTCAAGAACAAAATGGCGAACAATCCTTGCACAATGCACAACAATCCAACATTTTGCAGGAGTTGCAGCTTATCAAATCTGCTACACAAGCAAATCTTGTGCAAACGGCACGAATGACCACGGTGGTGGCTGGCATTTCTGTTGCAATAAAGGATATTGTAAATACGAATGCATTTAAGGAAAGAAGCAGCGAAACTAACCTGGAAACAGAAAGCACTGTCCAGCGACCGATGTTTCATCCTGCGGTCGTTACCAACAAGCAACAACTGGACAGTTTAGAGTCCAGTCTTTCATTAACATCTAATGCAGAAGCGTTAGAAAACTGGTTAAAAGCACAAATGCAATCAACAGATAAATTTCAAAGGATTCACGAATCATTTTACAATGTGTTCTGTCGTCAGTTTGTGGTACAGTGCAATTGGAGAGGTGTTTCGCGAAATGGCTCGGAAAAGGTAGCGTCAGTGGCATACCGAAACATTCTGAATGTCTTCAAACGGGTAGGAGGTGCCCAGACAACAGAAAAAGATGTCGAGCAATTCTTAAAAAACAAAATTATAATGCAAAAAGTGCAAGCTTAACAAGAGGAATAACTAAAAGCGTAGTGCATAAAGCGCACCAGCGAAACAAAAAACAAACGAACTAGTTAAGTTATTTTAGTATTGTTGACTATTACTCGATGCGGTGTCGCAAAAACCAAAGTTATTTATTTAATTAAAATTTTAAATTAATAAAACTCATGTCAGTTATTAAAGTTAAAATCACGATTGGTAAATAAATAAACGGCTTGATTTTTGTTGAATAATTTTTAATAAACTATTTTACATATTATGCGTACCTAAGCGTGTGTAACAAAGGAAATCAAGCTATTGAATTTGGCTGGGGTGTTGTCCTTACAGGCATTTGCAATAAAGACCGCGATGGTTTAAAAATTGGAACAAGCTTACATAGCACAGATGTACAGGGGACCTCTACTCTTATTGTAGGAACATTAAGCTTAACTTTGTAGATACAAATTTCAGTCGATGATAAGTGTATATCTGTTATCACATTGTCCTCATCAGACACTACATTAAACAGTTCCTCACATGATTCGATTAAATCGCCAACAATTATAAACGAATCACAAGCATCTTTCTTTGCTTTTACAAATTTAATAATATTCCTTTCTTCAGTTAAAAGCCATTGGTTCTGGAACTGTGTGTGAAGGGAAAAATCCTCGGTTATAAAGAAACGGCCGTTTGGTCTAAGTCTCGGGTATATAAGTTTCGTGATATTTTTGGCTTTTACTACTTGGCTGCGTTCGGTTAGACGACCAGCTACTTGTTCAACTATATTAGTGCCTGATTTTACGTCTTGCTTAATAAATCTTAAATTATTTTCATAATCGTATTCGGAATATAAATCCAGAGGCCCAAGGTTTTCAACTTCATGAGCAACATGCTGAAGGTTATGAACATTGCTAGTTATGTTAGACCGTCCATAATATTTCCCAAAGTGTCTAAAGAATTCGTCCAACATTATTTTTGCCAGAGACCAATATTGTTGATGGGCCCTTGAAGAAAATATTGTTATCGCAGAAAATAACATCAAAATATGGTTCAATGAACCTTCATATTGATAAAAATCTTCTAGTATAACTACGCTTAAATAATGGAAGAAGATACGGTATTCAGTAGCTTTCCATTGAGCAATTTCATCGACGGACCGGATTCTACGAGGTATTTCATAGAGAAGCCTAATTTTGATTATATAGGCAGATACTACTTACTTCTGACGAGGATAAATATGGCCTAATAGTTCGAAAATGTTGTTCAAAAACCCTACTAGTATTTTTTTTGAATATTCCCTCATCCAATAAATGCAACCTGTCGGACACTGGCATTCCTTCGACCATATCAAAGTCATCGATGGCTTCCAAAGGACTGCACCATTCTTTATGATGAGCTTTGTCATCTCTTTGCCTAAATCCAACGTTCGTGCGTTGAGGTGCATCGATAGAATCTAAAATATTTTTTTTTATTAGGTCCAACCTGAATTGTTGTCCCAACACATGTGCATTTCAAGCATCCATGTCTTTCATTGAAATTCATTGTAGCTGCAAATATACGGATGGAAAAGTTGGTGAAACATATAGTATGGAAGCTATAATTACTTCCATAGTAAAATCATAAACATACCTTTCAAAGTGGCCTGCATCGGCGAATCAGCAATAAATGCCCAAAGAAACATTGGCACCAACTTATGCTTAAACTGAAGGCCTCTTTTTTGGAGATCGTTTATTTTCTTCACCAAAGGATTCAAAAATTCTCCAATACTATGGGGTTTCTTCATAAGTTCCAATGACAAATAGTGGAACTTTTGGTAATTCGACCACCCTTATTTGTATTGGCCAAAGCTGTTTACGGGAACTTCTAAAAAGTGGAAGCCCGTCGATAGAAACATCGATGGTAAATATGTCCGGTTCAGGATCAATATCTCTGTAATATACACACTGTACACATCGAATGAGAAATTTCATTTAGTACCAATATGTTTGAAAAATATTTACTCAAAATATTTAAAAAGCACTTTTTCTATGCCACGGTATCATAATTTATCCCCATTAATTGGTGTAATTTCTGATTTGATATCGGCTTCAGTTTTTAGCAAAGTTCTTTTTGTTTTAGGGACTTTAGCTTTAAAGAACTTTCTTAAGATGGCAAGGAAGCCCTCTGTCAAAAAACGTGAAGCACGGCCAAGAATTTGAAGATGCACAAGTGCATCCTTCAAATTCAAATTTTTTATGAATTCGAAGCGATCATTGCCATCAGTCACAACATCTGCCGAATCATAAATATCTTCAAATTCATGAAAATCGTTCGATGTCGTGGTTGTGTTCGATGTTGTTGTAGTGATAGATGTTGTTGGCTCTGCCGAACTACATCCTGCAAACAACAATTTCAAATCTTCTGGTGTAACTTCTAGAGATGAAAATAAAAGGGAATATTAAAAATGATGGTTTGTATGTACCAAGGACCTGACTAAACCTCGCCTTACATGGATCCTGAATTCCAGGTTATACCCAACAAATGAACGGATCTTTTCCATAAAAAAATTAACTCCCCCCTCGCCACACATACACACACAAGACTATTTTAATCACTTTCTTTAAGCTAACGGTGGCTAAGCTGATTTGTTCGTAGATTGCTGGAAACATTCAATTTCATTGTTTCTACTTACCCACTCCAAGGTCCGGCCAAACAGAAGTCGAAGCTGTTTCAAGCGTGATGTTTAATGCATCGACGTTCCTTTCGACCTCATCCATCAACCAAGCCCGCTTCTTATAAAAATTTCCCGTCTGTTTCGAACGCTTAGACATGATGGTTTATTCTAAAATAGATTTAAGTATACTTTAGTAATAAATACGACAATGCAGCAAACGGAACTTACCGCTTTGGAAAATGGAACAGAATTAAACTGTCAAAACACACGGTGAAAACAACTTCTTCGTGAAAAAGAATCAAGCTAAGACTAGAAGAAGCAGCACAAAGTGAGTTCGCACGAGAAAATAACAAAAAACCAAGCAAACCATGGAGTAAGAAAAAATGTAATCGCGCGACAAATTAGAACTTGGACCAACAGGGTAAAACATATCGCGGAGGTAGGGAGAAACACTGCAACTTTGAGATCCATGAGTGGGGCTCTCATATTTTGCACCGCGAGGTTAAGATGAATCCATGTTGCATTCCGGTAGCAAGCGTGAGGGCGGTTTAGGTGGGACGGCATGCGTGGGAGTGGTAGTGTGGAGATTTGGTGGTGGAGTTGTAGATTGGAGATGTATTTTGGAGGGGAGTGGTTATTCTTCTTCTAAGCTCTTTTTTTGTTGTTGCGTTGTCGTTTGCGTTTAGATGATGAAGCTGATTCAGTTTCTTTTTCTGTTGTAGTGGTGTCAGTGCCATTGGTTTCTTCTTGATTTTGAATTTGTGGCTGTTTATTGTCGGCTTTGTTTAATTTTTTTGACATTTTTTCCATTTGTAATCTCATACTGTTTAGTTCGTTGATAAGTTCAACGATAGTGCGAGACAGGTTTTCGATAATTATGTCTTTATCGTCACTATTGTTGTTCATGCAAGCTTGTGCAAAATTTAATCTATTTTGAACTGAGCTTGTTGTTTGACAAGCCATAAACCCACAAAGAGGCACTGTGGGTGAGATTATTGTCTACTCGATACTTGATTATTTCTTCTTCTTTCATGTAGACTGGGCAGCTCTTATCGTATGCATTGTGTGTTCCGCTACAGTTTGGGCATTTCGCTTATTTATTACATTCACCGTGTTCAGATTCGCCACAATTTTTGCATAATTGGTTTGTGTTGCACCGGGTTTTTGTGTGTCCGTAGCGATAGCACTTGTGGCACATCATTGGGCGTGGGTAATAAGCTCTTGTTCTTACCTGAAAGGCACCCAGACGAATAAATTCCGGGATTTTTGGAGCTTCGATTGTCAGAAGAAAAGAGTTTGTTGGTGTGATCACTTGGTTTGTTTTTCTTAAAAAGCGCCGAACCTCCACTACATTCTGTTCTTTTAGTTCTTCCATGATATCGCTATCGGGCATTCCGGATAATTCCGGGGCATAGATTACACATTGAACCGAATTCATCGTTGCGTGCGGTACAATTGAGACTTTGGTGCCATCAGTTGTGTCATTTTTTGTATTTTTTCAAACTGTGTAGCGGAACGGGTCTTTATCAGTACTTTAGAGCCGTTTTCTATTTTGATTGCCGGTAGGAAATTTCCAATCTTGTTTTCGATACTTTTTCCAATTAGAAAAGATTTGTTTGGGAAGGTTTTAGCTTCTACTAGACTCATGACCAAATATTTCAGTACGCCCGAATTACCGGTACGGTCCATCCATATCGACATTAGCGGGTTTCTATTTTCCATGGGAAAAGATTCCCTTGGAGGGGCAGGGGCCCCATCATCTCTACACTAAGCACTAGCTGTTCGTTTTTTTCACAGAAGTGAGGGGAGAGAAAAAAAAACAGGCCACCTGCAAACTAGGGGAAGGAAGGTAAAGACGGACACGTTAAGGAAAATGGGAAAAATCTAGGGATATATAAGTGCAACGACCATGAAAATGTGCATACATTATCTTACACTCATGTTTTATCAGAAAATGTGTTGAAACTTCTAAGTTTCCATTGATTTTTGTGTTTTTTTCATGAATGAAAAACATGATTTTTTCGTGCGGTTTTGAAATGTTCGGGTAAGACGGACACCTGATATGGGAAAGATGGACACCATGAAGGGTAAGATGGACACCTGTAGAAAAGGTTAGAATGTGAAGAGTTTTACAGTATTTTAACAAATTCTACCGCTTTCCACGTCCTGGTACGTTTATAAACCAATTCTTGCCCTATTGCAACGACGATTCATTCAGCCGTGGTTTTAGGAGTTGTAAGCACCGCTTTAGCCGGTCTCGTAGTACAGTCGTCAACTCGTACGACTTAACAACATGCCCGTCATGGGTTCAATCCCCAAATAGACCGCGCCGCCATACGTAGGACTGACTATCCTGCTATGGGGGGAATCAATTAGTCACTGAAAGCCTAAGCCCACAAGTGGGTACAGGCAGGCCTTGACCGACATCGGTTGTTGAGCCAAAGAAGAAGAAGAAGAAGAAGAAGCACCGATTGTAATATATCGTAGAATGCAGCATCTTAAATGTATTGAAATATCGCGCACTTACAGCACACGTTGCTTCAGCTTACAGAACAACAGTCTAGAACTACCTTTAAGGAAATTACTACGCGAAAAGACCACGACCCCAGTATTTTTGAGGGACTTGTTATAGTTTAATCCATTTTCCACCATGTCAAAATTCAACATTTAATATTTGTAATCCCATAGAATTTTTCATCTATTCCTAAACAATGCCGTATCAATGCCTCATATTTTTATTGCTTAAAGTTGTACAAGTCGTGACAACATATTGGATTTCGTGAAGCGCCTCATCAGCGTCGAGCGAGTAATAGCATAACGAATGACTACTATTTTGACCGGTGATTCATTTCTCGCTTATTTCAATACTTTCTCTAGTTGCTGATTGGTTTATAGCTTCGGAATACCCTTATTTAACATATTTGAAGAAATCCATTCATCACCAATTGATATAAAAAGTAAAATAAATCAATAAATTCGGTGTCCATCTTTCCCTACAGCAAAGTGTCCGTCTTTCCCGCTTTGGTGTCAGGATGTTTAAACCACCAGAAAACAAGATTTTGTACTGCTTTCATTCTCGTTCTTTCGCCAGTTTTTTCATTAATGATCGCGACAACCCATTCATGAAATAAAACTTCTGGAAATATAAACAATACAAGTTGTAGAGCTTAAGATCGGCAGTAGTCAAATTAGATCAACAAGGGTGCACATGATTGAAAATTTATTTTGTTCGTGGATTTAACCAATTTTACATATTTTATGCCAAAAATGTTCTCAAATGTGTTGTTTTACCTTCAGTTTGGATTCTACATTGTTGAATTGCTCGAAAATTACCTTTTTCATGCATTTATGAGAAGTGTCCATCTTACCCGCAGTGTCCGTCTTTACCTACGTTCCCCTACAGTCAATCCAGAAAAACACGATCACACACGTTTCGTATTCGTTGCCGTGCTGAAACTGATTCTTGGAAAGTCCCTGCACACACTTTCTCACACACATACGGTATTGCGGCTTTTGGCTTTTTTTTGTTTATTTTCAAAGTGGGGAGCGTAGTACGGACACGTCTGAACTGGACCACGATCAACACACGACTGCGAATTCACGAAAGGCAATGATTTCTTCCGTCGCTTTGCACAGGGGGTGGTAGTAACATTATTGTCATCTCTAAGGCCTGGGTCTATGAACATGTTGCTGCAACATTTGTTCAACGGCAACATTTTTGGATTTTCCTATTTATTTCAAAAACTGTGCACAAATTTGCTCACAAAAACATTTTAAAATTAAGTTGACATTATTTTTTATCTGTTTTGGTGAGCAAACAAGTCCGAAAATGTTCCTGCAACATATAAACATGAAACAAATCGATTTGTTTCACTTGCAACAAAAATGTTCCCGCAACATGAGTTTGACAGTTCGTCCGGGCACTACGGTTCTCTCCCGCTCCCATATAAAATACACGGTGCGCTCTCTCAATGCTCGCGCCTATGCGCGCCTATCCTTTCGTGTGCTTGTGTTAGTTTCTTTCGTGTTGCGCTGTGTGCGGTTCTTTCGTTCAGCGATCGCTCACACTCGCTGCGTATTTTTTTGTTATCTAAAGCTAAACAAAAACACAAACACGCGTAGATTTTTTTCATCATTTTATTGAAACATTTACATTTTAACTTTACACGATTTCACACATTTACATACACAATATTAAACTAAAATAAAATTGATAGCTCCATCGATGCAAACGTTGAAGTGACCGAATATCTGCGTAGATCCTTTTGTACACGTTGATTTCTGTGAAAAAGGTACGAAATGAAGCTGCGCGATGTTCATAACATGCATTACGAATCATTCGCGCAGCTTCATTTCAATTCGCACAACACTTAAACACTTGAACACTTAACACAAGTGTCCAAACACAAAATCATAACACCAATCTTCCAGGACTTAGGCTGAAACACGTGCGGCCGCTCGCTGCAGATCCTTGAGCTGTACTGACGATTTCGTGTGGTAGCAAGAATGAGCGCACACAGAAGAACTTTCGGTGCAACAGTGCAAGCGAGACACTGATATCAGCACAGCGCTGCGAGCAGATCAAACTGAGCGCACTGGCGGAAAGTAAACGCACACATTTACACATTTGTAACTGTGTTAGTGTTAAAAATGTGTAGAAACCAAAACGCGCTTTCGTATCCTTGTATTTTAAATCTTTTCTCCGCTTAACTCTAGGTTTTTACGCACACCATGATAAAATATCACGCTCTTTGCCTGTAGGGGTTGCCCATAGTATTTTCTCACTGGTTTCCTGAACAGAAGTTGCACACAACACTTCATTCTCTTTGGACTGTGACCATAGCATGCAAGTCGATTTAATGTCTAATGTCGATTTAAGTGTATTTTCTAACACAAAGCTAAGTTCTTTTTTCAGATTACATACAATGGCGGCCACCTAAAGAAAGACATATCATATTTTCACCTATTATATGACTTTGCTGCATTCTGGACAGTTCTCTAGACTACTTTCCGGAAAATTCACCCATCGTTGAGAACACTCTACAGCTATGTCCGTGCAAAAAAATAAGATAGATATCTTTTACAATCTCTTAACACCATGCATAAATGTGCTAAAAGGTATGAAATGCATGCGGTCCACTGAAAGTCGGGCAGTCTTAATTTCGTAGCAAAATGACCACGTAATTGGCCGATATTAGCATATATGAGGCTAACATAATTTAATATCAGTAATTATTGGGCCATCGACTATTTTGGGTGGTCATCTGCGTATTACATAACCTAGGCCAAGCGTTAATCAGCCAAATACCGTTTCTGAAAGGTTCCAACAGAAGTAGTTTAGTCATTTCAAAGAGAATGTTAAAG
Source organism: Anopheles arabiensis (assembly GCF_016920715.1). Classification (NCBI taxonomy): domain Eukaryota; kingdom Metazoa; phylum Arthropoda; class Insecta; order Diptera; family Culicidae; genus Anopheles; species Anopheles arabiensis. The sequence goes on along the minus strand of NC_053518.1, from coordinate 51,497,867 downwards.
TTTTTCATAATTGTAGAGTTATTTTTTTAGAACTATCAGAAATGAATGAGAAGTGAAAATGCACTGCCTAACCTGCCAATTAAGACTAAGATTTACCTAAATGCCGTTGTTCATTATTTAGATTGAATAATTACGGCTTCGAATTGTTTGACCATTTTTTTATCTTTGCTTGGTTACTGAGTGTTACGTTTTCTTGTATACTCGTTATATTTGTAATTCGTTATTCCCATGCCAAGTGGGTATATTATACAGGTGGGCTTATTCCGAACAAATTGACAGCCGTGCTGTAGAAAAATGAAAACGAAATGACAGGAGGAGATTCGATCATTTGTTGATGTATGCGTGTGAATTCCAATGGCTGTTTTGGTTGATGTGTTGTAGTGTGGCTGAAAAACTACATATCACAATCGAATCCCCTCCTGTCATTCGTTCGTCCAATATGGCCTTCCCACCAAACCTATAAGCCCACCTAGTCCCTATACCCTATACACTTTGTTCCCATGTGCCGTCGGCATCCGGTAGCTGTCACTCGTTATTCCCCCAGGTGCGTATAAGGACGCGGGGCCACGGGGCTTTCTCAAGGTGAGAAAACATTCTCAAGCACTCATTAAAGTTTCTCAAACACTCATTAAAGTTTCTCAAGCACTCAAAACTTGTTCTAAGGCCGCGGGGCCATGGGGATTCTCAACGCTCATTTTCTCAAGCACTGATGTGTGCTTTTGAGAAATCCTCGTTCTCAGAGTTTGTCGAATCGGAACAAAATCGGTTTTGAGAATCTTTGAGAATCTTTGAGAAAGTTGACAATGCAGCGATCGGCTAACTGAAATATGAGCAATTGTGCTATTTGGTTTTCGGTAATCACTTTGGAAAATGTATTCAATGATGGTAAATTCAAATGATTTCATTACTTTAAAATTCTGAAAAACAATGGTACCCTCTCCAAAATTACTCTGTTATTTAATTTAGTTAATCCGGACCGTAGAGTGCTAGGCCTAGATTATGTTATACTAATATGTAATAATAATTTATGCATGGTGTTAAGAGATTGTGAAAGATATCGATTTGATTTTTTTGCTGGGAAGTTTCAACAAAGAGTGAAAAAACATCCGATAAGTGGTCTAGGGAACTGTCCATGGTGCAGCAAAGTCATATAATAGGTGAAATTATGAGGTGTCTTTCTTTAGGTGGCCGCCACTGTATTCCTAATTCCAAAGATTCAGTAAGAACTCTGCCTAAACGAAATTCCTTTGCAGATATGTACAGGATTGCGAATCATACCATGCGCTACTTGATCCACTAGCTTTAATATTTGAAAACGTTAGGGGATGTTTGCATCATTGCGATGGAAAGTTGCAAGCATAAAGGGGAATATTTTAAACGCTCAAGAGAAGTGTACAAAACAGCTATGGAGTTTTGTATCCAGCTATGGAGCGCTCGGTTGTAGCGCTGTAAAAATATATTTTTTTAAAGAACCTGAAGTCTGAGTGAACCCTGTTTGGATTTCACGAGGTCGAGTGATGATACTTACCTCGTGTAGGTGGCCGGAAATGAATCCTGGAAGTCTGAACGGTCTGGTAAAAGTTGAACCAATCCGATTAGCTTCCACATCTGATCCTTGAATAGGGACTGCTCCGAGCGACGCTCGGCTACGTGCGCTGATGGAGCTTCCCAGCCCCAACCCCGCTCCATAGCCGTGCTCGATCGCACGCTACTGATGCTCGGTTTTTTCGCGCTGAAAGACTCATTTTTACTTATTTTTTTTTACACTTTTAATTTTACATCCCAACATCATTCCGAAAAGATTTCGTTTCATTAGCACGAAATTAACAGAATGGCGAATGATAGGTAGAATACCGAGCCTCGGCTAATCCAAATAGTAAAGCTGAAATCTCGGTTATTTTGACGGATGAGCTCGTTGACAGCTGTGTTAACGTATGTTCTCGGCATGTTATGTTGCCGAGTTTCGGTTCAAATCTTTATTTAACTGATATTTTAGTTTTAAATGGTACTAATTTTCGGCTACTGGGATTTTTCAACTGACATATCAGCAAGAATCGAAAGAGCCGACGGATTTCGGCAGTTTTTTTAAACCGAGGTCGTGAAATATTTTTAAGTGTGCATGTTTTAGGATCGTTAGTAGAAAATAGTAGTTAATCCGCGATACAATTTATTCGGACTAACTATTCACTATGTAACGGGTCATTGACCGTGGAACATCCATGAAATAGGATTTAGCATAATTATTGCAGAACAATTGCAGCTTAATTATTGCAGAATCATTAGCAGCAACACACGCAAATGACAAGCAAACGTTTCGATTCAAGTACCTTGCACACTAATACAAACACTACTCCTTCACCACATCATTACATAAATGCATACAAAGAAAATTACACCTTTCAGCATAAGCTCTATTTTTGCATGTTAGTGTGAATATTTGTTCCACTACAATAATCACACTAACAGTAACCTACTTTGGCACAGACGACTGTCTACAACGAGGAAGACAAATAACGCGCTTTAACCATACCAAAAGCACAAATAAGATGGGAGCTAAGCAACACACACTTCACACTTCAACACACAACAGCATCTTGTTCAGCGAACATTTCGTGCGGAAGACCTCTCTCTCTCTCTCTCTCTCTCTCTCTCTCTCTCTCTTTATGTCTCTCTCTCCCTCCCTCTCTATTATTGGCCTGCTTACGATAGAGCATGTCGGTGTGACATGGCCCGGTCATCCCATACATGTAGATATCCAATCTCCGACAGGTCTCCCTTCACCTGATCCAGCCAACGTTCGTTGTGCTCTCCTGCGCCTTATGCCCTACTGCCCTACTTATGCATCCTCATGACATGCCCCAGCCATCGTATCCTGCCAGCCTTCGCCAGCGTCAGGATACTCGTTTCGGCGTACAGCTCAGCATGCTCGTGGCTCATCTTTCTCCTCCATACTCCTTGCTAAAAACACACCGTCTGTGATGGTCTGGAGGATGCGTCACTTAAACATGCCCAGAGCGTTTTCATCCTCCGCTTGGATAATCCAGGACTCGTGTCCATAGAGGATCACTGGGCGAATCAATGTGCGATATATCTCACATTTCGTGCGTACTCGAAGTCTTCTGGATGTCAGCAGTCGGTGAAGCCCATAGTATGCAAGATTCCCCTGCACAATGCGTCTCCGGATTTCGCTGCTGATGTAATTGTTCGAGGTAACGACCGTCCCGAGATAACAGAACTCCTTTACTACCTCGAGGTTGCCGCCGACAACTAATACACTGTTTCCCAGATGGCCTGAGTCCCCGGCAAGCAGGTACTACGTCTTCGTCGCATTGATTCTAAATCCAATTCTTGCCGTTTCGCGTTTGAGTCAGGTACGCCTCACACATCTTCGCTATTGTCCTGCCAATGATGTCATCCGTGAAGCCAAGAAATTGGAGAGACCGGTAGAGGATCGTGCCACGGATGTCGTTGTCTAGCCCCGCGCTTCCAATCACACCTTCCAGACAGGGATGTACCAAATCGGTTATATTAAATTTCGGGAAAGAAAATTTACGTGTAAAACCAAGCATATGGATGCACGAATTTCAAGTGATTCCAGTATAACGTATATTAAATGTAGAACATAGAAAACATTAAATTTACAACTCCTAGCATAAAGCGCTTAAGTACTTGTATTATTGATGGGTGGGTCAATTCAAACTTACAGGGCCGGACCCATCCGTAAGCGACCCGGAGTCGTACGAGTCGACCCGAAAGAAACATTAGGTTCAGTTGGTGTAACGATTCCGGTAGGTGCAAGACACCATAAACGACTTCAACCCAACGATGCACCAACGATTTCGGATGGGGTCGGGCAAATGTAGGATCAGTCCGACCCTTGGGTTCAGCTAGTTTGGGTTGACTCGAATTATCAGTAGGTGCGAGAAGTAGGTTGAATATCCTACCCGAACTCGCACTCGATGAAAATGAATATTTTAAGACTGTGTATCACTTATAACTTCTCTTGCAAACAAATGAAAAATCAATCGTCGGTCGCATCAAATTGCAATGTCAACGTCCGGTTTGGCCCGTATAAAACAATTTGCCAACATAATTGCCAAGTTGCTTTCCAATTGCTTCCATTTCTTCCATTCCACACCCCCTCTCCTGAAACCCTGAATTTCTCAAACCTATTATCCACGAAAACGTAACAATCCTAAAGATATTAAATATTGCCAAAATCATATTGCATTGCCCTGTAACCGGGGCAAACTAACTAGTCACTTAACAAGAGTATCTGCCATGGGTTGCATGATTATCATATATAACATCATTGTTATTGAAAACGGTGGATCTAACGGTTTTTTTTGCGAATAGGGTGCAGTGAACGATAGACGTCGGGACCCCATTACCGACGAATCCTTGGTCTCACCGGCACTCAATTTATGATGACGGCGGAACTTGGGAAAGGCAACGCGAAGGAAAGGCCTTCAGAGTCCTAAGTTCCAACCGAAAACAGATTTATAAGAAAAGATGGGTTTCTGCCCGAAAGGAGTTATTATAACAAATAGTGCATCACAGTTTTCGCTAGTATTCTCGGTTCGTGGCAATTTACGCTGCGAAAATGGCACAATTGATACAACAACTTTTCGGATGGGGTAGAGTGCCCCGGATGAGACCTAAAGCAAATCCTAGGAAAGGCCAAGTCGTTCAAAAGAAAATCGAGACGTTCTCCGTTTAGTTTCTGAATCAGATCTGTTTATTAAACAAAATTGGTTCTTATTTACTAACATGTTTGATGGTGTTGAAACGTGTCCGTACACGTTGTTTAAATGTATTGGCCCCAGTATGTGTGAAAGTACCGTGTTTTTTTTCTGAAATCCATGCAATGTTTTTTATGTTCCTTATGTTTTTATATGCTGCTATGTTTATGCTTCAATTCCACGCATTCTAGATTAATCCTAAGAAAACTTTAAATTTTATGACGTCCTCGCTTTGGGTTGGCAACTGAAAGGATTCATTACCTGGTACATATGCACGTTTTCGTCCTGCATTCATTTGAACTAACTGAATTACTAATGCTTTTCTGAACTTCGTTCAATCGTAAATAAACAAGAGATACCCCTAATTTTATCCGTTTTCTGTATGGAGTTGAGACTTTTGTTGGTTGGCAAAATGGTTGGCATGTTAAGCAGATTACTGAATATTCCGTTGAATATGCCACAAAACACCATTTTTCTTTCATTATTGTATGCCTCCACCCTTTATCTTTGGATTAAAATTGCCACATAGAATGAAAACAACTTAAAAACATGAAAATAATGTAAAATAAAAGTTGATGTTTTAGGAGAAGCTTTTTTGACACGCGGAGTAAAATGGGCATAGCTCTGGGGCAAAATGGGCATATGTAAACAAACTGTGAAACGTCAAAACACTGGGGTCAAATGGGCTACAACAACTGCGCTTAGGTAATGGTCTATTGCATTTGCGCACGTTTCGTTAAATGTATTTTCGTCCTATATTTTGTTTTGCTTGTCAGAAAAGACCTTAAAATTCATCCAAAAATATGTTATCAAAATTGAAACAGTTTTTACACGTTTAAATCTACAAAATCGAATCTTTTGAAGCTGTGATTGTTATCATTATTGAGGCGACAAATACAACACCATAGCCTTACCAAGCGCCGTATGTTAAAAGCATCTGCCCATTTTGCCCCAAGCGTAACTGTCCATTTTGCTCCACGTGAAGCATTTTTGTATTTTTTGTTATATTAGTAAAAATACGCATTCAATCGTCTTGCTTTCTTGAGACAAATTGTAAAGAAATATCATATCTTTAAAAATATATCATGGAAAACTTCAACGCATCCCTGTGACACTGGTTTAAGCTTATTTTCATAGTGGCAAAATTACATCAATATGCTACTAAACCTTACTTAGCATTTTTCTTGGTTAATTGTTATGTAAGGGTTATGAAACTTACATGGCGTTCATAGAACACTCTAATGAAAACATCTTGAGCATTGAAAAGAATCTTTGTAGTCAATTAATCCTTAGATAATTGGCAAAATGGGCAAATAGATTGTGCCCATTTTGCCCCACATGCCCATTTTGCCCCGCTTTCGCCTAACTTGATTTGCAAAAAAAAAATTAATGTATTGGTCCATAATTTATCCCGATGCCATCAAAACAAATATTTTCTTTGAAATAAGAACAAAATCAAATAACATGAATTTGCAAAAAAAAATTATTGCAATAAAATGATCAGCGAAGAAACGATTCTGGGAAATCTAAACGTATGTTAATATTGGGGAAAGCAAATGTTTAGTTGCGATTTTACAATGTTACAATTGTACAATGGCTCGAAAACGATCTTATACCAAATTGCCATGATTATTTGTTTAATGTTAGTTGTGTTAGTTATTTAAATAGTTTGCCGTTTTTAAGCAAATTAATGTATTTATAACAACGTTTTTACTCAGTGAACAAAAATTGCAAATTGAATAAGAATAAAGTTGTAGTTTTGGCACTTACAGCCGTTGTTGATTATTTCCAGACTAATTTCAGCTTTCGAGAATTATGGGCGTTTACAGGCCCCGGCTTCTTGATGTCTATTGCTTATCTGGATCCGGGAAACATCGAGTCAGATTTACAGAGTGGAATTGTGGCAAAATTCAGCTTGCTATGGGTGCTACTTGGAGCTACGCTGCTTGGCTTAGCAATGCAACGATTAGCAGTGAAGTGAGTAGACCTGCTTATGCCATACACAATATGACCTCACTGGTTCCGTTACGATTGCGAGCCAACTAGTTTGTATTCGCATTCGATAGTTGGGTTGTTTGACATACCGCGAATGTGATGAATAAATTAAAAACGAAACAAAAAAATGGTTCATAAGGCCGCTGGCAGACACACCGAACAGTCATCGTACCGAAAAAGTCTGACAATCGAAAATAACGCTTGTTATTGTAAACAAACAAAATGTGAGTTTTTTTGTCCTTAACTATGTTGAAAATAACAGGAATACTTAAGTTTTACTTATGTTAAAATGTTATTTTGTGCTGCAGAACTATACTAACAGCAATTTCGATAGGATTTCGCTCAAGTACGGGTGGACTGAAATCGATCGAATGAAAACATGAGGGTTATGATGCGTTATATTTCATCTGTGATTTTTTTCGTTACGGTGGATTTTTGGTGTCTGGCAGCGGCCTAAACCTTTGTGAACAAAACTGAAATTCATCGCAACGGTTATGCTTCATCAAAACACCATGACAACACCATGACCATGACATGCCGATTTTTTTTTAAATCCACCTTGGATGACATCCAAAATATTGAAGTGCCATCTTGAAAACAACTCAACTAAAAAGTCAGTGAGGTTATACTGCACATATTAATCCTTTTTTTATTAAGAAAGATCGGCTTTGGCCGTATTGTTTATATTAATCCAAGTTTTTTTATTCAGTAGGAACGGTCCGAGGAAGGCCATGTTGCTTAATATATTAATCCTTTAAAAGCTAAAACATTTTGTTTTTTAGAATTGGTGTTGTTACCGGGTTGGACCTAGCTGAGATGTGCTGTAAGCAATACAAAACAGTCCCACGTTTGATACTTTGGCTGATGGTGGAAGTTGCTATTATTGGATCTGATATGCAAGAAGTAATTGGAACTGCAATCGCTATCTACCTTCTCTCATCTAAACGGTAATTTTAATACGATTATGACACATAGTTTTGCTTCACATAATGCAATATGTTTTTATATGCATATATATATACCATTTCATATTGTTGAGGACTCGAAATCTTCCTACTTTTAATACTGGAGCTCAGTATTGGGTGTACATTTAAAAACCGGAATTTTTCAGCGAAATTTTATGCTTTATTGTGGAAAAATCTGACAATATATTTTATTCAACGTATTGCCCGTCAGAAGCTATAACATTTTCACATCTTTCAGGCAATTAATGAATTCCATCCCAAAAAAAAAATTTCAATTCATCATTTTCAATTTTTGGCTTGCCGGCCAAAAACGAATCTATCAAATTTCGGATGCCTTGCTCTGAAGTGAAGCGTATTCCGGTGAGGGCGTTTTGCATCGAGCGAAATAAATGAAAGTCAGCCGGAGCAAGGTCCAGACTATAAGGCGGGTTAGTCAAAACATCCCATCCACTATTTTCCAAATAGTTTTTCACGGGTCTTGCAACATGCAGCCGAGCGTTGTCGTGATGAAAAATTATAGCCTCGTGTCCGGTCGCATATTCCGGGCGTTTTCGATGATGGCACGATTCAAACGTATTAATTGTGTTCGGTACAGGTCACCTGAGATCGTCTGACCCGATTTCAACAACTCATAATGTAACGGCCGCTTCTGATCCCACCAAATACATAGCATAACCTTGGCGCCATGGATATTTGGCTTCGCCGTTGATTCGGCTGGTTGGCCGGGCTTCACGTTTGACTTTTTGCGCTTGGAATTGTCATAATGGATCCATTTTTCATCCCCAGTCACGATCCGATGCAAAAATAATCTTCGATCGAAATCTTCTTATGGCGCTCAAGCAGCATTTCAGACATACAGAAGCGCCGTTCAACGTCTCTCGGCTTTAACTCATAGAGGACCCAATTACCTTGCTTCTGAATTTATCCGGCTGCTTTCAAACGTTTCGAAATGGCTTGCTAAGTCACTCCCAACGATTTACCAAGTTCGTCTTGTGTTTGACACGAATCCTCATCGAGAAGCATCTCTAATTCTTCGTCTTCAAACTTTTTTGGTTGTCCTGGGCGTACTTTGTCTTTGATGTCAAAATTGCCACTTTTGAAGCGTTGAAATCATTCAAAACATTTTGTTTTCACTAAAGCTTTCTGTAGCAGTTTTCTTTGCAAAAAAATGACCCAACATAACCTCGCGAAAATGCTGTCTTTTTCTCCAATTTTCGAAGTTATTCATCGTGAATATATATATAATTATGGGATGCGTTACCCAAGCTAAGCTCCTCGATCACCACATGTAAACCTAAACTTCAATGCGTATCAACCGGGGCGATGCAAGCCAGGCGAGGTGCAGAGCGTAGCGAATGTCAGGATCTCGTTCTCTTTTGGTGAATAAACGCTCGACGAACAACACGAATATAATTATTTATATATATATGTATGAATATATATGTATGAATATATGAATAACCCAAATTCAAAAAAAGTACAACAAAAAACAATGGCAAAAGAGCCACCTCACGAAAAACAGACCAGCAACAAATCATATTACGATACAGTTTGTGATGAAGACATACAAGAATTCTAGCGCCACAAACGTAACAATTTCCAAATATCGAAGAAATAACTTTATTTTAACCAGTTGGCCGTCTTGCCCCATACGAGTGGTACTCTTAGGAAAAAGACGTAAAATGGTTATGAGATTTAAATCGGCTTTTGACAAACACGTCTTAGTGAGTTATAACATGAAATAAATGCTTAAGGTGGCACACTTGCCCCAAATTCTGCTACAATTTAGAAAACAGTGTATCTCCGAATCCGCGTATAAGAGCTACCGTGTATCTCGGGGACTACCTAACAGTAACTAAGTAACTGTATCATGTATCGGCAATATACAATAAATGTTCGCTAACTGGGATGTTTTTACTCTCTAGTTAGCGGACGATGTTCGTTACTGGAATGAAATTGATGGTAATAAAACCAACTTCATCTATTTGGCGTAACGTCCTAAACATGCCGGCCTATACAGATACAGGCTTCCGAGACTTAATTAATTACCACGGAGCCATATTTAACATCACTCGCGGGTCGATTTGTCAGTACGAAGCAGAGTTTCATATGATTACTAGAAGCCATCGGGGCTTCAGGTAACGAGTTGACACCAATAAATTAACTTAAATACATTTGTATTATTCATACGAATTAAGATTAGACCAACACGGCTCGTCTGAACTGTACGATCGTACTCATTCGAATAAGTGCGTAGAGCGTATGTACTTGAGTGCTTGAGTTGTCTTATCTTGCATCTTTATTTATACGATGTATTTCTATTCGGTTCGATTTTGGGTTTACTTTCGCTTTCTATTTTCTGTCAATTATGAAGATCAGTTCTTGGGTTTACATATTACTGTTTATATAGATACATGCAACATTCCCCTAATCGATTGCACAACTCCCCTAAGTGATTGCAAACATCCACAGCTTGCATGCAATATTCCCCTACCGATTTGCAACATTCCCCTAAGTGATTGAACTATTCCCTTATATGATTCGAAACCCTGTAAGCCGGGATGGCCCAAAGAAAGAGGATTCCAGCTAGTTGACACAGGATCATGCCCAGCCCATATCATACACAATGTTGTTAAGTATGCCTTGAAAGAGTTTGGGATTCAGGTGTCTGAGTTGGCGAAGGTAGTTTACTACTATTTTGATGTACCATCTAGGGTAAATGTACCAAAAGTGGTGCAATTTGTAGTGGTGCCGATGTGTTTTAATGGATTTAAAGTGTCAGGAAGGACAATTTCTGAATATTTTAACACATACCAATTGGAATATGTTTTATTTACGCAACCACAACCATTTTTATCATGAAATACATCAAATTTAAGAAAAATGCATATTTTTGTGACTGCTTCGTTGTACCTATAATGGTGGTATGGTTCCTATAGTCGTCGTATTGTGTTCCTATAGTGGTGGTAAACAAAGATGCATCAAAAACGGTGTATAATATCAATGAAACTTAGTTTCGAAGCTGTTTTCGTATGAATAGCAAGGCTTACTGCCATAATATAGGTTTCTTGCGTAATTTGATCTTAAAAAAAATGTATAAATTTGATCAATGAAACTATTGACAAAAGTACTGCATCACACCTGTCGTCAACCTACACCCGGAAGAGTGTGATTGATTTGAAATCAATTTTTATTCAGCCATATAAGCGAATTTTGGCCTGTTTTTGGTAAATTACCTACATAAAACTCATTTCTGTTGCTTATTTTAGTGAAAACAGTACGACATGTCAAAAATATCCTCGAAAAAATCTAAAACGACCTGTTTTCATTGATTTTATAACTATAACCACTATAGGAACATGCCTGTTTTGTGTACCTATAATGGCACTATGGTGAAAAACACTTAAAAATGCATAAATATGGTCAAAAGGCAAATAATTTTAGTAAAACAATAACTTTTCATAACAGTTATGTTGAAAAACTAGTAATTGCGTGGTTATGTGGTCATTTAGAACGTTAACAGAAAAATGAGTTTCGTTATGAAATCCTAAGGATTTTGGAAAAATGTTGACACATTTCACAAAATAATGGATTTTTCGGTCACGAAGAAACGGAATGGTCCCATTTAACTTTTAAAACCTTTGTAAAAGGCTAAAGAACATTTCACACTAACGTAAATGACGTAATTACTTGTAATTTGCCGTATGAACCGCATTTTAGTGCAATACCACCACTATTGGTACTACCACCACTATAGGTACATTTACCCTAAGTGGGAAGAATTCAAAAAAAGTTGCAAGGAAAAACCAAAAAAGTTCTTGAATTTGGTGGAACACGTTGGGTAACGTTAGGCAATGCACGCTGGTCCTACTAGCGAACATAGACGAACTTTTTGCATTGAAAGCCAAATTTACTCACTCGGAAAGGAAAAAAATAGTTATTATGAAGAGATCATTGTTAGGATACTGTCTATAAAAGGTATCAAGTACGTAATTCGGTTTGTTATTGAGGTGTACAGTGATGCCGAAAAGTTAATTAAATTTCTGGAAACCAATGATTTCGTACTTTTTCAAATTTACGAATATATAAAATCTTTTATGTCGTGTTGGTTAGCAAAAATTTATGAAATCGAAAAGCTATAGTCTGTTTTTGAAACTAAACATTTGAACTTAGACAGTGGTTTAAAAGAAGTTGACAAGATAATTTTGCCCAGTTATTTATCTAAGTATGAGACTGTTCATTTGTTCACTGTTCATAACCACTGTTAAAAAAGGTATGAAAAAGTATGTGGTAAAATTATTAACATATTTGCTTGAGAATAACATTCCCCACGAATTTTATTACCATCTCGTTTCATACATGAAACCTACAAAGGTTTTCTCCATTAAAGCAGAGGAAAAAATGTTGAAACTAGCTGAAAAGATCGGTTTTAAACTCGACAAAGTTCGTGTTTTTGAAGAAATTGCGATACTAAAAAATTTTAAGCATTCCCTTCCACATTATAATGATGGTTTGGAGTTTTATGCTGTTCTTTTCCGGCAGCATAATTTCATTGAACTCAAAAAACTGTTCCAAATTGTCATCACCATTTCCCATTCCAATGCTGAGGCTGAACGACGCTTCTCGTCTTTCAAATTGGTGATGACAGAAAAAAGCTCATATATGTTAGAAGAACTCTTCAACCATCGAAAAAACATTATCAATGGAATGCAATTTTTCCACAATGATGTAGAAAAGTTTATTCCACCAAAGGAATTATGATTAAAAGCTAAACTGGCTAGGCAGACACACAATGAAAAAATTGAAAAAGAAAAACAAGAAAAGAAGAATGCAGATTTAGGATTGAGCAGTAAGAAAAAGGAAGTTGAAGAACAGAAAAATGTAGTTCCCTGATTCAACAAAAAAAAAATGCCTGATTCAACAATTATATGTGTTGCTTTCGTATAAGCGCGGAGTTTAAGTTTTGGCGCGGATTTTAAATTTTGGCGCGGATTTTGCGGTTTTTAAATTGAGACTTCTGTAACAGTCCTGAATCTGCGTTGTAAGGCTTGTTCAGCGGTGGCATAATTCCTTATAAGAGGGGTACGTGCACGGGTAAACGACACAACAACACATTTGTCAACGCAAAAACTTAACGCATTACGATTACCCCACACATTGAACTATTCTAATGCCACCTGAGGGTTTGCTGATTCATTTACGGTAGAGTACTTTTTATGTCATTAGCATACATTAAAAATCTGACATTGTGCAAAACTATTGAGTATTACGTCTGTAAGGTTTCGAGGTGTAACACAGAATGAACATTTATTAACACATAACCAAGCTGTATTAAATTTCTTTCGATGCTCTGCCTGACGAAATGGTGTCGTATATCGATATGTTTACTTCTAGATGAGTAATCAATTTGCTTCTCTGCCAGATGGATAGCACGCCGATTATCACAATAAATCGTCACTGGCTCTACACATCCCAACAGTTCTTTTCGAAACCCTTTCCACCAAACAGCTTCCTGAGTAACTGCTGAAACTGCCATGTATTCAGCTTCCGTCGTTGAAAGTGCTACTGTTGATTGTGTACGGCAATTCCAGGCAACTGGAACTCCAGACTGCTTCATCACATAATCAGTGATAGAATGACGGTTGTCTGTGTCATTGCCCCAATCTGCATCACAAAAACCTTCGAAATTTCCATCGCTTGTACTGTTGTACATAAGCTTCATGGTTTTTGTCCCTTTTAAATAACGAAGACATTCGTTTCGCTGCAATCCAGTGGGCTTTTCCAGGATCATTGCAGTAGTGACTCACAGCATTCACAGCAAAACTTATATCTGGTCTAGCTCCATGAGCCAAGTACTGCAAGCCACCTATTAGTTCCCGGTATGGTACATTTTCCATCTGCTTGCGCTCTTCTTCTGTCTATGGACTCATCTGCTTGGACAGTTTCTGTCCTGGATCTGCTGGCGTACGCACAGTGTTGCAATCTGCTACACCAGGGGTCTCCAAACTTTTCAGTTCGCGGGCCGCATTGCTTCACAATAAACTTTATTGAGGGCCATTTTGACGCTACCCTTAGAATGAGTATAAGTTCAAACCTCGTTTTAATAAGAAAATACTGTTGTATAAATAAAATTTCTGCAGGTTTCGTTTATTGAATCTTGATTTTCATCTTTGAGAAGTAAAACAAGCTATTTAATTTAACCTTAACCCAGTCCTCGCGGGTCGCATTAAAGGCTCTTGTGGGCCGCATGCGGCCCGCGGGCCGTAGTTTGGAGACCCCTGTGCTACACCATAACAATTCAAAAGCGTATTTATGTATTGTTCTTGGTCCAACATTACTACGCCATCCGCTCTGGTCACTCGTATTCCAAGAACTTTGTTAGCAAGACCCAAGTCCTTCATTTTAAAACGCTTCGTCAGCTGTTTCTTTAAATTCTTCTCCCAGCTATCATTGTTCGAGAAGATCAACAAATCATCTACGTAAACTGCTACTATAAGAACGCTTCTATCATTAATCTTATAGTACACGCAAGTATCGTAAATGGACTGCTTCAACCCAATGCGTTTCAGCTCAGCATCTAGCTTCAAGTTCCATACTCTACTAGCTTGCTTCAGTCCATATAGCGCTTTGTTCAGTTTAAAGACCTTGTGTGGTGCTTCTTTACTCACGAACCCTTCTGGCTGCTCCATGTATATTTCCTCTTCCTCCAGATCTCCTTGGAGGAACGCTGTCACTGCGTCCATCTGCAGTATCTTCAGGTCCATTTTGACAGCCAAGGACATTAAATATCGCACGGTAGCCAATCGAACAACAGGTGCATATGTCTCGTTGTAATCGACACCTTTGACTTGAGAGAAGCCCTTTATAACTAACTTGGCTTTGAATCTCTCCACCGAGCCATCTGCATTGGTTTTCACCGTATACACCCACTTCGATCGTAAGGCTTTACGACCAGCAGGCAAAATCGTCAGGTCTTGCAAGGCATCAAATTCGGATTTCATAGCTTCTTTCCAACGGTTGCTATCTTCACTGGAAACAGCTTCTCGATACGTACTAGGTTCATCAGCGATCACCGAAACTACGGTACAGGATTCACCAAAATCTCGCATCGTATCTGAAAACTGTGAAGAATTTTTAACCGCGGCACTGCAATTCATTACGAAATCCCGGTACTTGCCTGGGGTAATGCGCTCCCTCTCACTGCGCCTTACCAACTTATGTGGGTCCTCTATTTGTGGAGGGAGCGCGGCAAGCAGCTCGATTGGTTAATGATGTTGAACAGCTGCTGCTTCATCGCCATTAGCATTATCGTACTCTGAATCGCCGTCATCGTCGTCAATATCATTTCGATCTTCAATTGTCTCTAAACGTTCTTCTTCTTGATGCTGTATGACAGGCTGTACATACAAATTCTCCAAGATCTACTTCAGACGATGATTCTCTCACCTCAGGAGCTTGATTCGTTGCACACTCGTCCAGGAATATGACATCCCGACTGACGATGATTTTCTTCGTCTTCGAGTTGTAAACTCGATACGCCTTGGAACTGCTGCTGTATCCCATGAAAATGCCATACTCGGATTTGACATCCCATTTCTGTCTCTTCTTTTTCGGAACATGACACATCACCTTTGCTCCAAATATACGAAGATGCGCCAAATTCGGTATTTTTCCAGTAAAGGCTTCTTCAGATGTCATTTGCAGTCTGATAGTTGGTGATCGGTTGATCACGTACGATGCCGTCGCAACTGCTTCAGCCCAAAAACGCTTCGGCAGATTGGCATCACACAGCATACTCCTCGCCTTTTCTACAATTGTCCTATTCATACGTTCCGCTAATCCATTCTGCTCCGGAGTGTATGGAGCGGATGTCTCGTGATGAATACCGGACCGACAAAAGAATTGCTTCATTTCACGATTCATATATTCCTTCCCATTGTCTGATCTGAGACGCTTATTTTCTCACCCGTCTGATTCTCGGCAAAGCTCCTAAAATGTTGAAATGCTTCTAAAACTTCAGTATTGGTTTTTAGAAAATAAACAAACGCTTTTCTGCTCGAGTCATCAATAAAAGTGAGAAAATATCGACTTCCTCCTATCGATGCTGTCTCCATGGGTCCACACAAGTCGTAATGAATCAGCTCCAACACACGGTTCACACGTTGTCCCTTGGAATGAAACGGTTGACGATAGTGCTTACCTTGTATACATGGTACACACTGTATTCCATTCGTCACGTTCAATTCAACACCGCTTGCCATATTACCAAGCCGTTTCATACATCCAACAGACATGTGACACAGGCTACGATGCCAAAGTTGAAAGCTGTCATCCATCCGGCTGACCATGTTCACCGATGATCCGGTTGCTCTTTTCAATCTGTACAAACCGACAGATTCTTGACCGATCGCAACCACTTCGTTAGTTGGACTGACCACCTTACACGTCTGTTTTCGGAACGTCACTGTGTAGCCCTTCTGACACATCTTGCTAACGGATAAAAGATTCACTGCCAATTCCGGTACAAACAGGACATCGTTGATCGAAATTTCACACGTTGATCTTCCAACATCTGCCGATACGTTCACCAAACCTTTAGCAACCACTGGAACAGCAGTGTTGTTGGCTACGTTGATGCTTGACGAAACATTCTCTGCATCAACCAACAAGTTGCCATTTCGGCACAAATGAGACGTCGCGCCAGAATAAAAAATCATTCTTCCTCCGCTGCTGCAGGCGACTGACATGCATTAAAAGCTGCGAAAAATGCAGCATGACCACTGCTGCTGTGCTTCTCTTCTTTTTTCTTGTCAGATGATTGACTCGAACACTGAGATGCATAGTGGCCCAATTTTATTGCATCGGTAGCACTGTATACTAGATTTAGATTTATCGCTACGCTTCTTCATCGTCGATTTCGAGTTGCTCAGGAATGCTTCCACAGCCTGCTTTTCGCTCGAAACTTTCACATCTTGCAAGATTTTCGCTTTCACTATATCCGCCGTCAGTTTGATTTCGGATGACTCCAGGCCAAGGATCATAGGATCGTTTTGCTTTGGCAAGCCTTTCATGAGCAAACTGGCCAACCAAGCGTCATCGACCTTAAATCCAACTTCTGCCAACTGATGACTCGTCGTGAACAACTCTTTCACATACTGCTGAGTCGTCTGACAAATGATGTCTTCATCTCGTTCAGCTCCAACCAAACGAATACCTGTGAGCCGTCGCAGTAGACCAATCTTCCTGGTTGATCCACTATGGTCGTACGTGTTCCGAAGATTGTCCCACGCCTCTTTCGCATTTTTAGCATCCCGCACCAGTCCATATATGCTCGAATCAATGCTGAGACATATTGTAGCCAATGCTTGCTGGGATATTTCTTCGCTTACTGCCGGTTCACCTTCAGCTAACTCCTTCACTGCGCACCAGGTCTTCTCCTTAATCAGGACCATCTTGGCGAAAGACCAAGAGCTGTAGTTTTCCGATCCTCGAAGTATTTCACGCAAAGGCAGAGAAAATGATCCTCCTGCTTGTCTCGGATTCGTCATGCTTCACAAAAATGCTTTCGACATTTTTTTCTTATTAATAGAACCGTATCTTGAGTATTTCTTCAAAAACCAGATTCGTAGCCTGGGCCCATAACCTATTGAATATTACGTCTGTAAGGTTTGGAGGTGTAACACAGAATGAACATTTATTAACACATAACCAAAGGCTACTCCAATTCGATGGTTACTATTCTAACAAACAAATGCTACATCATTGACTTACAAGACGAATAATAACGGTCCTAGATTGTTCCCTTGAGGTACGCCTTACGCACAACTAAATGACTTCGAGTGTAATTCTCCAAATTTTATTTTATTTTTATTATATTTTTATTTTTTTTTTCATTTTTTTATTATTTTCCTTTCATTTATTAGTTCATGTTAGTGTCACAAGATTCAGTACTTATGCTTAACAGAGTGTTGTACTTTGCGGCGATTTTTTGCGTTAATTTAAGGTCTAGCATGCTTTGAAAATTGTTTGCTACGCTATCTGATGAAGGAAAATGCTAACTTATAATCTACGCTTAGTATATCCTAATCCAACTTAATTTTAAATTGTCCTATTTCCTAGATTCGATTGGGCAATTAGCCGGATAGTTCTATGTACAGAAGTGGAACATTTGTTCAGGAAATTTGATGTTAATTTAAGGATTTCTTCCTCAACTGGCTTTTTTGTCCTGCAGAGTTTTTGTCCTGCAGAGTTTGTACAATGTCCTATTGCTAGTGTACATGTCGACTTGTGCTATCATCATCAGAATCTTATTTAGCATCACCTGTATACGTCGGCGATGTATCCTAGCGCATGATCCCCATACTGGACAACCGTAGAGGACTGCTGGTTTAATAATTTGGTTGTAAACTGACAGCTTGTTTTCAAAGCAGAGTTTGGATCTTCGCGAGATTAATGGGTATAAACTCATCATGAGCTTATGTCTCAGGTGTAAGACTCTCTCCACTTGACCGTGAGAGAGCATCTTACGATCCAGTATAAGTCCCAGATATCTCACATTTTCAGTCCATTCAGTCGGAAAACCATTGATCATCAATCTGGTTTACCATGTTGGGATCAAGGATTGTTTTAGTCGATGTGGCACAACCATGGCTTGAGTCTTAGCCACATTAACACGAATCTTCCAGTTAGCAGCATACTGCACAAAGGTGTACAAGCAGGACTGTACTCGTCTTCTCATTTCCACCAGAGACCTACCTTTTGCCGCGATAGCAGTATCATCAGCAAACAAGAACATCGGGCTACCATCAGGGAGCATCGGAATATCCGCAGTGTACAATATGTACAATAGCGGTCCCAATAAACTACCCTGAGGCACACCAGCCGAGACTGGATGGGAGTCCGATAATGTCGAGCAAAGCGCTACCCTGAAAGTTCTCTGCTGCAGATAGCTCGAAATAAATTTTACCAGATACATAGGAATGCCAAAGGTGACAAGGTTATGAACAAGTCCATCATGCCAAACATTGTCAAATGCCTTTTCAACATCCAACATTGCGACCATGATGGATTTGCTCACCCTCTTATTTTGTTCGAAATAATGTTTTAACCTAAGCAACTGATGTACAGTAGAGTGACCAGAAAATTGATGACCAGAAAACGAAATTGATCTGAAGGGAAAAGTTCTCGATCTTCAACAGAAGCCTGTAAAAGCCCGCATACAACCCCCTCAAAAAGTTTTCCCAGCGATGGAAGCAGGCGGATTGGGCGATAGCTCACGGGGTTTGTCGGATCTTTTCCAGGTTTGAGAATGGGCACCACCTTTGCACACTTCCATGCACTCGGGAAGTAACCCAGCTCAAGAAATCTCTGGAAGATGTTTGTTAGTAGGCAAATGGCCTTATTCTGTAGATGCTTTAGAAGTATGTTAAAGATCCCATCAAACCCCGGGGTCTTCATGTTGTTCAGCCGCCTCAACGCTGAATGGATCTTCCCAGTCGTGACTCTACTATCTCGAGGAATCGATGATTGTGTCTCATCAACAACGGACAAGCTGTCATCTACTTCAGCCTCAAAGGGGGTTGGCATATTTAAGCCCAGCATGTGTGCACTGGCAAACTGCTCTGCAAGAGCATTTGCTTTCGCTACGGGTGTGACCAAGATCAGGTTATTAGAGGGACGAACCAAAGGAGGAACGGGCTTGGGCCTGTTCTTCAAAACCTTGGCCACTTTCCAAAAGGCTGGGGCCCTTGTATCTAGTCTCGCCATTCCGTGACCAAAATTTTCATTCCGTGCCACCTCAAGACGGGCAGATATTTGCATTGCAATACTTGCAGCTAAGCTCTTGAAGGTCACATCACCAGTACACTGATACTGGCGCCTAAGGCGGCGCTCTAGCAGCAATCGAACACGACATCCGACACGAACAAACCCATATAATCATATGGAGGTGCACTGTCAGACATAAACAAACAAACAATACAAACATGTTAAATCCCATACATTTTTGATGTTCGATGTCGTGTTCGATTAGTGCCAGAGCGCCGGGTAAGCGAGACAACACGATGTGACGAGCAGATCCAAGTTGTTGAGCTCGCTGAAAGAAGACACACACATTCACAGACGGCTCGTCAAAGCACGGTATTTGTATTGGTGCTAGTGAAGCGCGCATGTAAAACAGAATGCGAACTCTCATCGCAGCGCGTTTCTCCTTGCTTCCTCAAGCTTCATCATACCCCTCGGCCTGAATCACTCAAAATTTGGGGTCTCATTAGCTGGCATCGCGAAAGAATTGGTTTAAAATTAACAGTCGTTAAAAATTAACCAGAGTCGTTTAAAATTGCTAAAATTTGGCATCGCGAACGCATTGAGTTCATTTGTTATTTTAAAGACTGGTCATATGCCGCCGTTAAACAAACTGTCAAGAGAGTATGCGATGTAAATTAACAGTCGTTTAATTATACTGCTCAATTTTTTCCCCGTGTTTGCCTGTATGCAATATCGAGCAGTCGTTAACTGTTTTGGCGATCGTTTATTTTAACAGGAATGAACAACAAATGAACTCGGTTAAACCAAAATGAACTTTAAACGACTGTTAAAATGTGTTCATTTATTCGCGATGCCGGCTACTGTATTTCGCTAGCGTCACTCAAATCACTCAAAAAATACACTCATTTTGCCGGACGGGGTATGATCTAAACCACACAAAGAAGCTTTCTGGCAAACCGAGTTTTTAAGCTTTGCTAGCAGTATATCGTGCGATATACTATCGAAAGCAGCTTTAAGATTTGTGTAAACACAGTCCATTTGTTGACCTACATTCATGAAGCTAAGACAATCCGAAATAAATTCAACCAAATTTGTGAAAATTAAACGCTTCGGCATGAACCTGTGCTGTACCGAACTAATGTATCGTTGGGATGCGTCCAGTAGCTTATCCTGCAGAATGATTTCCAACACTTTAGCGGATGAACACATCGAGGTTATTCTCCACTAACTGGATCCTAGCAAATGATCGCCTTTTTTTGACAGCTGCGTCCTCCACGTAGTCTTCCAAAATTTTGGCACTGTCCCAGGAGAATATGGAAGCCGGACAAGCTGAGCTTAACACGGTGCAAGAGAAGAGACACATTTCTTCAAAACTGCTGATGGGATTCCGTCGGGCCCAGGACTATGTTTGTGTTTATGTTTATCTTTATTAATTATAATTGTTTAAGCAATACGGCCTTTTTGGACCGTTACTCCTGAATAAAAAAAATTATAATTGTTCGCCGTATGGATTAACAAAATTAAATTCTTATATACTATTGCTACACCTCAAAGCTAGACCTCAAGGAGAAGGGATAATGGAGAGGAAGGATAGACGAGAACGGATGGAGGAGGGTGATAGGTGGAAGACGAATAGGTTAGACGAGGAATTGAAAATGCGTATTGCGCGCAGCAGTGGATCATTACGACCGACAGCTGTACGGCGAGGGGGAATATATAGGGGAGGACGAGTGCGGAGGGAACTAGAAGGAACGTAGAGAAGTATCGAGGATAGCAACTCATGCGCATCAGTGATGTGCATAAGAATATTTGCTATGAAAATTCTTTGCGCATTCAAACGGTGTGCTTCAATAGAAGGCAGGCCAAGCAACCGACATCTGTCTACTTAAGGAGGCAGTGCCGAGTAACCGACTTCGAGGGATTTACTAAGAGTGAACCTAGTAAACGATTTCTGCAGCCGTTCTAGACGGTCAATATGGACCCTGCCGGAAGGTGTCCAAATTACTGAGCAATACTCAAGTAGTGGCCTGACCAGGGCACAGATCGTCTGGAGAATAGATAGGGTAGAATATTTTAAAGGTCATCAGCATAACACAAATAAACATTCAGGAGTAAGAACAGTGATAACGTCATTAACGAATAAGACGAACAACAAAGGGCTTAAAACGCTACCTTGAGGGACACCAGCATAAGCGGATAAAGGAGCTTAGAAAAGATTATTAAACTTAACACGATAGGAGCGATTAGACAAGAAAGAATATAACCAAGAAATACTGGAGGGATGAATGCTCAAACGGGATAGTTTGTTTATGAGCAAGAATGGGAAATACGATCGAATGCTGATTTGAAGTCGGTGTAGACTGCATCGACTTGTAATGAATTTTCCAAATTGGACGAGACAAAAGAAGTAAAACACATGAGGTTTGATGAAGTAGATCTTTTAGAGACAAAACCGTGTTTTTGAGGGATTAACTGAACGGGAACTAGAAAGGAGAAAGGAATGAACGATGGACTCAAACACTTTCACTTCTTCTTCTTCTTTGGCACAACAACCGCTGTCGGTCAAGGCCTGCCTGTCCCCACTAGTGATGTGAGCTTGGCTTTCAGTGACTTATTGTTACCATAGCAGGATAGTCAGTCCTACATATGGGGGCACGGTCTATTGGGGACTTGAACCCATGACGGGCATGTTGTTACGTCGTACGAATTGACGACTGTACCACCAGACCGGCCCAAACACTTTCACAGTGGCACATAAAAGAGCTATACCACGGTAATTGGTAATACACGCGGAATTTCCTTTTTGCAGATAGGTACAAGCCAAACTTGTTTCCACATAGAAGGATAAGACGAAGAACAAATGAATAAACGAAATAGTTTTACAAGCAACGGAGCAAATGTGTGACGACATTTTTTTAGTCATGAGGCCGGAATACCGTCGGGACCAGGTTTATGTGAAAATTTTAAAGCGTTTAGAGCACTAAGGACCGATTCCAAATCCATAGAATTTAGAAAAAAGGCCGTACTAGTGGCAGAAGATGAATGCGAATATAATGGTAATGATAAATTCGTATGACTAATAGCCACAGAAAAATTACTCGAGAAGTGTTGACCAAAAAGCGAACAGATATCGGCTTCCGAGTTAGCGGTGGCTGCTCCGAGTGTCATTATAGAAGGATAAAGGGAGCATTTTCTGCAACTATTTACATAGGATCAGAAATATTTTGGATGGAAATGAAGTAAGAGTGGAAGTCTGCCAAGGTATAGATTATATTGCGCACGGTTGTAGATACGGAAGGCCTTTGCCGCCTATTTGAATACTCTGCGATGAAAAACAGAGCGCGTGCGTCGGTGATTACTGGGCGCTCAGGACCTGTCTCTTTGCAGGGAGTCACTGCATAAAAACATCTCCTTCATTCGTTTCTGTACATCAGCTATAGCACTAAAAAGCAAATCGAGAGTGTCAGTATCGGTGCTAATGCCGGGGGGTAAATAGATAACACCGACATAGAGGGAATAGCTTATAGCTTATAGTATTAGTACTATAATATAGTACCTTCGCGAGTGAACGTACTATTAACGGATGAAGGATCACAGCGATATATAGAATATTTGTCGTCCGCGAAGAGCGAGGAAGGTATGGTATCGTCTAACCACGTTACAGTGAGTATTATAATGTCGTGAGAGGCAATGGAAAGAAAGAGTTTCAAATCTGTAAGCTTCGTTCTAACATCGCGACGCCAATTTGTTCTTTGACGAAAGTCAAAACATCCGATACAGTAACAGACGACCGACAGCGCGATAGATGCAGTCAGAATTTTGACGTTTCGGGAGGCAGGGACAAAGCGGCCTGAGATGGTGTTGCGATGGGTACTGTACCAGAGAGAAGTGGAGAGGATGTTGCGTTAGACGTGGGAGAGCGGTCGACTAAGCGACGTTTCGCTGGATTGGTGAGTTCAGCTATAGGAGTATTTGTTGAAAATGGTGTGTGTGATGTTCGAAGGTTGGCCCAAGAAGAATGTGTGTTGGTGCGAACATCTTTAACTTGATCGAACGGTGAAATTAGAGCCCGTTTCATTGATTCAGATGCTGCTTCAAGGCGAGAAGCAATCTCTGAAATCAGTTGGGCCTTAAGGTCATCCCGCGCTGTTGTCATATCCATGATCGCTACGGAACTGCAGTCGCGACGATGAGCGGAGCACTGTGAACACAACCACTAGACACGAACTATGGACCCATCGCTTGCAGAAGCTGTCACATATGTAGATGGGATCTTCGGAAGCGGCGGCACGTACACACGATAGACACAGGTCCGCCATGACAACGCACTCCGAGTCAATGGAGCCCTTTCTGACCAACGATCGATGATGATCGATAGTTGAGTTATAATGACTCTGAATGAAAATGAATTTCAACGGTCCCCCAGTGGACAAACTTTGGCTAAAAATGAACCAAAAACCTTCATCGTTGAATCATTGCACAGAATGAACTATCGGTCGTCATCGATCGGTCATTAGAAACCGCCTCAATAACTGCGTAAATACGATGCACAATTCACTTGAAAGTAATGCAGTGAACAATTGTATCCACGTAAGAATATCGGGTAGAGTGTGAAACGCTCTTAACGTATGTGTTCTGATTCAGAATAATAGCATTCGATCGCGATAACCAAGTATTTAACTAGGTGAAATGAGGAGTGGCGAAAACGTGCCTTACTGTGGGAAGGTGTGAATGTTGGCCTTGGATTTAGACAACGTAAATTGCACTGTATTGGTATCGATGTTAAACAATGGTAAATCAATACAGGGTTTTTCTAGCCAGCTCAACATTGGAAACGAAAAATTAAATCCCGTAAAATACATTTCAACAATAACAAAGTAAACTCAAATGATCTGTCATTGGTTGCTCGGAATATGCACGACATTCATTATACAATGTTGAATAGGAGTTTTACGGTTTGGTAATGAAGCTTACAATGTTGAGCTGGCTAGTGAAACACTGTAATATTATAGGTAGTGTTGCAAATTGCTTCTTCTATTCTGGTCTGATCATATTTACGAGGTTGCAAGGCATCGCGAAAAAAAGTTGCGTAAATTTCACTGAAGCCCTGTTCTGTAGTTGCTGTAGTATCATTTTAAGATATTTCTCTAATCTGTAGAATATACAAAATCACATCTGTATAATATGCCCACCTTGGCAGAGATCATACCTTTAGTTTAAGTACCGTCTTAAAATATTACCGTTTCGTTCGAACAACCTTGATGTAAAATGTCATATGAACTGTCAAAAAAGTAAAATAAAGAAAAGCTCAAGGTGGAATGTATAATGAGGTGTAGTTATAGCGCTTTTGGCGATCCCCCCCTGGGCTCCGATTTTGACAGATGGTTTTCCGCTTGTAGATGTATTGATGGATTTTTTACGTTTTGCATGGTCAATATTTGGTGGAGATCAATTTGGATGAATAGTTTAGTTTATTAGAACACAGCCCGTGATTTCCAATGAAAATTTTCCTAGGAGAACTTGAAACGTTCGCCAAACGCGGAAAACTAACTGTCAGTTTTCTTCGTCGATTCTTCTTCCACCTAGCTGTCAAAACGGGCTTATAACTTGACCTGATATCTTTACGGTCCTTGGAAAAGCTGATCTACATCAAGGTGGAATATAGAGGAGGTGTCTTCTTAGCGTTTGGCATGTTGCCATTTTGAGATTCATTTTGA
This sequence comes from Anopheles arabiensis, assembly GCF_016920715.1. Taxonomy (NCBI): domain Eukaryota; kingdom Metazoa; phylum Arthropoda; class Insecta; order Diptera; family Culicidae; genus Anopheles; species Anopheles arabiensis. The sequence goes on along the minus strand of NC_053518.1, from coordinate 51,472,682 downwards.
CAACAGCCGTCGATATTTGTTTACAGGCAGCAGCAGCATTATAACGTGTAAAATGCCGATTTATGGAGTGTGGATGACATGACGACACCCTCCTTTCTACCCACTTTGATCTACATTGAAGATTCGGATAGAAAACACTTGTGAACTTGTGACTTATGAAATTTACAAATCGTTTGCTTGTTTTTCTGTTTTGTTTTTACATAAGCCCAAAATGATTTAGGGCTCCTTCTGAGACTGGATTGAACTCGTAAGGCAACGTAATTATCGTGAAGCATTCAGTTATCAGTTCGGTAACGTCGGGAAGCAGTGTGATATGAATTGCGATTAGCCTTGTTTTTTCATCGTTGATACCGTTGTAGCGCTGTTTTTTCATGTCTTTTCATCTGCCTAAGTAAACGATTTGCCCAGGGAGGTTTTCGTGCTACGGCTTTTCTCGGTACTGTATGTTCAAGAATACCCATATAACCAAGATACCGAAAACGCCACCAATTTCTTGTACTAAAAATCCAGTTCCATCAAACAAAGCTAAAAAACTATCAGTTTGGTGGGTTAAGCCACACGGCTACAGAAGCAGCCACTTCAATGTTGTTTAAGTCAGTTATTATGCTCGGGAAATTTATTTGCTCAACATGTTTCACCTGTGATAAAATGTGATTTAATTGTGCAAAGGAAACAATTAAACGTGTGTGTTTAAGTTGGTTTGTTGTAAAACATTCATGTGTAATATGTGTATATGTGTGTTTGTTTACTTGCGAATGATCTCTCCATTTCGCTGGTCAGTGCATAGTTTATAGACTAATAATATTGCTGAAGTTGAAGTGCAGTGATGTAAGTAAATGAATGTAATCAATCGAAGAGTTAAAATCCTGTTCAGCATATTGACCTTAGCCGAAAAGTGCGCGCACTGTGCGAAGCGTGCGAAAACTGCGGAGTGCGCGCACAGTGCGGAGTGCGCGCACAGTGCGGAGTGCGCGCACAGTGCGAAATGTGCACCGCACACTGAGATGTGCGTGCGTGTGCGCACAGCACACCTAATTGTGCTCTTTTACCCAACACTAATTCATATCATTGACGTACCCCATACAGTGTTTTGCCCTGGGCTGTAAATTTGTTCTCCATTTCGATTCAATCGTCGCGTAGGGGGAAGGGGAAGGGAAATAAAACAATGATAATGACACATTTTGCACATAATCTTTTGTAAAGCAACGGTTTACAGAATGGACCAAAATTATTCTCTTTTATTAACTTAAATTGATCTCTAATACAAATCTCGTGCAGGGGAGCGCCGTTTATCCGGATACCTTTTATCCGGTTCTTCGTTTATTCGTACTGTTGAAAAGTGACAGTTCAATACAAAAGTGACATTGAGTGCTGAGGAAGATATTTGAAAAACACAGATTTAAGAGCATATTGTCATAACATAAATCGCTCTAATTCATAACACATTTTAAATATTCTTTTTAGAAAAGGATGAAGTTAATAAAACTGGCTAGTTTTTACCAAACAAAAATACAAATTTAAAAAAAAAACTCCAGAATTTGTAATAAAAAATATACTTTGATTTACTATCCATGTTATTCGAGTACCCGGGCGAGGTCGGGTCCCTAAAAACTCGGGAAAACGGCGCTCCTCTGTATATAAATAGAATAGCATAGAATAGATACAGTATATGCCAGACAGACCGTAAAAAACACCGTAACGAAAAATATCGTTAACACTTGCAAGCTGAACGGAAAACTTCAGTAAACAAAAATGTGAGCTGTATCTTATATTACCAATATCTAAGCAAGCATATGTGCTTGTTTTGGAACGTAAAACTGCAAATTTGCCAAAGCAAAATTGCATATCGGTTGTAGTATTCATTATTCCTAAATAATTAAAGTATACCATATTGAAACATCAACTGATATTTGCCATAATCCTGATTGCCATAACAGAGCTGCCAACATCATCTGTTTTACAGATAAACAATGCGGTGTGACGCGCCTAAAGTGCGCATCATTTTCTTCTTCCTTTTTTCTCTCACTTGCTTTGAACTATCATCAGCGTTAAGACGTGAATAAACTCGATCCTATTATTTTGTATTGTGAACGCTCTGTAATTATTAATATATTGTGCAAATACCTCTGCCCAACAGGTTATGGGCCCAGGGCTTTGGTGACGCAATTGTCTAGAGGTTCCTTGATAAAGAAAGGCGAGTGTCCGAGATTGCGAAATCGATTTGTCCGCGTTGAGCGTGCTTTGGAGAAAGAAAAAGCACAATGGCGGAATCGCATGTGTCTTTGGAAAAGCTGAATGATAAGAACTACTCCATATGGAAGTTCAAAATGGAACTTCTGTTGTCACGGGAGAAAGTAAAGTCTGTGTTGACTGAAGCAAAGCCCGAAGCACCTACTGCGGCATGGCTCGCCGAAGACGAAAAGGCAAGAGCACTGATTGGCCTATCTTTGAACGACAGCCAACTCATTCATGTGATGCAGACGACTACGGCAAAAGAAATGTGGGACGCACTGAAGAGCTACCACGAGCGATCCTCCCTTTGAAGCAAGATCCATGTCATGCGCCAAATGTTTGCTACCAAGATGCCGGAAGGTGGAAACATAGACGAGCACTTGAAAGAGTTATCAACGTTGCGGCTCCGACTGATCGCATTGGGTGAGGAAATGAAGGATCCTTCTTTTGTTGCTTTGATGCTATCCAGCCTGCCAAGATCGTACGACGGTTTGATCGTTGCGTTGGAGAGTAGGCCGGATGCTGACCTTACAGTGGATTTCGTAAAGGGAAAACTGCTCGACGAAGGACGACGTCGTGCGGATGGTTCAGATGAGGAGAAGGCGCTACTGTCTGGCAATGACAGGAACAAACGTGAAAAGAACAAACGAAAGCAGTGTCACTATTGTAAAAAGGATGGACACATCCGTAAAGAATGTCGTAAATTAATGGCCGATAAAAGAAACAACACATCCACAACTAACCAAAACGCAAATTGTGCAATCAATAGCGAAGACTTGTGTCTGTTTACCGGAAAAACACCTGATAAACGATTGTGGTGTTTTGATTCAGGAGCAACTGCCCACATGACAAGCGATGCGTCCATTCTGGTAAATATTGATGAAACGAAAAGATGAACAATTAGTTTAGCTAATGGACAGTCGATCAACTCGGCTGGTGTGGGAAACACAAAAATAGTTTCTGTAAACGGAAAAGGTACTCGTGTAAACGTGACACTGGGAAATGTGTATCATGTACCTTTGCTCACTACAAATTTGCTGTCAGTAAGCAAAATAACCGACTTAGGTTTCGAAGTCGTTTTTGATAGCAAAGGCTGCCGTGTTGTGAAAGGAGAAAATGTTATGCTGGTTGGAGAACGCTCAGGTAACCTTTATAATCTAAAACATTTTTCTGAGCAAGTGCTGCTTATAGGAATAAAACACAGTGTTTCGTGTGTGCATTTATGGCACCGTCGACTTGGGCATCGGGACCTGAATGCTGTGATGAAAGTCGTGAGCGACGAACCTGGCCATGGACTCAAGCTAGACCACTGTGACATGGAATCTGTGTGTGTGTCTTGCTGCCAAGGAAAAATGAGCCGGGGCCCATTTCCAAAGACGTCTACAAATCGAAGCACTGCTGTTGGGGAACTTGTTCACACCGATCTTGGCGGTCCCATGGAGGTTGCGACACCTCGAGGCAATCGTTTTTACGTCATGATGGTTGACGACTACAGCCGTTTTACGACGGTGTACCTGTTGCAGCATAAGTCGGACGCAGCGGAAAAGATACGTGAATATTGTAACCTCATGAAGAATCAATTTGGATACTATACAAAGAAGATTAGATCGGGTGGTGGCGGTGAGTATTCGAATCTTTCACTGAAAAGGTTTTTTGTAGATAACGGCATCATTCATGAGCAATCGGCCCCATACTCACCGCAACAGAATGGTGTTGCTGAACGGAGGAACCGTTATGCAGTAGAATCCGTTTGTTGCATGATGTCGGAATCTGAAATGGAAAAGAAATACTGGGGCGAAGCGATCAGCACGGCGGTTTATCTGCAGAATCTTTTGCCTTCATCAACAGTGAACTGTACCCCTTTTGAACTATGACATAAAAAGAAACCGTCATATGCACATCTCCGCATCTTCGGATCGACGGCGCATTTCATAGGAGAAAAGGCGAAAACTTGACATGAAATCTGAGAAACTCATTTTTGTAGGTTACGCCGATGGACGTAAAGCTTATCGTTTTTTTAAATCCTATGACAGGTCACATCACGATAAGCAGGAATGCTAAGTTTTTGGAGCTTTGTAATTTCAAGGAAGCTGTCAAACAGGTACACACAGAATCTGGTGATAATTTTCATGTGCCGCTCGTGTTACCACCAACTACCGAAGAGAACAATGATTTGTTTTCAAGTTCGCCACCGATATCAAATGAAAACTCAGAATCGGAGCCGTACGACAGTGCATCTGAAGGAGAAGATTACTCCAGTGATTCTCATGATGATGAAGATGTACGACGTTCTCAGCGCCCAACCAAAGGAATTCCTCCGGTTCGTTTGATAGAGGAAGCGTACATAATCGGAAATGCCCTTGAAGAAGAGCGTGAACAAAGGAGTTTTCACGAAGCCATTTAATGCCCAAGCCATTCGCAGTGGAAAGCTGCTATGTTAGATGAATTAAAATCTCACTCGGACAATGGGACGTGGGATTTAGTCGAGATGCCATCAGACCGGAAGGCGGTGGGTTGCAGATGGGTATATAAAATAAAACGTGATTCGACAGAGCAACTGTTAAAATACAAGGCGCGACTTGTTGTTCAAGGATATTCACAGAAGTACGGTCAAGATTATGACGAGGTTTTTGCACCGGTTATGAGCTATACTACACTCCGTTTGTTGCTGGCTCTGGCTTCTCATGACAATATGAAGCTCAAACATTTCGATGTAAAAACGGCTTACCTATATGGCGATCATGATCAAGAGTTGTTCATGAAGCAGCCTCCTGGCTACGAAGAAAAAGACAAAGAACACTACGTGTGCAGACTAAACAAGAGCATATATGGGCTAAAACAGTCAGCACGTTGCTGGAATCACAAACTGGGTGGTATTCTCCAAGAAATATGTTTCGAGCAAAGCAGCGCTGATCTTTGCCTATATATGAAAGGCGAAAGTACTAATAAAATATACTTGCTAGTATATGTTAACGACATCGTGGTTGGCGCAAAAGATGAGAAAATCATCGATGAAGCGTACGACACACTGAAAAAGAAATTCGACATGATCAACAACCTGTGTCTTAGCAGTTACATTGACCATGTGTTGGACAAGTTTGGCCTTCGTGATGCTAAAGGAACAAGAACGCCTATGGATAGCGGGTACATCAAAGTTCAAGACAACAACGAAGCTCTATCCGATGGATCTAAGTACAGAAGTATTGTAGGTGTACTCCTTTATATCGCTGTCTGTGCACGCCCAGATATTGCCGTTAGTGCAGCGATATTAGGTAGGAAGGTTGAAGCTCCAACGCAAGCGGACTACGTGGCAGCTAAACGTGTCATACGATATCTAAAATCGACACGCGATTGGTGTTTGTTATACGACAAATCTGATAGCGGTTTAACCGGCTACACGGATGCTGACTGGGCTGGCGACACTAGTACCAGAAAATCCACATCTGGATTTGTATTCCTTTATGGAGGAGGAGCAATTTCATGGGCCAGCCGAAAGCAGACATGTGTGACTTCGTCATCAATGGAGGCAGAATACGTGGCTCTAAGCGAGGCAAGCCAAGAACTTGTCTGGCTACGTGGTTTGCTAGAAGAGATGGACAATCCCCAAGATAAACCTACTCGTATGTTAGAAGATAATCAGAGCTGCATAACGTTTGTAGGCTCTGAAAGATCCAGTCGTCGATCAAAACATATCGAAACAAGGGGACATTTTGTGAAGGATTTGTTTGACCGTGGAGTTTTGAAACTCGAATTTTGTCCAACAGAAGACATGGTAGCTGACATCCTCACAAAGCCTTTAGGAGCTACAAAGCAACGGAAGTTTTCAGGAATGTTAGGGCTATCGGAAAAACATGGCACTATCGATTGAGAAGGAGTGTTGAAACATCAACTGATCTTTGCCATAATCCTGATTGCCATAACAGAGCTGCCAACATCATCTGTTTTACAGATAAACAATGCGGTGTGACGCGCCTAAAGTGCACATCATTTTCTTCTTCCTTTTTTCTCTCACTTGCTTTGAACTATCATCAGCGTTAAGACGTGAATAAACTCGATCCTATTATTTTGTATTGTGAAGGCTCTGTAATTATTAATATATTGTGCAAATACGTCTGCCCAACATACCATCTCTGCTTTGTCACTTGGAATGTTTGTGACAGCATCGTACACCGCAAGGGTTTCAGCTGAACATGGCGAAGTTTGCGAAAAGTATGTCCGTCCTGCTCGACATTTACAGTGAACCCTCTCTTATTTGAGAGGCGATGGGACTGTCGAATAAGAGGGGTTTTCAAATTACAGAGGTGGAAAGTGAATGAAAGGTCCATCCAAACAAGAAAGAGACAGAACATTTAGTATGCAGCCTTAACTGTTGCTATAGGAAACTGCGAACAGGATTGCCAATTTGAGCATACATCATTCAATAACCATGGCAACACCATACACAAATAAGAGGGACACAGATTTCAGAGGTTTTCCAAATTAGAGGAACAAAAATGTACTGGAAATCAAGGGACTGTGCAAAATGTTCAAATAAGAGAGGTTTTTCAAATTGGAGAGGTGTCAAATAAGAGAGGGTTCACTGTATTTTACTTTAAGCTTTTTTATTTTTTATTTAAAGAATCTTTTTTCTTCACAGTGATTTGTTGAAATGATAACATCCTCTTTGCATTTGCAAGAAAAAATATATCATTTTAAGTCTCCAACCAGTTATAATTTGCGCTGTAAGAAATGTTTGCGGGATGCTCTAATTCTAACTGCTAAAACTATGGCCGAAAAAACTGCTTATCCTTAAAACCCGCTTTCATGCGAGGTCACTGGCGCTATAAAGCTATTGCGATGGCGAGGCCTCATGCGAGGTCGTAAACTGCTCGAATTTGTTATGTGGATATTCAACGCTAGTGTAAACCGCACTTAACACCGCCCGCACTACAAAATCGATCAGTTTTTGAACTCGGTTTTTAGTTCGCTTTCCGCCGAAACCGATCGAATAAGCGAGCAGGAACGTCCCCGCTACCTGCTGCGCAAATTCAAGCAGTTTCCTGCCAAAAAAAGATGCCAAACCTGCGCAGATTTGGCATCTTTTTTTGGCGAAAAGGACGAACTATTTTAGGCGGCGGAGCAAAAAAACGGTCAAAAAAATTTAAAATATTGGCGCCCATTTTTTCGTCCGGTCGAATGTTTGTGTGTGTGTGTGTGTGTGTGTGTGTGTGTGTGTGTGTGTGTGTGTGTGTGTGTGTGTGTGTGTGTGTGTGTGTGTGTGTGTGTGTGTGTGTGTGTGTGTGTGTGTGTGTGTGTGTGTGTGTGTGTGTGTGTGTGTGTGTGTGTGTGTCTCTTTGTGCGGAAACTCCAAAACTATTTGATTCTTATGCGTACATTTTCATCCACTGCGGCTACAAAGTCCATGCATTTTCGATCTCGCTACCTGAGAGACAACACAACCATTGGCACTACCATTTTTGCGACCGGCTCTGCTGTTGGGGGTATTAAAAAGACACATGATCTAAGCAAACGTGCGTGTGATTTGTTGCACATTTATTTCTAATTCAGCTAGCAGACGCAAGTGGAAACAACATTTTGAATTGAATCCATACAAAAGAGGATTCTAGATTTGTTTATTACGGTGCGCGTATGGTGCTGCACCTGTCCGTCCAGAATCTGGCGGCTTGTTGGCTTAGTGTCGGTATCATGACGCCGATTGACCGGCAATGCCTTGGAATGGGTATAGCTCGGTAGGATCATGTCCTTTGGTCAAGTGTATTCCGTGCATTTGTCACGCCACGGCGGTAGACCCAGCAGCAACAAAGTCAAGATAAAGTCGTCCCCGATACGGATGGCGCCTCAAGTTTCTTTGCTTATTATTATTCTTGTCATTACGGCCTACGCGACCGTGCAGGTCTTTTCAGGACTTGAGTACCAGGTAGCCGGATAGTCAGCCCTTGCTACGGCGAACGGTTCATACGCGATTAGAACCCATGACGGGCATGAAGATGCGAGGAATGATGACGGTGCCGCGGAACCGCTCCTATCCTACGTGCAACTTGCATACTGCCACACTGTCTCCTGCTCGATGCATACGCAGGCAGGGGGAAGGATGCACCTCCACGTTAAAAAAAACCCCGTCATCAACAAGCGGCGGACCGTCATCAATAACGGTAGGCGGACTAGGCGATCGCCGAAGATCTCTAGTCTGTAGTATGCCGTATGTCTACAATTGGACAGAGTATTAGCGACAACGGCCCCCGGAAAGATGTTCTTTAGGTTCCCGTGGCTGGAGAACCATTTGCCCCCCCCCACCCTCCTCATGCCGGCAATAGTTTTAGGGCCTGTGACCGATGATCGTAGGGATCCCATGGCCGAAGCCCACCCCACCTCCCTCCCTCCGCTGACAATTAACGTATACTGTTCAATCTCCCAACAGCTGTGTGCCAGTATCCTTTCCTCCCGGTCATCAGCTACCATTTACAGGGGCCTCAACTCGTCTTTCCGCCTAGGGCCCCCGCTTCCCCCAATCCACCACTGTCATGAACACCTTCCTTTCTTTGACCGATGGATCATAACATTCCGGAAGAAAACACTTTGGCGAAAGTGTTGCACACACACGCACACTCACACCCATGCGTAGAAGGCTCAGCATATCTGTGTAATCTACTACATACGAAAGCAAAAGCTTAGTCATTTGTACTAGTGTTAGGAGATTCAGGATTCTGAAGATTCGAAGATTCAATCCCTAGAAAGATGCGATCGGATCAGATCCCGTTTGTAGGATTTGAATCCCTAAAAGATTCCTTAGCAATTGGGATTTGATTGCAATTTTATTGGGATTGGGATTCGTTTGCGATTCGATTTGGATTCTGATTGGGATTGCGATTCGATTGGGATTGGGATTCGTTTGGGATTCGATTGGGATTCTGATTAGGATTGGGATTGCGATTCGATTGGGACTGGGATTCGTTTGGGATTCGATTGGGATTTTGATTGGGATTCGTTTGCGATTCGATTGGGATACTGATTGAGGTTGGGATTGCGATTCGATTGGGATTCGAAAGATTGGAATGATTTTGATTCTGATTGGGATTGTGATTGGGATTCTGATTGCGATTGGAATTGGGTTTGCGATTGAAATTAGAGGCTGTCCCCCAAGCGATTCAAAACGCTACTTTGGTTGCTTAGAGTCAGAAAAATGTAGAACATGTGGGTTCCAGGAAAGAGCAAAAAAATGAGTTATCGAGAGTGTACAACACACACTCACACACGCGACGACTCACTCACGCTTACGTTCTGTTCTACGCCCCCCCCCCCCCCCCTCTCACTCGATGTCGGCGGTCGATGTGACGATGTGTGTCGTCGCGTGTATGTTGTCGATTTGGTCAGAAAAACTTTTTCTTCACACCAAGTCTGTGACTTGGAGTGTCGGTGTTCCGATTGAACCATCGCGACTTTGATCAGTGCGCGCAGTTAAAACGACTTTTTGTATTGTTGGAACCTTTTCGCAAGGCACCCAACGACCTGCCGTAAACGCGCGTTTTGAAATATGTAAAATATTGGTTCGGGTTTCAACCGATCACGTTCGGTTTGGCAAGCAAAGGATAAAAAGGTCGACAGGACACGGAGAAGGTCTCTAAACCAAAAACGGGAATCGAAGACAAATTTTTTGGCAAATGTAGAACAATAAATCGTTTCGGCAAAGAATTTACACCGCGTTGGTTTTCATTTCGCAACATGTATTGTGTTGTACGTAGAGGGAGAATGAAATACAGAAACAAATTTCGCTGCACATTAACACATATATTCTCACTGCACGGTTTGAACTGCGAATACTCGATTGTGAGAGAATATACTCGAGCGCTCGCGCATGAGTGCAAGCAAGCGCAAGATAGAGGATAGAGGGAGAAAAACGATTATTTTGTTCCAAGCTTTCTACTTTTGTTCCTTTGGGCCAGTATCAGTGCTATCGAAAACCAGTACAGGCGGTCCCCGAGATACACACGGTTAATGGGGACCGAAAACGGCCGCAAATTACCGTGTATCTCGAATTTCCGCGTAAGCCGAATCTCACGATTTCCAGCCAAAATATCATTAATTTTCGTGCAATTTTGCAAGTAGGGGATGATTTAACCACCAAATTAATTATTTGAGATGTTTGTACTGAATTAAACAGTTTTAAACCTTTTCAAATGGTATTTCACGTTCGATCAATACGGAAATTATTTGGTATTTCACAATAAATGTGTCAAATCAGTACAATTTGCTCAAAAAACTGTCAAATTTGGAAATCCGCGTATCTCCGAATCCGCGTATAAGAGGTCCCGTGTATCTCGGGGACCGCCTGTATCTCTAATTTCGGAAGTCGAATCACGCAGTTTTGAATCAAAATATAGAAAATGTTCGTGTAATGTAACATTTAATCAGAAGTTATAGTCACTAAATAAATTAATTGATTTGATATTGAATAAAGATCCAAGAAAGAAAAATTCTCCGAACATCATGATTTCTTCCGTCGCACAACGGGCGGCGAACGTGTGTTCGGTGTGAGTACGATGCTGTGCTTTACGTTAGGGGACGCCCAGTGAGGTTAAAAATCTATTTTGCTTCTGCGTTCACTATTTCGGGGTGATTTCCTCTGTTAAGCTGCACTTTGCACTTACACACTTTTTACGCGAAATCACGTCGGGGACACCAATGTAATACTCCAGGTATAGTTGAGAATTTAAATTATATTTATTCAGATCCTCGGACGGATTCTGAACGGACAGTTCAGCCTGGCACTCATATTACACCTTTTTTTTTTTTTTTTTTTTTTTTTTTTTTTTTTTTTTTTTTTTTTTTTTTTTTTTTTTTTTTTTTTTTTTAACGAAGAGTGAGCATATTCCATCCCCCTCTCCGACTCCCCTAACTCGGCCGGTACGCTTGTGGTGCGTATTACTTCATGCGGAGTCGTGTGTGCGGTTGCACCCTGGGTGCACGCACGCATCTTCTGCGGCGATCTGGTCTGATGATTCTGCTTATTACGCTGCTTTCTGTGGTGCGACGCGGTCCCTTTGGTCCTATCGCCCACGCTTCTGGTGGGCAATGGGGGGTCTGCATCGTTGGTCACCACTCCAAGCCCGTAAGGCAGTTCTCCTGAAACGAAATTTGATAGAGGAAACAAGAAAAAGGAGAAAGAGATAGAAGAAAGCTGAAAATAGATGAGAGAAGAGAAAAAGAAAGCTGGAAGAAACGAAAAGAAAAGAGATAAAAGATTAGTAACTTTCCAGCTTATGGTGGCCCTTGCGGCGCGGGTTGTTGCCGTGCCGCAGGGCCTGAGGGACCACCATTTGCGTCCCTCGCCCGCCGTCTGGCCCGCCTGCGTCGCCTTGCCGTTGGTGGACGCTCAACATCCCATCTCGCTTGGAGAGTGGAGAAGATTGTCCTGGCGGCGGCGCGGACGGCCTCCCACGTTTCGCTGCGGGTGCACATTTCCGAGACGATGTTATCCATTGTTACTCGGGAATGGCACCGCTGCTGCATCTCGTTCCGGATCCGATCGAACCGTGGACAGTGGAACATCACGTGTTCAACGTCTTCCACGGCGTCCCCACATTCGGGGCAGTTGGGCGAGCCTTCCAGGATGCCTTTCTCGACGAAATAGGAGCGCAAGAACCCGTGCCCCGTGAGGAGCTGGGTGAGGAAAAAGTCGACTTCCCAATGCTTGCGGCTGACCCAGAGATTAATGTCTGGAATCAGCTTCCTCGTCTTCAGTCCTGGTGCTCCTGGTTGCCCTGCACCCGTTGTCCACTGGTCCTGCCAGCGCCTCATCGTCTCCTCCCGTTGCCGCTTTCGTATGTCTGATTGAACACCACCACTCGCTACCTTTTCGTCGTGGCAGCGGATATCCTCCTGCATGAGGAGGACTAACGGGGTGGTGTTGGCGACAACGGAAGCGGCATCATAAGACACGGTCTGGAAGGCGCTGGCGACTCGGAGAGTCCCCGGTCGATGCGCCCTTTGGACCGATTTGCGATGGGTCTCCTTGTCGAGCACCCATCGCCCCCAGGTGGCAACTCCGTATCGGATGATACTGTTGCCAACGTTTACGAGCTGTCTCCTACTGCGGCTCTTAGGACCACGCTTATTCGGCATTAGGCAGGTCAAGGCGTTCGTAATCCGTGAAGCCTTATTAACCACCTTCTCCAGATGCCGGCTGTGGTGCTGTTTGCGGCAGAGGTCCACTCCCAGGTACTTCAGCGTTTCCGTGGATTGGATCGAGTGACCGCCCGCTTGAAGCTCTGCGAGCTGCGGGACATGATGGGTACAAAAGATCATGAACCCGGTCTTTTGGTGGGCAAGTTCCAAACCGACTCCTTGCAGCCACCGCTCGATCCTCTCCAGATTAGCCGTTGCTAATGCGCTGACCTGTTCCGTGGTCCTTCCCAAAAATGTGAAGGCCACGTCGTCAGCAAACCCGATGATGTCCGCTCGTAGTCCCTCGAGCGGCAAGCGGAGTAGGTCGTCGTACATGACGTTCCAAAGTGTCGGTCCTAGAACCGAACCCTGAGGAACGCCAGCAGATACAGTCCTCGACACTATTCCTTCATCCGTATCGTAGTGGAGCGTTCGGCCAATGAAATAGTTCCGCAGCAACGCCTGCAAATAAGGCGGAGTGTTTTTACGCTGCAGAGCTTGGCCGATCGCTGTCCAGTTTGCCGAGTTAAAGGCATTCCGGACGTCCACCGTTACCACCGCACAGAGACGATCCCCCTTTCGCTTTTTGTCTAGAGCGACTTTACCATTGTCCATCACCCGAGTGATGGCATCAACGGTTGAACGCCCTTTACGGAAACCGTACTGGGCGTCCGAAAGTCCCCCGGTCGACTCCAGATGGGTTGTCAGCCTCCGCTGAATAAACCGCTCTAAAATTTTCCCCAGCACACTCAGCAAACAAATTGGCCGGTATGACGAGGGCTCCCCAGGTGGTTTTCCCGACTTGGTAAGCAGCACCAGTTGTTGCCGCTTCCGTGCGTCGGGAAAAGTGCCTGCCTCCAGTAGCTGCTTGTAGCTTTTGGCAAAAACTTCCGGAAAAGCCAGAATTGCCGCAGCTCCAGCCATATTTGGAATATTGTCGTCCCCCGGAGCTTTCTTGGGGTTGAGTGAGCGGGCAATTTCCTTCAACTCTTCCGCCAACTCCTCCTCCGAGACCGGATCCTGTGGATCCTCACCTACTTCCGTCTCGGGCCACTCCATCGGGGGACGATCGGGAAAGAGCTCATTCACGATGAACTGGAGCTTATTGGCATCCCGTTCCATCGGAACCCGAGCTCCTTCCCACTGCTGCTTGCGGATTTGGTAAGCAGGGCCAAAGCCGTGCGGTTCCAATTGTTCCGGCAGATCCTGCTTGTGTTGGTCCTTGCTGAGCTTGATGGCCCGTTCCAGGGCAGCGCGTGCGTCCGACTTCATTTGACGCCTTTCCTCGCGCTGCTCCTCGGTCCGGGCCCGGTTGAACCGCCGTTTCATTCCGTGATAATGGCTGCGCAACCGATCAATCTCGGACGTCCACCAATAAACTGGCCGCCGGCCCTGTCGCCTTGGGGGTTGCCTAGGCATGGTGCCATCACAGGCCACCGTGATGGCCTGGGTAAGCTCCTCTGGCGTAGCAACATGCCCAAAATGTCCTGGTCCCTCAAGATTTCAACGAACAAATCCTTGTCGAAGAATCTTGTGGACCACCTTCCCCCATTCGCTGCTGAGTGTACCTCGTTGTTGGCGCGCTGTCTCGGAACCCTGCCGACCACAAACTTGATAGTATTGTGGTCACTTGGGGTTTCGTCACACACGCGCCAATTGTTGTCCCCTACCAAGGAGGGGCTGCAAAAGGATACGTCCACGATGGAGTTGCGACCATTTGCCCCAATCCAAGTGCTCTGGTTGCCCTGGTTCAGGAGAACCAATCCCAGAGCAGCCGCCGCATCCATCACAACTCCCCCCCTAGATACCCTTTCCCCGTCGTTTGGCCTCCGCTCCATCCCCCATGCACCTGACCAGGCGTTTACATCACCCCCGATCACGGTGTCCCGATTCCGTGGAAGTACAGACACGATTTCGGTCCATTTGCGTTTGTACTCCTCGACAGTCAAATCGGAACCCACGGGTGGTAGGTAGACAGAACAAAAAACGATTCCCCGCATCTCGACCACAACGAAGTCCTCGCGTTGGTTGTCAATGATGCGCTGAAAAGGATAATCCCCAACTGATACCACTGCTACCCGACCAGTGGTATCGGTAACCCAATTGCTGTTATTATTCGGCACCCAATAGGGGTCCGAGATAATCAGAATATCACAACCCTCGGCACGAGCACTTTGCAAAAGCAAGTCTTGTGCCGTTTGGTCATGATTGAGGTTCTGTTGGAACACTCTAATCATGACTGGGCTGTGGGGTTACCTTTCCAAAGTAGCGGCAACTGCGCTGGCCCAGCGAATGCCCGATTGCATCCGGGCCCTCGCATCCCAAGCACTTCCGCTCCCTAGTGCACGGTCCCTCGTGCTTATCTTCCGCGCAGCGATGGCATTTGCTACTGCGGTCCTTGCCACGGCAACGGGCAGCAGTATGCCCGTATTCGTAGCACCGGTAGCATTGCCGCCGACGCTCCAAAAGCCGAAGCCTGCAGCATTTGCTGAAACCGACCGTGTATTGCCTTGCCAGGGCCTGGTCGGTCACCGCTATTGCTGGGCAGTCGAAAAATGCGACCAACGTACCGTAATGCGTTTTTACGGTCGTGATCTGGTCGCTGAAAATTTCAACGCCCAGCGCGGCACTCATTTCCAAAGAAATTTCTTCGGACGAAGTGCCAGGCGGAATGTTGGTGCAGTTCACCCGCACTGAGGGTGTCTGCGGACGGCATTTTGCTTTGCCATCAAGGGCCGCAGACACCTCTCTCCAAAGGGTCATCGTTTCCTGGTGCGACATTGGTGCTAGCTCCAGGAGTAGATGACCCTTAAAGTTTGTGCGGACTCATATTACACCTACAGTGACTTATAGTAACGCTATAACGTAGCCTAATATAGTTAGGTGAATTATTGAACTATGGCGTTTCACATGTAGATGGCGCTGAGCACCACATCTTAATCGAACTTAACATGGAGAACAGTCACTCTCAAGTAGAGTCATGAGGATCAATCATCTACCTCACCACTCAATTTATCCATGCAACCCATCCGCCCAAGGGCTTGTGTTTCCCCGTGTATTCAAGTTTGGATAATTGAGCGACATATTAGCGTTCTGTACGACGGAGTCGTATTGAGTAGGAGTAGGGGATGGAGAGCCTATGATAACCTTCTAGATGATTCGGATCCACCCTGTATCGGCGAACCATTGCTATAACACTTCCAACAGAACTAGTACGCCGCTACGCTATTCCTCGAAATGTAACAACATGTAGTTGTAAGAACAACATGTCCGTCAAGGGTTCAAGCAACGAATATACCGTGTCCCCATACGTCCCCATACTGACTATTCTGCTATGGTAACAAAAAGTCACTGAAAGCCATGCCTACTTCACTCGTGGGCACAGGCAGGCCTTGACCGGCATTAATTATAGTGCCGAAGAAGAAGAGAAGAACAACAATTGTAAACCTCTAACGATAAACTATTGATAATTATCAAATAAAATAATAATAACAAATTTTGTTTTTTTTTTTTTCTAGAATACCATTATACATAGGGGTTTTGATAACTGTATTAGATACACTTTCCTTCTTGTTTTTGGATAAGTACAAACTGAGACGCCTGGAACTATTGTTTGGATTTTTGATCACTACAATGGCTGTATCGTTTGGTTATCAGGTAATCATTTTTCAATGCGTATAAAAGAAAATGGAACATACGTAAAACGTAAATCACATGATTTTTTTTGTGCCATAGTACATCGTTACTGATATACCGCAAATCAATGTAATTGAAGGAATGTTCCTTCCTTGGTCTTCTGATTACCGCCCCGGTACATTGCTGCAGGCTGTGGGTATAATCGGTGCCGTTATCATGCCGCACAACTTATATTTACATTCAGCGCTTGTAAAGGTAAAACATATAGATTCAGTGCTGCCCGACGAAAGATTTGAAATAATGGTAGAGTTTTTTTTCTTTTTAGTCTCGTACAATCAATCGAAACAATGTTAAAGAAGTGAAAAAGGCAAATCGTTATTACTTTATAGAAGCATCGATTGCCCTTGCTGTATCCTTTGTCATTAACGTGTTTGTAGTGTCCGTGTTCGCTCATGATGTGTATGGAAAGACTAATCAAGACGTGGTAAGTAGACTGCTACTAAACTTTCGAAAGGCGGGTGCTTTAAAACTTAGTAAAAAATAAAAGCAGTAGTTGATAATTTAGTACCCAGTACATGATGCAGTTCTAAAATTTTAAATAACTTTATAGATTGACGCTTGCAGTAATTCATCATTTGCGGATGACATTATATCTGCATTTATAGCAAATAATTATACAGCCGATATCAACATTTATAAAGGCGGATTAGTACTTGGATGTTTTTATGGTGGACTATCAATGTACGTGTGGGCTATTGGTATACTAGCAGCTGGACAAAGTTCTACTATGACTGGCACATACGCAGGACAATTTGCTATGGAGGTAAACTTGGTGATCGTACAAAGAATTTATTAATCTGACACGACATTATTTTACAGGGTTTTCTTAACCTGCAATGGGCACGTTGGAAGCGTGTATTGTTCACCAGAACAGTGGCAATCATGCCTGCGTTTTATGTTGCTTTCTTCAGTAGATTGGAAGATTTAACTAAAATGAACGATATATTGAATGCCGTGATGGCTTTACAGCTTCCATTCGCTGCGATACCTACAGTCGCCTTTTCTTCAAGTTTAGGTATGTTGTTTTATGAATAATATTTTCCAAATATGTAATAGTTATGGGTCCGTTTTTTTAGGCGTCGGATTGATCCGATTCCGGGCTTAGTCGAATTGATCCAATTCGAAGTGACTCTGGCTATTTTGAGTGGGGAGAGGGTTGGGCATGCATCGGACTCATTGAGTCCACGATAAAACGTCGATTGAGCTCGTATGAGAAATTTTTTATAACATAAATATCGGGGGAGGGGGGACTGATCGGGAAGGAAGATTCCAGATCGGAGACAATCGGACACAATCGGATTCTGTATCTTTGTTGCGGAATCAATTCGGTTTTGATACGGAGTCGCACTCTGTTTTTTCCACGATTCCACTACGAATTATCCGTCTCGAACATGTAATATATCTTTACTTAATGATTGCTATCTCTTTTCTATATATCAATAGCATTGATGAAAGCAGACTTTGTGAATGGCAGGTAAGCTTATATATTACACCTTATGTTGTTAATTATGATATAACATATTTGTATACCTTTCCCTTTTGCAGACTTGAAAAAATTATCTCTATCACACTCAGTTTTACTGTTATTGGTATAAACCTTTATTTTATTGTAGCCAATTTAGAGCAAGTAAATTTAACACCTTTGATGATCTTTGGCGTTGGTAAGTTAATCAATGCTTGAATGATCTAACTTTAACACAGACATATTAACACAGACAAATTTCTTGCGTTTGTTCCAGTTTTGTTCGGTACGTTTTACATAGCTTTTAATTTGTATCTTCTATTGCATATGATGGTAAATTTAGGAAATAAAGCAGTAGCTTCAAATTGGGTAAGTTTCATTATTTCGTCATATATTATATAAGATATACTTCCTCCTGAATAAAAAAAGAAAAACTTTTTTTTTCTTTTTTAGGCTATAAAGCGGTTTGTTTTGGATAATAGCCATTTGTTTTCAAATCTGAATGGCAATGGAATGTAATAATAAAGGAATATTTTTTTTGCAATAAACAGAATGTACTAGATGTGAGTAGAAACCGTACTGATGTGAGATATTGCGCCTAAGTAGTTACAGTTATGATTTTTTTTTTCGTGTTATGTTTTTTAATGGATTCATAACGTATATTCTTCTTCTCTGGCACAACAACCGTTGTCGGTCAAGGCCTGCCTGTACCCACCAGTGACATGAGCTTGGTTTTCAGTGACTTCTTGTTACCATAGCAGGATAGTCAGTTCTACGCATGGGGGCACGGTCTATTCGGGGCTTGAACCCATGACAGGCATGTTGTTAAGGCGTACGAATTGACGACTGTACCACCAGACCGGCCCTAAAATATATACAGCAACTGAAAGTAAAACGTATTGGGTTATCCATTCAAATAAATTAGTTTTGAATTATAAACTGTTAATAAAATAAAACATAATTTAACGTTTCCATCGTTCATCAACTGTAGTTGTCCTTTACCCAATCAACAAAAGGAAGTTATTGGAAAATGTGCCAAAACGAGAGAGCATGTCTTTTCAACTAGATTTTGGACGGCAAAACGCCGCTTGTGTAGCATGACAAAAAATTAATGCATAACGAAATACAGGTGAAGAGGAAACCTGTATCTTTCAACACGCTCACATGCATCTTCAAGTGGATTCCGCTGGTCCATCTACGCATCGATCTCGATCTGCCCTATTTTTTCTGTTATCCCGCTCATCCGGGTGTTAGGAATAGTCAGTTTGTCCAGAAGTTTCTCTACTAAAAGAAGTTTCTCTACTCTGATGTATCCTCGTATTTTTTTAAGGTAAGTTTGTTATCGTCGTGAGTGCTTCAATAGGTACATTCAACTGTAATTGTAATTGTAATTATTAATTTCTCGTTTAATGAAATGAATGATCCTCGATTCAAGGAATGATTGTTTTTTTGTTTTTTGTTTTTGTTTTTGTTTTTGTTTTTGTTTTTGTTTTTGTTTTTGTTTTTGTTTTTTGTTTTTTGTTTTTGTTTTTGTTTTTTGTTTTTTGTTTTTGTTTTTTTTTTTGTTTTTGTTTTTGTTTTTGTTTTTGTTTTTGTTTTTGTTTTTGTTTTTGTTTTTGTTTTTGTTTTTGTTTTTGTTTTTGTTTTTGTTTTTGTTTTTGTTTTTGTTTTTGTTTTTGTTTTTGTTTTTGTTTTTGTTTTTGTTTTTGTTTTTGTTTTTGTTTTTGTTTTTGTTTTTGTTTTTGTTTTTGTTTTTGTTTTTGTTTTTGTTTTTGTTTTTGGTTTTTGGTTTTTGTTTTTGTTTTTTGTTTTTTGTTTTTTGTTTTTTGTTTTTTGTTTTTTGTTTTTTGTTTTTTGTTTTTTGTTTTTTGTTTTTTGTTTTTTGTTTTTTGTTTTTTGTTTTTTGTTTTTTGTTTTTTGTTTTTTGTTTTTTGTTTTTTGTTGGGATGAATTTTCGCTAACCGCCTTTGACACGGTTCTGAAACTATATTTCAAACATAGTATAATCTACACGATCTACACATTTGATTTCATTTTTTCATTTACTTTTCTCGTCCCTTTACTTATCTGAATATTAACGCTTACTTATTAATCCATGTTACTCTTACGGCTTTGTATCTGCTCCTTACTCCTCGCTTGTTGGATTGCTTCTCCCGTTTCGCTGCGATTCTCTTGACGTTCGCCCTGTATGACTTTCGTCTCGTCAGGGGTGTTCAAACGCCAAGGGTGTCGAACGGTTTCTATCAATGTTCAATAGCTCAATCAAAAACCGATGTGTTCTGTACGGTGGTTCAACTTAGACTCTAACATTTATTTCATCATTTCGATAGACGTACGCGTTCTCACTAACACTTACTCTAATCGTTATGGACTAAATTTATGGCTACTTGTATGCTATTACTTTTCTGCATACATCTAAGCGCCAACATTTCCCGACCACCAAAATTGAAAATTTTACAATTCACGTCAACATAATTCAATCCCTTAAGTACTTCACTTCTATGATCAACACTGTGCTATTTATGAGCCACATTCGATTTCATACAACATGCTTCATAATTCATAATACTTCATATAATACAATAGATAATATTTTATAATAGATTTTGCTCCTCACTTTCGTAGATTATATGCAAAAAAAAAAAAACAAAAAAAATTTAACTCGACAAAAACTAACCAAATGTTTAACTCGACAAAAAAACTGTAGCACGAGATTTTCGCCTCAGTTCATGTGTTTCCTTTCATCGTATAATGTTCATTGTCTTCCAACGGTAGTACGCAAACTCTACTAACTGGCCGTTTTAGTTTTTTTGCTTGTGGTGTACGTAACGTGACTACTCCCTACTAGCAATGAGAATGTAAAAGTGTGCGTCTTTCAGGCGAGGGGCATGTAGAAGCAGGGGGAGACGGTTGGAAATACGCGGAATTACGCGGCGGCGAGAGCGTGTTTTGCTTTCTACACAGTTTTCGCACTCACACAATCACACATGTGTGAATGTGTGCGTTCACTTTCAGCCAGTGCGCTCAGTTTGGTTTTCTCGCAGCGGCTTGCTGGTGTCGGTGTCTCGCTCGCACTAGTGCAGCGAGTGTTCCTCGTGCGTTCCCTTTCTTGCTACCACACAAAATCGTCAGTACAACTCAAGCCTTCGCAGTGTGAGGCCGCGCGCGTTTTAGCCTAAGTCCTGGGCGCTCGATGTAATTTGAAGTGAAGTGTTGAAGTGTTGAAGTGTTGTTTATTTCAATTCACATTATTACGGCCTCGGCCGTATTTTCAATTGATGAAGTGTTGTGCGCATTGAAATAAAGCTGCGATAATCTTTCATAATTCAACGTGAATATGTAAATTACGCTGCTTTATTTCAATGCTTTTTTTACAGTATTCAACAAGAACAACATACAGGCAGTAAATCGGGTGCTTGAAGTGACGATTTTATTTTATTATTTATAATAAAAAATGTGTGGCTTTGTGGCAAGATTGTGGCTAGCGATGTGTGGAACTGTGCCTTAATTTTCAATAAAGTGTTAAAATATCAAACGAGTTTGATGTGTTTAAGTTGCAGCGCGATGCATGCGATTTTATTACGCTTCAAATCAAAGTGAACGAAAGCGCACAGCGCACAACGCGCAACGTAAGAAACGTGGGGGAGGGGGTGTCCAGCGCTACGCGCAAAGTGCGGCAACAGCGCAGCGCAAACCGAAAAGAACGCACGGGAGGGGGTGTTCAGCGCAGCGCGCAAGTGCGGCAACAGCGCAGCGCAAACCGAAAGAAACGCGAGAGAGCAAGAACAGCTGATCCGCGCATCGCGAGAGGAAAGAAACGGGAGGGAGGGGGTATCAGCTGATCAGCTGTTTTGTATAGCGAGAGCGCCCCGTGTAATTTGAAGGCATGCGAGAGAGCGCTGCGCGCGCTTACTCTCAATTCGGAAAAAAATCACTGCGGCTCGACTATGGCGGCCAATACAAAATCGACCGAACCCCTTCCCCCTGTTTCTACATGCCCCTCGCCTGTAAATATCGCTCTCTTTGCCTGTAGGGCTCTTACGGTGCCGTCTGGTCCTAGGTGTACATCGATTATTCTCGCTAATGGCCATTTTAGCGGTGGCACATTATCTTCTCGTACGATTACCATCATTCCAGGGCAGATCAGTCGTACTGGGCCTTTTCAATTGGGGCTAGTCTGCAGTTGTTGAAGATATTCCACATGCCAACGCTTCCAAAAATGCTGTAGTCGATGTTGAACGTGTCTCCAATGGTTCAAGCGGTTCTCGGGGATGTTTTTTACGTCTACTTCCGCTAAATGTTGCATATTTGAACCTGTGAGAAAATGACCTGGCGTTAGTACTTCGTAATCATTTGGACTGTCCGACAATGGTGAAATCGGACGGGAATTCAAACAACACTCAACCTCGGCCAATAGTGTCACCATGTCTTCGTGTGACACCGATGATGTGCCCAACACACGCAGTAAATGAAGCTTCATTGATTTTACTGCTGCTTCCAACAAGCCTCCAAAGTGTGGCACGCGAGGCGGGATAAACTTCCATCTGATCTGCTGTTCAGCTGTCCAAGCCCAAATACTTTGCTGATGATCAGTAGAGTTGAATAGCTCATATAATTTGTTCAACTCATTCGCTGCTCCCTTGAAGTTGGTACCATTGTCAGAATGAATTTCCGTTACCGTTCCTCTTCTAGCAATAAATCTCCGTAATGCTGCCAGAAACGCTGGTGTGCTTAGGTCGGACACCAATTCCAGGTGCACTGCGCGTGTAACAAAACACACAAACACTGCAATAAACTGGAGCTGCTCGCCGATGGCTCCCCTTCAAGAAAACTCGACCACAATAGTCGACACCAGATACTGCAAACGGCTTTGCTTGGGAAACTCTACATTTCGGCAAATCTCCCATCGGTTGTTCAGTAGATTTCGGGTTGCACCTACAACATCTAATGCACCGATTATAAATCGTCTTGACCTCTGACCTTGCACCGATGATCCAAAATTCCTGACGCAATGTAGATAGCATCATTTGTGGGCCTGCATGATGAAACTTTATGTGGCAATAATATGCCAGCAATTTCGCCAACATATGTCCTTTCGGAATGATTATCGGGTACTTCATCGAATGGCTTGTTTCCGCATGCCGTAGTCTGCCATTCACGCGCATCAAACCTTCCTCATCAATCCATGGATCACATACTCGTTGTTAGCTCCCGAACTAATCGCGTGGCGATATAGTATTCACTTCTTCGTAGGAATCAAAAAATACTTAAAACGCTGAGTTTCGCTTTGGGTGGAAACTTTATTGAATCGCAGTTTTTGTATACCTTTAAAAAGTTTTTCAACTATATTCGCTCGCTGTCGTGATGCTGCTGATGCAATCGCGATGGCGAGGAACCCGATTCTCGATCCTGAGGTCATTCGCCTTCCCTGTATCCGAACCCGTTACAGTGCCCTCTGTACGTGAGAGTGTAGAACCTTCCGCGATCGCAAATGCTGAATGTTTTGCTGTCAGCCGCGGTGACCGTTCTCTATTTGTTTACGATTCGCAGCAACACTCGTACTGCCGAGGAACGGGCCACTCCCCTTCCGGCCTTCAACTCCTTCATCTCTTGGGAAAATCCATCCATTTGTGCCATTCTACACAGCATCTTTTCTGACCCTTGTATTTCCTCGCTAGTGAGACGTTCAATCACAAGCCCTCTCTTCTCTTGTCGCCTCTGCTGGTTTAGTAAATGCTGATCTTGGCCACCCATCTTCATTTTTTACTAACCACGATGGCCCCGACCACCATAGCTGGCACTCCACTAAGGCTGCTGGCTGACATCCTCTCGATACCAAATCTGCGGGATTTTCAATGCCTGGGACTTACCTCCACTGGCATCCATTAGTAAGAGTCTGGATTTTGGCCGTCCTATTTGCCACAAACGTTTTCCAACCTTGATGAGGTGAGGTGATCCAATACCATGTGGTCATCGAATCCGTCCACAGATAGCATGGTGCTTCCGGCAATCTTGCTTTCCTAATAAAATTGTATAAGTTGCTCGCCAAAAATGCTGCACAAAGCTCCAGTCTTGCAATTGTAAGTCGTTTCGCGAGTGGTGCCACCTTGGACTTAGATACAAGCAGATTAGCCACACATACTTCTTCTGTCTCAAATATGCACATGCCCCATATCCCTTCTCCGACGCATCACAGAAAATGTGGTATTGTAAATCGTCGCTCATCGTAGGATTGGTAAATCGTGGAACACTTACGTTATTCAACTCTCCCAAGTGGCTGCAAAACGTTCCCCATTGCTTCTGCAATACTCCTGGTAACTCCTTGTCCCATGGCCACATTGTCCCGTCTGCCTCCTTCAACGTCCACAACCGTTGCATAAAAAGTTTTGCCACCATCTTTATAGGGTCCACAAAACCTAATGGATCGTATATCTTGGCAATACTTCACCTCAGTTGACTTTTGAAGCTAAACGATGTATCTTCCCTCTTCTGTTCGTTTGGTAGATTCTTGGTACCATCTCTCCCATTCCTGGTCATCGCTGGAAAGAATTCGATCTTCAGGTATAGCTTCCAAACTCACCAGTTTCTCCAACAAGCTGCTCAAGTCTTCTTCTTCATTGATGAAGGAACTATGCCATCTGGTTGCTCATGCTGGTATCATGCTGATTCTCTTCTTTACCGCTGACTATCCAGCCAAAGCTCGTCTCCAGTAACTTAGGCAAATGTGGGGCAATACGTAACTGCCCTTGTTGTAACAGCTCAGCAAACAGCTCTCCTCCAATCAACATATCAATCATATCACTACGGAAAAACGCTGGATCCGCTAACGTTACTCCTACCGGCATATTCCACCTTTCCGTGTTTTTCGTACGGAAAGGAAAATCCGATGTCACCTTTCGTAGTACCAACCAATCAACCAGTAGTTACCACCAGTAGTACGTGTAACTCAGTTACACGTGACTTCACGATTGCTGTCACAACGGATACAGCCCTTACTTCTACCGCTGCGATTCCCGATAATGGTCTTGCAAGTCGTCGTTTTCTCAGTCTCAACTGCTGCACTAATTGTTCACTGATAAAATTTGACTGGGATCCTTGATCTAAAAATGCTCTAGCAATCATCCTCGCCATGTTCATTGCACACTAAAACTCGTGCTGTCGACAACCAGACCATCTGCTCCTTGGCAGCTTTTACATGCGTTGTAGTGTTTATAGTTTCTTCTCAAGTCAAGTCAAGTCAAGTCTGACAGCTGCCAACTTAGTGTGTTTACTGCTAACGCTCCGAATTTATCCACGATTTTCCCCGTGTAATCGGTTTTCGTTCTAACTGATTCTAGTTTTGCTGAGTCCATAAGTGCAGTTTCCGCGATCCTAGTATTGCTTTCCTGACGATAACTACTGTGTTAACGATATTTTCGGCTATTCGTGGCTCCTTCGACGTTCATCCGCAGCTTGCATCTAAAATGGAGGACGTGTGTCTTGCATGTTCTGATGCACTGGGCCCGATTGAAGGCTCAATTACCTGCCTGTATTGTGAGGGTACTTACCATCTGGCGTGCACGAAAGTGCCCATATCAGTGATCGACGAAGTGAAAAGGATGCCTTCGCTGCACTGGAGTTGCATTGCGTGTAATAATGCGATTGGTAATCCGTGAAGCAAAGTGTTTAAGTGTACGGGTATGCAAGTTGGCTTTCAAGCCGCCCTCACAGCTGCCGTTGAAGCAATGAAGTCCAGCTTAGTCCCACCTGTTGGAAAAACAAAGTAGACCATAGGATATACGACGGGTATAAAAGAAGCAGCGAGCTTCAGTTATGTAGTAGTTTAGTATAATAAACTGTAGAGACACATTTTAAACTCATTAGGTTATGGGCTCTCCACGTCTCTAACTAGTGTGTCGCGGATATACAGGGTTTACCAAGTCACTTTGCGATGTGAGCTGCACAATTCATCTCACTTGAGACGTATTTCTATTCTGACGTGCTACTTCATTTGGCCCGAAATAATTTTCTATTCCGCCGCATTCATTTTCATCCATTATATGAAGTCTTTTCACAGGGGATGTTAGCTGGAGCCGTCCGCGATGTTTACATTTTTTTTCAAAAATAAATTTTTGGGCTTTTAGTGCTGATTTGTGATACAACTATGTTGTTTAACAAAGAATAGAGGTTTATCTTTGCTCCGCTGTAGCATTCTAGCCGAAACATGGGTTATTCATTGAGTTATTAGCAGATTTGACTGTGCAGGTTCAACTGCTAATATCTCAACGAATAATCCATTTTTCGGCTAGAATGCTACAGCGGAGCAAAGATAAACCTCTATTCTTTGTTAAACAACATAGTTGTATCACAATTCAGCACTAAAAGCCCAAAAATTTATTTTTGAAAAAAAATGTAAACATCGCGGACGGCTCCAGCTAACATCCCCTGTGAAAAGACTTCATATAATGGATGAAAATGAATGCGGCGGAATAGAAAATTATTTCGGGCCAAATGAAGTAGCACGTCAGAATAGAAATACGTCTCAAGTGAGATGAATTGTGCAGCTCACATCGCAAAGTGACTTGGTAAACCCTGTAAAAGGGATTCATTGAAGATAATTTTATTGTTCGTGGTCGTGTTCATTCCGGTCGATATTATTGAAGTACTCTGGAAAAACCAACATGGAGGAAGAACGAATGCAACGCGTGTATCTTTTTGATGGAACGAATTTTTCGAATTGGAGTTTTCGTATGGAATTATACCTGGAAGAATTGGGGTTACTCCATTGTATCGAAAAGACTCTGGAAGAAGAAGATTTTTTTCAAGTGAATCCGACGGCAGAAATTGAACCGTTTAATGCCGAAAAACGGCTAAAACGGAAGCAACTAGATGCGAAATGTAAATCGCTTTTAATTCATAAAATATCCGATAATCAACTGGAATATGTTCGAGGAAAAACATCTCCAAGAGCAATTTGGTTGACGTTAAAGGAAAATTTCGAGAAGAAAGGAGTTTCCGGAGTGTTTTACTTGCTGAAACAGCTATCTACGATGAAGTTCGATGAAAAGCGAACATTGCAAGAATATATTTTATCATTTTAAAAGCTCGTCAGGGAACTTGAATCGGCTAACATCAAGTTGGATAAGTCGGTATTAGTATTCTTTTTGCTACAATCGATGCCGAAATCATTTGAACATCTGATTACGGTATTGGAAACGTTGCCGGTTGAACAGTGCTCGATGGAATTTGTCAAAGCACGTTTGCTGAATGAAGCCGTTAAACGACAATTCAACGTGGAAACAGTCGAAACCAGCACAGCCTTTTCTGGAAGAGTTGGAAAACCTGGAAATACTGGAAGATTTGTTTTCAAATGTCATGCTTGCGGAAAACCTGGTCATAAGCGTATAAATTGTCCGGAAAACAAAGGAAATGAAAGGCACGTAAAAGCGGAAAATCAGAAGAAGAAAAGCACGGCACAACCGCTTGGCAAAATTTCGCGCGACATGCATGCTTGAAATCGATGCTTGTTAACATTTTACAGTGGAGCGCCGTTTATCCGGGCTTCTCGGGACTTGACCGGATAAGCGAATAACACGAATAATGAGTCAAATGATATATTTCATTAATTTCTGATTAGTTCTTTAAAAAATTCCTATTTTTTGATAAAAATAACCCAGTTTTTATTAACTTCATGTTTTTTCCATTAGAATATTTGAAATTTGCCATGATTTATAGTGTTTTTTGTTATTATGATGTGCTCTTACAACCGCTTTTTTAAATACCCTCCTCATAACGCAATGTCACCTTTGTATTGAACTGTCATTTCTCAACAGCACGGATAGACGGAAATCCGGATAAAAGGTACCCGGATAAACGGCGCTCCACTGTATTTCAAGCATCGTGAGTGTCCCAGCGTGAGCACTGAGCGCACCTCCCCTCATTCTCAATGACGCGTTTTTGGTTAATCCTCGCTCCCACCCTTTCTTTCCTTCTCCTCAACGAACCCACCATTCCCGCGAGCGTAGACCGACCAAAAAATTCCAGGAAATTCGGACAGTAAGTGTGTAGTTTTTTATTCACAAAGCTACTCGGGAATATTTCAATTCATGATGGTGCGCGCTGGGCGAACAAAACGTTGGCTGCTTGCTCCACCGATGGTGCGTGGTGTTGGAAAAAAAACCCTTGCTGTTTGATGCGTTTGCCTGAGGAATAAAAGATAAATCGAGTATTAGAATGGTGAACAAAACTAGTACTATTTAAAACTTACCGATCACGAAGATATTTAAAATTAAACGGCGACTCTGTATGCCCTATCCACCTGCTTTGATCTGTTATCAGGAGCTTTGGTGATGAAATAGCTACGTGTGATTGGAAAATAATAGAAGATTAAACAAACATTAAAAGCAGTATGATTGTTGGAACACAAACATCATTTGGAAGATTCTTCTTCTTATGCATACACTTACCCGTAGATCATGTAACAAAACATACTGCATTTACGCCTGCGTTGACATCTTTCACGATTTACTTAACCACTTTTCTATTAACATTTCATGATTTTCGCTGCATCTTCCAGCACCAATCCTTCCCAAATGAAATTTGCATTCGTTCTGGCAATGAGTTTCGAACGATCACAACACAGCGCGAGAGTGAAGAACACAAAATAAATGGCACTATGTACAAGTGTTGATCATATGGTCAAAATAGAGTATAATGTAATTTATTTTACTTCAAATGAATTGATTTTATTCTGATTGAAATTTCAACTATTGTTATCAGCCTAGTTGATTATGTTTAAAATTTTGATGAAGTGAAAACATCATTACCAGATAAATGAAACGCTAATCGACGCATTTTGACCATATCGAATTATGATCGTCTTTACACATACAGTCAGTCCAAAAAGTATTCGTCTTGCTGAATATTTTGCATAAAAAGGCGAATTATGGCCGCAATAGGCATTGGGTGGTAAAAGTAATCATAGGGTTTGATAAAGGGACCATCAATAAACACGTTTTGCTAAAAAATAAGCATTTAAATAGTACTATATCAACCAAAATACATAAAAAACTAAAAAAAGTCGTTTGATGGGTGCGCAAAAAGTATTCGTCCATCAGACTTTTGGCGTAATATGCGTAAGAAAACAAAGGTTATGGAGTCAAAAAATGTCCTGATCTTGTTTCTTATTGCATTTATGACTATTGGTTACTGCTTGCACAACGCAAGAACACATTTGAACCTTTAAAAAGGCGTAGTTTTGACCCACACATCCTCCAAGACTTGTTCCAATTATTCGCTGGTAGAGAGATTGCATTTCCGGGCCATGTGGCCAAGTTCCATTGAAAAAATGGCAACTGCTATCATATTGAGAGTCTATTAATTCATTTTCATCAGTTTGGTTTCAGCTGGTTTGGTGTTTCGGGCAAATGAAAATGCTCTGTATGTTCTCCAGCTTGACTGTTCTTGAAACATGTGGTATTTTTATAGTACAATTTCTCAGAACTGGCACCCAAAGTACTTAAAAACTGCAAGAATATATTTCTCCATCTCGTCTCCTATCAATTTGAATCATTTTTCTAGCTCACCTTTCCTCCATGAGCCCTGGTATAATGACACCATGGTGCTACCGTTACACGAGATTTTGTTGCTGCATCTTAGTAGACTGTTTTCACTACAGTAGACGTCGGCCGTATGACCTTGGCGATTTAAACATGTTTTAATATGTTAGTACAGCCTAATTTGAAACAAATTTCTGATTTATTTGATGCATCTTAACAGATTTGGCCACTTTCTGGGTACGGTATTATTCAAACAAAACATGTTTGTAACAACTCACTCATTCAAGCTATTACATGACCAGCTACGATGAAATGCAGCATGACCCATCAACCAAACGTGACCCATATCTTTCCCTTTTCTTATTGGCCATCACAAAATGCACTGAGTCCATGGTAAAATTTGATTTTTTGGACATTAAACCGCTTCTTTCGTTAGATTAACCGTCAAGGATGGCTGCTTACATGGCAGTTTGTCACACAATTAGTGTCAGAAAATGGCCAAACATTGATCAAATGAAGGAACGAGGCCTCCCACACATTTTGTAACCTTAAAAAATGGGTAAGATAGGTTTTGCATAGGATTAAGATACGATTTGCGCTTTCATGCTCCAATCATTTAACTCCCCCGCTTTTAGTGCCTCTCTGACCGCTTGAAGTGTAATTGAGTCAACAGAAATGCATTATTTTAGAAGGAAGTCACCAGTAGATTGATAATAATACATTTAATTCACGTCTACGTAGTATTTGTCCTGCGTAAATAATTAAAAAGCTAGATGGACGAATACTTTTTGCGCGCCCATAAAACGACTTTTTTTTGTTTTGTAAATAATTTAGTTGTTATTGCACTATTTTAATGCGCATTTTTAACAGTACGTGTGTATTGATGGTCTCTTTATCAAACCTCATCATTAGTTTTATCGCCCCATACGCATTGCGGCCATAATTCGCCTTTTTCTTTAAAATGTTCAGCCAGACGAATACTTTTTAGACTGACTGTAGTGTCATCTCTTGTCCTTCAGGGTCTCACGCTCAGAGCAAAAATTCTTGCAACTTCGCAACGGTGGGAGCGATCGGCTATGGAGGGGTGGAGGAGTGCGAGTGTGTGTCTCATGCACACAGCGAAATTTTGGTCAACACCTCGATGGTGGGAGCGTTTTTCCATGGGATGGGGTAGTGGAGTGCGAGTGTGTCGCATGATTCCTTCAAAGCTAGGGCCAGGGGTAGCCAGAGGAATCAAAATGAGTTACTCTTTGCCAAGCGGGCATTAGGTATGCGGAAAACCAAGACGACATGGCGTTTATAACTGGTGATGTGAATTTAGATGAAAATTTCCAATGGATACTCGATAGTGGTGCATCGGAACATATGGTAAACAACAAAAAGTATCTGCAGAATATTCGAAAACTGAATTCACCGATTTTTATAAATGTGGCCAAGTCGGGAGTATCACTAACCAGTGATGTAATTGGAGATTTGAAGATATTTGTGAAAACTCAAGACAAGCAGTTGCCATATACAGTACACGATGTATTGTATGTACCTGGACTTTTTGCGAATTTGTTCTCCGTGAAACGTGTCGTTGAACGAGGAATGGAAGTAAAATTCAGCAAAAATGGTGCAAAAATCATGCGTGGATCTAAAGTTTTGTGCACTGCAAGTCGAAAAGGTCGATTACAGTCTTTCCCCGAGTTACGCGAATAATGCGTTCCGGAGACATTCGCGTAACTCGGATTTTCGCGTAAGTCGAGTTCTGCTTGACACATGGTTTATACCTAGTATTAAGAGATCGAATATTTAATATCACCGTTAAAAAAACATGAAAAATGACACACAAATTTAAGTCCTCCAATTATTTAGTCCATTTTATTCGATCACATTCGAATTTTATTCGATCACAAATTCATTATTCATATTTTTTATTTACAAAGTAATAAGAAAGTTGTCCATCGTTAATTGTTTTGTAGATTTTTTTTTGTCTTCCCAAATTTGTAGATAAATTTTCATATTTTCGCGTACACTGTTGCTCACTCTTGCAAATCTTTCCTCATCACTGTCCATCGCTTCGATGGTTGATAATGCCAATTCCAAATTGCTGGATGCTTCAGCTAAACCTTTTGTTGAGAAACATTTGTTTTCCTCTTCCATGCCCTCACTATCGTCCTCTAAGTACTCTTCGAGTATTTCTAGGGATTGCATTTTAATAAGCTCTTCATTAGATAAAGGCTCTCCCGCACAATTAACGAGCTCCTCCATTTCCTCATAGTTAACTTCTATTTCAAGAAAGTGTGCCAAGGAAACACATTCACTTAACACAGTTGATATAGGTTCCTGACTACTGTCTGGTGGTTCATTGCTAGCAAAAAAATGAGGGTAAATCTTTTTCCATGCCGCTTGCATTGTCGCTTGTTTCACTTCTTTCCAAGATGCTAATGTCAAGCAACAATAGCACTTTAAATGATATTTCCTTTTTTTCGCAGTACTGTTTCACTTCTGGCACAAAACATTCATTGAACCATTCAACGAAAATACAGCGAGTAACCCATCCTTTTGTATTAGATTTCCAATAGACCGGCAGATTGTTAATATTTATGCTTTTAAAAGCTCGTGGCCTTTGCGACCGATAAACGGCTAGTGGCTTTAACTTTAAATCACCTGCTAAATTACCACCAATCATTATAGTTATTCTATCTTTAGCTACCTTATAACCTGGCATTGTATCCATTTCTTTAGAAATATAGCTTCGGGTGGGCATTTTTTTCCAGAAAAGCGCTGTCTCGTCCACGTTAAAAAATTGTTCTGG
The DNA here is from genome assembly GCF_016920715.1 of Anopheles arabiensis. Classification (NCBI taxonomy): domain Eukaryota; kingdom Metazoa; phylum Arthropoda; class Insecta; order Diptera; family Culicidae; genus Anopheles; species Anopheles arabiensis. The sequence goes on along the minus strand of NC_053518.1, from coordinate 51,440,794 downwards.
AATATAAGAATTTTTTTCAACAATTTTGGCAAAAACATCATGAAAATAGCTAGCGGCGTCATCATCAGCACTAGACGCTTCTCCATGAAATTTTACGTTTCGTAAATTGGTTCGTTTTTTAAAGCGTGAAAACCACCCATTGCTTGATTTGAATGATTGTTCTTCAATATTCTCCTTATTGGATTTACGTTTAATATCGTGATATAACGATACAGCCTTCTCTTTTATACTTTTTAAACATAAGGGAATTTTTTTAGCTGTTAGATCCTCTATCCAAATTAACAATAAACTCTCCATTTTCAATATCGTTTCATCACGATACGGCGTTACGATTGTACCCTGCATCAGCGCATTGCTTTTCACGGATTCCAGGAAACGCTCCTTTGTTTTCACAATGGTCCTTATTGTCGACTCGGGACGATTTGTAGCACGGGCGATGGCAGTGAAACCTTTCCCACTCTCGAATAACTTCACTATCTCGAGCTTCTCAGCAAAAGTTATCACATTTTTCTTTCTTTTTACGGTATTTTTTCGAATAGACGACATCTTTACTCGCTGAAAATGATTCTGATTTGTTTTGAATGGAGTGAAATGACGATATGAAATTATGCAAATGACAAGTGAAGTTTGATTTGACAATTAAAGTGTGCATCATAAACTCAGCGAACTGTCAAAATTTCAAAACTCGCGTAACTCGAATTCGCGTAACTCGAGTGACGCGTAACTCGGGGAAAGACTGTATCAAGGACCGTAAAGATATCAGGTCAAGTTATAAGCCCGTTTTGACAGCTAGGTGGAAGAAGAATCGACGAAGAAAACTGACAGTTAGTTTTCCGCGTTTGGCGAACGCTTCAAGTTCTCGAAGGAAAATTTCCATTTTAAATCACGGGCAGTGTTCTAATAAACTAAAATATTCACCCAAATTGATCTCCACCAAATATTAACCATGCAAAACGTAAACAATCCATCAATACATATTTATTTATTTATTTATTTATTTATTTATTTATTTATTTATTTCATATATAAACCGACGGACCATCGTGTCTAATCGGCAACCTTATAATTAAATTAAGGAGCATATAAATAAACATCTAGTTATAAGCAAACATTACATGTGACGTAGACGCAATTTCTCCTTGAACGTGGAAGTAGACATACTAAAATCGAACAAATCTAACACTTCATTGAACTCGAGGGACATACGTATAATAGGGTGTCCCTGGCTATGGTTGTTGCGGGTACGCGGTACACGGAGATGGAAGTTGGATCTAAGAATCCGACAGGGAGCGAACAAATTGATGCTGGCTAGTAATGCCGGGGAATCGATCTCTCCGTTAAGGAGCCGAAATATGAAAAGGCATTGGGCGTTTTTACGTCGAGAGCAGAGTGGTTCAAGTCCGAGAAGCAGACACCGCTGATGGTAGGTGGGCCGAGCGTGGTGGGATTGCCATGGAAGGAGTCGAACCGCGTACCTGGTGAGTCTCCGTTGAATGGCTTCGAGGCGATTGATGTCACCAACGCCAAGCGGGCACCAGATCGGACAGCAGTACTCCAGGCACGACCTTACGATGGCACAGAAGATCGACTTGACGCACATGGGATCGGTAAACTCGCTACAGGTCCGCGTAATTAAACCAAGTAGCTGATTTCCCTTCGCAACAACGCTATCAATGTGAGGGCGAAATGACATCTTCTGATCGAGTAGCACCCCCAGATCACGGATACATGTCGTGCGAGCCAAAGCCGTGTTGAGCATAGTGTATGTAAACGTGATGGGGTGACGGGCTCTGCTAAATGATATACACTGGCATTTATCAGCACACACTTGGAGAGCGTTTCTGCTGCACCAGCTATCCAGATTCTCAAGGATCGTTTGAAGGCGTACACAGTCACTGTCGTTTCTAACTGGAGCGAATATTTTTACATCGTCGGCGTACATTAGGTGTTGGCCTGGCGGTAAAACGAAAGATAGATCATTTATATAGATGAGGAAGAGTAGCGGTCCCAAATTACTCCCTTGAGGCACACCGGAGGAGCTGGTGAAAGAGTGAGAACGATGAGATCCTATACTTATGTAGTACGAACGACCAGTTAAATATGAACGCAGCCAGGTGATGTGCCAGTCGAGGAAACCGAGTTTTTTTAGCTTCGAAAGTAGAATATCATGAGAAATACTATCGAACGCAGCCCTGAAGTCGATATATACTGCATCAACTTGAGTACCACGATCCATGTTGTCGAAGCAGTAGCCAACAAATTCAGCAAGATTTGTGGTGGAAGATCTCCTTGGGAGAAATCCATGCTGACTAGGGCTCATATAGTTTTGAACTGCTGTGAGTAGCGGATTGTATAGAATGAGCTCAAACACCTTTGCACAAGCGCATAGGGATACAATGCCACGATAATTACTAGCATGAAGTCGACTGCCTTTTTTATGGATAGGAATCATTCGTGCGTGTTTCCAGGACTCAGGATACCTGCCACGCATAAGGGAATCATTAAATATTTTGGCAAGAATGGGTGCAAGTGATTGACGGCAGTGCTTCAATATGTATGCGGGAATATTGTCAGGTCCAGATGATGTAGATGGTTTTATATCGTTGAGTGTGCGCGCAATTAATGCTTCGTCAATTGTGGGTATAATAAAATCGATAGCATCCGATGGAGTATTGCAAGTGGCCTCAGCTAGTGTGTTAGGATTGTGAACAGGAAGGGTGAATGCATCAGCGAAACGATTGGCGAAAGTGTTGCAAATATCGGATGTATCGATACTAGTTTGGCCATTGTAGCTCATTGACGGAGGGATACTTCTTATATTGCGCCGTTTGTTCCAGAAGCTCCAGAACCGTGTCGGCTTGGAAAATAGCTGCCTTTCAGTACGGCGAATGAAGGAGCGGTAGAGCACACGATTATGTCGACGATAATTGTTCAGTGCATCGAAAAAATTCTCCTATGCAGCGATGATCTCGTTCTACTGTAATCCGCGTAGGCTTTTGATTTTATTTTTTCAACCGTCTTAAAGATGCATTAGACCAATCGGGGCCAGGCTTTCGTTGAGCAACAGGAACGCAGGAATTAATCGCTGAGCGCATAAAAACGCTAAAGCAATCGGTGGCTTCGTCGATAGTGGAAAAGTTGGAGCAGTCAAAATTACGGTCAAACGACACAATAAGGGCATTCATACGTTCCACATTCGTTTTGAAGAAATTTCTATTGACTGTACTGCGAGTGTGACTGTTGGTGGTGTGGGATAGTTGTACGGGATAATAAATCATCATATCCAATGAAGGATGATGAAAGTCCTCACTGAGAAGTGGAATACTACAGTGTGTTACGTATGGGAGGAAGTTCTCTAGAGCCGAAGTACCATTCACAGAGTGCAGAGGTGTGATTGAGTCGCACAAAATATTGGTTGCGGCAAGGTTTGCGAAGACCAGATCCAATTGACGCCCAGATTGATTTGCAATACCACTCAACTGAAATAATCCGGTACTATGCAACCCATCAACGAAATCGGTATTAGCCACGGAATTGCATAAAGGCGCATAATGCATGACAGAATAACATGGAGAGCAATCGGTGGCTTCTGATGTATTAGTCAGCTCCCATCTGATATCAGGTTTATTGAAATCTCCGAAGACGTATAATAAATCGCTCTCTTTGATGCGGCTTGAAATTTCACGTACACTATCATGTAAAGCGTTCATCACTGCGGGGTCATTCGCATGACTAGGCGGAATGTAAACAACGCCGATGTAAACAGAGACACCTGGCAGCAATGTTTTGATCCAAAGTTGTTCCAGTATGGTATTAGGCGATGCGATTTCACATGTCGGTATTGAAGAGGAACTTGCAATTAAAACACCCCCACCGCGTGAGAGGGCACTGTTGGAAAGATTCCTATCGCACCTGTAGATATGATAATGATCGTCAGTGAGGAGCGAGGAAGGTATTGACTGAGTAAGCCAAGTCTCGGTAAGAATGATAAAATCATATTCTGATTCTGATAGCGCCAGGCGAAGATTTGTAGTTTTCGTTCGTAGACCACGTACATTTTGGTAGTAGATAGAGAGACTGGGATGAGCTGAACGAGGTGCATCGCCGGATGCGGTGCAAGATTGCTATTCATCCGACGGGCCAGCGTCAGCAGATTCATCAGTCCGTTTAGCGTTTCGCTTCGGTCGTTTTTTAGGAGCGGCTAAGCATTCGGGAGGTGACCTAGTAGGTGTGGTAGTAACAAGCATTCGCTCATTAAGGTCAAGATGTGGTTCGTTTGTAAACAAAGCTGCGTCTGTAGTGGTCATGGCAGGTGAGGAAATCGTAACGGGCTGTGCGAGCGTATCTGTTGTAGTAGTTGGCATCGCGGCACTCCCTCCAGAATGTGAGAGAGGATTATGATAAGTGTCGGTAGCGGGAGTAACGTTTTGATCGAGCATCGAATTTGTTTCAGTTGTTGCACAGGTATTAGTGTTATAATTATTGGTCCGATAGTCACGGAACTCTCGGTAGGTAAGAGCAGAGGGCCATGTGTTAGGTGAGAGAGCCTTGTTGCGTAAAGTGGCTGGTATGCCCACCTTAAATGAGATAAATGAGAGTGTACTAGTGTCGGCACCAAGCTTCGTCAAACGGTGTACAAACACATCCCGCTTATCGAGTGCTAGCCGTACTTGTACCATGAGAGAAATCTGCTCAGTGGTAACCGATGGGGAGAAACGCGTAAAGAATAGCCACATTCGCGTATCGGTGTGTGGGATGGTGTCTAGTGTGTCAGAATCGAGCGGCGATCCCGATCCTCTGAGTAGTGGTGTTTGCGGGTTGTAAACTGGTGGCATATTGGTGAAGGATGACGGTTCGTTCGCACTCACACTAAGAGAAGCGGCTAATGATGGATACTGTTGTAGTGTGGGTGTAATAGTACCGGGGATATTTTTGACCACTGAATTAAACAATTTAGGCGCTGAATTGTGATGAATGGGCCGTTGAGACGGTAAATCGGTGGCGGCATGCGTCGATCGCAAGCAGGAACGGATCTCCGCCTTTAAAACTTCCAGAAGCTCTAACTTAATAGCTGTGGTATGCTGTGACAGCTCACTACGGAGGCCCGCTTTAAGGTCGGCTATGCTGGACAGTAGGTCGACAGAAGTGTGAGTGTACGGGGTGGATGACCTCAACACGGCCGTACGCGGATCCTTGTGAAACTTTACACAGGCTTTACAGGCCCAAAAAAGTTGTGCACAGGACTCTATAGTAGCGGAAAGTTCCTCAGAAAGTCCGCTGCATGAGAAGTGAAACTCATAGTTGCACCAACCCTGGCATTTCACAATGCGATCAGCAGCTACGATGTCGTTAGCGCAGGCGGAACAAATACCAGCCATTGCTTTGTGGATGAGCGATTGATTGTGATGTTGAAGCGACGTAATGATTGTGGGCCGGAAAACGTTTCCAGGTGATTGACGGTGAATAATCCAGTTGTTAAACAAAACCAGGCAATGAAGTCACCTACACCAGCAACAAGTTCAGCAAAGATACAGGTTTTCTCGGAATAATATTGAAAATAGTCGGAGCGCAGAGAATCTTCGACCAGTCACAGTGACGTTTGGAGTGAGAGTTTATGTTTTAATGATAACTGGATGATATACAAGCGGAAAACCATCTGTCAAAATAGGAGCCCAGGGGGGGGGGATCGCCAAAACCGCTATAACTACACCTCATTATACATTCCACCTTGGACTGTATATGAATTGGATATTTTAACACCAAATATCGAATCTGCCATGGTTACTGATTCTGAAGATTTGCTGACAATATGGCATCGTCGGTATGGTCATATTGGAAACACGGGTCTAGTGAAGCTCATCCAAGCTGAAATGGTTGAAGGAATCGACAACTGTGGAAATGTGAAACCGCACACAGGAGTCTGTGAATCGTGTATGATGGGAAAACAAACAAGGCTACTATTTGAAACAGTTTCTCGACCTCGATCATCGCGACCATTGGAATTGATCCATTCCGATGTTTGTGGGCCGTTCACACCAGCTTCCTTGGATGGTAAGAAGATGTTCGTTACCTTTATTGATGATTACACGCATTTTACAGCAGTGTACGTGCTGAAATCAAAGGCGGAAGTTTTCGACGCTTTTGTTAAGTAGGGGAAGGTAGGTAAAGACGGACACTGCGGGTAAGATGGACACTGCGGGTAAGATGGACACTTCTCATAAATGCATGAAAAAGGTAATTTTCGAGTAATTCAACAATGTAGAATCCAAACTGAAGGTAAAACACATAAAAAAAAGGTAAAGGTAAACAAAACGTAAAACAAAAACGAGGATAAAAGCAATACAAAATATTGTTTTCTGGTGGTTTAAACATTCTGACACCAAAGCGGGAAAGACGGACACCTTGTTGTAGGGAAAGATGGACACCGAATTTATTGATTTTTTACTTCTTATATCAATTGGTGATGAATGGATTTCTTCAAATACCTTAAATAAGGGTATTCCGATGCTATAAATCAATCAGTAACTAAAGAAAGTATTGAAATAAGCGAGAAATGAAACATCGGTCAAAATAGTAGTCATTCGTTATGCTATTACTCACTCGACGCTGATGAGGCGCTTCACGAAATCCAATATCTTCTCAAGACTTGGACATCTTTAAGCAATAAAAAGATGAGGCATTTATAGGACATTGTTCAGGAATAGATGAGAAATTCTATGGGATTACAAAAATCAAATGTTGAATTTTGACATGGTGGAAAATAGCTTAAACTATTAACAAGTCCCTCATAAATACTGGGGTCGTGGACTTTTTGCGGAGTAATTTCCTAAAAGGAAGTTCTAGACTGTTGTTCTGTAAGCTGGAGCAACTTCAGCTGTAAGTGCGCGATATGTCAATAATGCTTTAGATGCTGCATTCTACGATATATTACAAGCGCTGTTTACAATTCCTAAATTCATGGCTGAATGAATCGTCGTTGCAATAGGCCAAGAATTGGTTTATAAGCGCACCAGGACGTGGAAAGCGATAGAATTTGTTAAAATACTGTAAAACTCTTTACTTTCTAACCTTTTCTACAGGTGTCCATCTTACCCTTCATGGTGTCCATCTTTCCCATATCAGGTGTCCGTCTTACCCGAACATTTCAAAACTGCACGAAAAAAACATGTTTTTCATTCATGAAAAAAAAAACGCAAAAATCGATGGAAACTTAAAAGTTTCAACACATTTTCTGATAAAACATGAGTGTAAGATAATACATGCACATTTTCAAGGTCGTTGCACTTATATATCCCTAGATTTTTACCATTTCCCTTAACGTGTCCGTCTTTACCTACCTTCCCCTACACGGCGATGGCTACAGCTCATTTTGATCGTCGAATATCCCGAGTAAGATGCGATAATGGCCGTGAATATATCAACTCAAATTTTACACATTTTTGTGAGGAAAAGGGCATTGTAATGGAATCAACCGTTCCATATACACCGCAGCAAAACGGAGTTGCTGAACGCATGTACAGGACGATTATGGAACGTGCACGAGCTATTTTGGACGATTCGAAATTCAAACGATCGATGTGGAATGAAGCGGTTTTGACGGCAGTACATCTGATCAATCGAAGTCCGTCCTCATCTTTAAGTATGAGCAAAACTCCATACGAATTGTGGTTCGGGCACAAGCCAAATGTGTCTCGTTTCAGAATATTCGGAAGCAAGGTATTTTGTCACATACCGAAAGAGAAGCGAACGAAGCTTGATGTCAAGAGTCAAGTAGGATTTCTTGTTGGCTACGTAATCAATGGCTATCGTGTGTGGGATCCTGTACATCGGAAGATTATCGTTGCTCGTGATGTTCTAATCGAAGAATTAATGTCGAATCGTCGTTTGGAAGAATCCATTTTTGACCAAGAAAGGATGCTACCAGAACAGGTTAGTGAAACAAATCGTAATATTGAATTTACTGTTCGACTTCTGGAAGATTTTGGCGATTATTTGAACACATCGACTGAGGGCATTGAAAACGTAAAAAATACAAATATTGGAACTACGAACATATCGGTCGACATTGTTGGAAATATGGAAGAAACATGTCATGAAAACTCGAATGATACGCCCGATGTTATTGAAAACACAGAACATAACGAAGTAGCAATTCATCGTAGTCAGAGGATTCGAAATCCACCTGTGCGCTTTAGTGATTATGAAGTTAAAGTCGCATTTGCACTGTACGCGGAAAATTACGTGGAAGATTTACCCGATACGATTGATGCACTTCGGAAGCGTGACGATTGGCCTGAATGGAAACAAGCGATCAATGAGGAGATGCAAGCGCTCGAGAAAAATGAAACATGGGATCTAGTAGAACTTCCTATTGGCGCGAGAGCAGTTCCTTGTAAATGGGTATTCAAAATCAAATACTCGGATAATGTTACTGTGGACAGATACAAGGCGCGGCTCGTTGCTAAAGGATGTTCTCAACGTCAAGGATATGACTATCAAGAAACGTATGCTCCAGTAGTCCGAATAACAACAGTGATGACCCTACTGGCAGTAGCAGTGCAGAAGAAGTTCTATCTTCATCAGATGGATGTGCGGACCGCCTTTCTGAACGGAAACCTTTCAGAAACAGTATACGTGCTACAACCACCAGGATTTGAGAGGGGGAAGAAGGTATGTAAACTGAACAAATCCTTGTATGGTTTAAAACAGGCGCCGCGGAGCTGGAATGAAATGTTCCTGAACTTGAACTTGTGAACTTGTAGGATGTTTAACCTATTTGATGATTACATCTCGTCCAGACATTAGTATTGCAGTTAATTTTCTTAGTCGCTTTCAGAGTGGTGCAACAGATGAACACTGGACACATCTAAAACGTGTACTAAGGTATTTACAAGGTGTGGGATCCTAGAGTAAGAAAGAGAAAGAATGCGATGTATGATGGTTGAAGGCAGTCGGAGTTGAGCAGCAAATAAAGAAGGTTGTGTTCTGGTAACGAACGAGGTGGTGTGCGTGTGTGTGTACTCTGTACTGGTAGGATATCACATTGGCGATCCTGCCATGATAAAATTGAAGAAGGAGGGAAAAGTAGATTTTGCCAAGGACCGAGTGTAAAGGTATTATAAGAAAATTGCCGGAAAACAGAAACCTGAATCGGGTTCGGCCCATGATCGAAAAAAAAAGTTGTTGAAATGTTGTGTAGAAAGAGGTTGTAAGCGTTGAGTCGGGTACGGTCCATGGCCAACGTGGTAAAAGATATGAGAGATGAGCCGGGTTCGGCCCATGGCCAATATGAAGAAGTTTTATGCAAGAAACGCTGAGTCGGGTATGGCTCATGGCCAGCGTAGAAACAAAGTGTGGACACTGAGCTGGGTTCGTCCCATTGCCAGCGTCCAAAAAAAAAAAAAAAAAAAAAAAAAAAAAAAAAAAAAAGGCAGAAATTGAATCGGGTTCGGCCCATGGTCAGTGCAATCTAAAAAAAAAAAAATGATAATAAAAAGCCGGGTTCGGCCCATGGCGGGAAAAAAGAGAATAGAAAAGAACGGGTAAATTTGCCGTGGTCAACTGGTAGTGTTGCCAGATCAAAAACAAGATTTAGTTGAATTGTTGGTAGGTTTTGTGCACAAAGAAGAGGAAGAGACTCCTAAAGGATTAGCTGTGTGTGTGTGTGAGCGAGAGAGAGAGAGAAATGGGTTTGACGAGTCGATAAAGGAGTTACGTGTGTAGTGGTGAGTGTGGCGAAACGCGCGCTTGCAGAGCGTTACGGCGAACGGGTTGCCAGTATCGATGATCGTGTATGAATATCTGATCTCTTTTGTTGTGGGAGATGGATTGGTATATGTGAAATGAGAGTTTATGTTCTTTTCTTTTGGCGCGGATGAAGTGCAGAATTTGGTTTGACTATCATTCTTTGTTGGTTTATCGCTGGAAGCGGACGGAAAAATATTTGCGCAAAGAAAAGAAAAAGTGTCATATTTTGTAAAATCAAAATGAGTAAAGGCTGGGCAGTTAGCGATATATCACAAAGTGATGAACAGCCGGATGCAAAAGAGCAGGATGACATGCATTTTGCTGCTAGAAAAACTACCAACGAGTGGTTGTCAGGATCGTGGCCGTTAAGGCATTTCGATGAAACAGTGCCAACTAACAAACGCAAGGCGGAATGGATACGGTTTCGAGATCAGTTTAAGAGGATAGTGGCATGCAAAGCGCCTGTTGATTCAAAAACCCGTGTAACGGGTCTAAAGATTTTTGCAGGAAGCTATTTGTTGAGCATCATCGAAATGCAGCAGCGAAATTTGCCGTCCGAATCGGAGGATATATACAACGAAACTATCCGCGCACTTGACGATTATTTTAGTGATTTGTGCGACGCATCAAAAGAGAGGATGAAGTTCCGTGAGATGAAGATGAAAGTGCATGAACCATTTGCGGACTGGGTGCTGCGTCTTGAAAAGCAAGCGGTGTTATGCGAATTCGTGGGTGCGCAGCGTGAGGAGGAGATAATGCAGGCGGTGGTACGGCGATCGGTTCCAGAAATATCTGCTAAGCTTTACGAAATGGCAAACTTTTTCGGTAACAATTTAGAACGGGTAATTAGCCATGGAAAACATCTCGATTTCATTCGCACGGAAGAGGCGGAGAGGAAGCCGGAAGGAGAAGAAGGGAACTCCGCGCAGAGTCAGGATGATCGACGAGCGTTGATAAGACCGGTGAATGCTATCCTTTCGGCGAAAGTTCCGGCTAATCGATATAAGCCTTACGAGACAAAGTGGAGTAAAATGCGAGATACTGGATCTCGAGTACAGAAGAATGAGGAAAGGCGTGAAGGAATGCGACTCTGTACGAAGTGCGGACGTACGCACGGTTGGGGCCAATGCAAAGCATTTCGCGCGAAATGTTTCTCTTGCGGAAGAACCGGTCATTTTGCCGAATTTTGCTTTGTAGCAAAAAGGAACCATAATACAATGGGAATGAAACAAGAAGCCGAGCGTGTCAACCAGGTAGAAGTTGACGTTCCGGAGTGAAAAAAAAAATGTTTCTTTTGTTTTGAAATAAATAAAGGAAATTAAAAGTTGCACTCTTTGTTAAATTTAAATCGTGTGCTGGTATACTTATTTTTTTTTTCTGTTCTTTTCCTTATTTTTTTATTTTTAGCTGATAACTGGCAAGGCAACGTCATCTGGGGTGATAAGTGATCCGCGTATCGTGAATTGTGTTATAGGATCGGTGGAGTTTAAATTCTTGGTGGATTCGGGGGCGACAGTGAATACGGTAACTAAGAAAGGTTGGGAGAGGATCAAGGAAGAATGTAGTACGGTAATTCAAGACATTACATTGCACCCAGAAGAAATTTTGAAAGGATATGCTACTCATCGACCGTTAGAAGTGATATGTTCATTTCGGGCTTATGTGGGGGTGAAGGATGCTGGACAGGACAGGCAATTGGCCAAGTTTTTTGTAGTGAACGGTACAGAGATTTCACTTCTCGGTTTTCAAACGGCAAGTCAGTTAAAATTATTAAGGATAGGGCTAGGGCTGCTAAAGAAGGAGATAAATTGTGCCGAATTAGTTGGGAGAAAAACGAGCATCGACAACAGTGAATCGGGGCCAGGTGCGGCTGATCAGTGGGTCAAATTTCCGAAAATCGGTGGGGAGCCGGTAAAATTCCGAATAGACACATCAGTGATACCAAAGCGCATAATTAGATATAACGTCCCGATTGCGTTCGAGAAAGCAGTTAATGAAAGACTTGAAGATATGGAAAGAAGGCAGATTATAGAAAGGGCTGATAGGAGAGGTAGCACGATATCATTTGTATCACCAATGGTGCTAGTTCCGAAGGGTCAGAAGGATTTCAGAATGGTTATAGATTATCGGGAGGTGAACAAGGCAATAGTTCGTGAGCCCTATCCAATGCCGTCGCTTGAGAAAGTGTGGGCTGACATACCTCATAATGGAGGAAAATTATTTTTTACGAAACTAGACTTAAAGGATGCATATTTTCATATAGAACTTCACGAAGAGGTGCGCCATTTAACCACTTTTATGACGGCTAACGGTTTGATGCGATTCACGAGGTTGCCTTTTGGGTTGTCGTGTGCACCTGAGTTGTTTCAGAGTGTTATGGAGAAGTTATTTGCAGATTGTAAGAATTTAGTGGTATACATGGATGATGTTCTAGTTTATGGGTGATCTTTAGAGGAGTTAGAGAAATTAGTGAAGGAAGTAAAAAGAGTGATTGAGATAAATCACCTAACGATTAATGAAGAAAAATCGTTATATAATCAGGAGAAAGTTGATTTTTTGGGTTTCACAATCGACGGACGAGGTATTCTCCCCACCAAAGAGAAGATTTCAGACATATTAAAGTTCGATAGACCAAAAGACGTGTCCGAGGTGCGGAGTTTTTTGGGCATGATAACATTTATAAGCCCATTCATAAAAGGATTTTCGCATAAGACTAAACCCTTACGGGATTTGTTATCGAAAAAAGCAAAATTCGAATGGAAAAAAGAACAACAGGATGCGTTTGAGGAGCTAAAAATTGCAACAGAAAATGATTTGATTAAGAGAGGATATTTCGATGCAAAAGACAAAACCATTCTGTACACTGATGCGTCACCCTGGGGGTTAGGCGCTGTTTTAGCACAAGAAGGTTATTTAGACGGAGAAAGAAGGATTATAGCATGCGCATCGAAGAGTCTTACAGAGGTAGAAGGGAGATATCCACAACTTCATCGTGAGGCGTTGGCTATAGTATGGGCCATGGAAAGATTTGCATATTATTTAATTGGCAGAAAATTTACATTGCGGTCAGACAGTGAAGCCTTAATGTTTATGCTTAGAGGAAAACACCGCAAGGACATGGGTAAAAGGAAAATGTCAAGAGCAGAGGGCTGGTTCCTGAGAATGGAGCATTTTTGTTACGAATTCGAACATGTAGCAGGAAAGGACAATATAGCTGACGCAGCCTCTAGAATTGGGGAAAAGCGAAATGATCCGCAATTCGGATGGGGAAAGGAACCGCATGAGCTATGTTTGGTAGAAACAGAGATTAACTATATTAGTGAAGGACTAGTAGCAATGACGTCACAGGAAGTGCAGAAGGAACAACTGAAGGATAGGGAGTTGCAAGAGGTTATGCTTTGGTTAGACAAAAAACAGAAATGGCCGACAGAAATTGTGAAGTTCCAACCATTTCAACATGAAATGTACATCCAGGAGGGATCACTAATGAAGCAGGAAAAGTTAGTATTGCCTGAAAATCTGCGTAAGAGGGCTTTAAGTCTAGCGCATCGATGTCATCCAGGAATGTCAACAATGAAGAATATTTTGCGGCAAGGGTTATGGTGGCCCAATATGGATCGGGAGGTAGAATCTTTTGTAAAAAGTTGTCCGGAGTGCCAGGTTATTAAAGCAGATAGCCATCCACCTCCCATCACATTGACGGATCTCCCTAACAACCCGTGGGATTATGTATCCATAGATTTTGCTACTTTGTCGGACGTTTTGCATTGGAAAGCATTAGTGTTCACAGACAATTATTCCAGGTTTTTAGTTGCGGTTCCGATAGAGCGAGCTGACGGGGAGGCAGTGAAAGCAGTTCTTAAAAAAAGTTTTTAACACTTACTATGTACCAAAAACTATAAAAGCGGACAATGGACCACCTTTTAATAGTGTGGAACTACAAACTTGGTTGCAAGAGGTATGGGGTGTTAAGTTGATTCATTGTACATCGCTGAACCCAACAGAAAATGGTCTGGTTGAGAGAAATATGCAAGGCATAAACAAAATTGCAGCAATTGCAAAAATTAGAAAGCTTAATTGGAAAGAAGCTCTTGCCGATTATGTGGCAGCATATAATTCCTGGCCTCATCATGTGACGAAAAAACCCCCGGCGGAACTTATGTTTGGTAGGGCGGTCAGGGGTTTATTGCCAAACATGAAGTTGAACTCAAGGCAGGCGCTGGATGATGAACTCAGGGATCGAGACAGAACAGCAAAGTTTGAGCGAAATGCAAGAGAGGATGAGAGGCGCCGAGCTAAAAATACAAGTATAAAAGTTGGTGATAAGGTACTTGTTATGCAGCAGAAAAGGGATAAGGCCGATACAGCCTATAAAAACAAATTTTATAAAGTAACTAAAATGGAAGGAATTGGAAGAGCGACAATAAGGGATATGGAAAATAGTAAGGAGTATCAGCGCAGCGTTAAGCATTTAAAGAAATTTGTGGACAGAAGTGATGACCAGGAGAGTGAGATAGGTATTGAGGAGGAGAATACATCGCTGGAAGTACCCGAAGGAATGGAACAGGTAGTAGAACGGAATTTATACCGAGAACTAGAAGTAGAGCGACCCGTGGGAAGGTCGATTCGGACGGCCGAAACGGATGGTAGGATTAGAGAAGCTAGGGAAATTAAGCGTCCATGGAGGTTTCGAGACGGAAGTATGTGAAGGGTGTAGGTTAAGTTTATATCATAATACATTTTGGGATGTGAAAACCTTTACATATTTTTTAGTAAAGGGAGAATGTGGGATCCTAGAGTAAGAAAGAGAAAGAATGCGATGTATGATGGTTGAAGGCAGTCGGAGTTGAGCAGCAAATAAAGAAGGTTGTGTTCTGGTAACGAACGAGGTGGTGTGCGTGTGTGTGTACTCTGTACTGGTAGGATATCACACAAGGCACAAAGGATTATTTCCTAGAATATCGACATAATCAAGAGGAGCCAATTGTAGGATTTGCTGATGCAGATTGGGGTAGCGACATGGAAAGTCGTCATTCCACAAGTGGCTACATATTTCAAATTTTTGGAAACACTGTTCTATGGACCACAAGAAAGCAAGGAACCATAGCATTGTCATCAACAGAAGCGGAATATGTTGCGTTAAGCCAATCATCCTGCGAAGCAATGTGGTTAGAAAATCTGCTTACCGAATTTGGCGTGCATTTGAATACTCCGTTAATTATATACGAAGACAACCAGTCGTGTATGTATATTGCCGAAGAGCCTCGCGAACAAAAACGGATGAAACATTTAGACATCAGATACAACTTCATACGAGAATGTATCCAGAACGGAAGAATCCAACTGAAGTATATTCCAAGCGAAAACCAACTTGCGGATATGTTTACGAAAGGGCTTTCTTCAGCAGTTTTTACGAAACATCGATTTGCGATAGGTCTAAGAGGGGGTGTTGGAAAAACAAAGTAGACCATAGCATATACGACGGGTATAAAAGAAGCAGCTAGCTTCAGTTATGTAGCAGTTAAGTATAATAAAGTATAATAATAAAGTTTAGTAATAAGAGACACATTCTAAACTCATTACCACCGGTAGTGCAAAAGATTCGGGATGGCTTTGCCGGATTCGCCGCGTCCCACTCAGCATCCTTCCAGCACTGCAACCAATTTCCCCCGGATGCACTTCATAACGGAAAAAGACGGAGATTATTCCGCGAAGTAGTTGCATCCTCGGATACCATGTTTGTTGACAGTGCAGCAACCTCAAACATCACAAATACCAACAACACTCACCGGATCGATCGACCTTCACTACCACCTATTATAACAGACACCAATACTACCTCAGCTCCTATACCAACTGTGTCACAAATACCAAAAACTGAATAGCTGTGGCTGCACCTATCAAGACTGGCTGCATCCGTCACCTCTGAACAAGTTATCTCGATGGTGAGTTCGCAGCTGGACACCCCAGACGTAATCGCTTTTAGCCTATTAAAAGCTGGAACGGTTCCTAACTCCCTGAGTGCGATAACATTCAAGGTCAGGATCCCCGCTGTCCTTCGTAGCAAGGCGCAGCCTCTTGGCCGGCCGGGCTCGGTGTGCGTGAGTTCATCTCTCTCCCGCCGCGATCTCTTCAATCACGCACACATCACACGAACACTTACATATCACTACCGCAACAATCCCGCACTCAACATTCTCCGGTAGCGCCACAGCCCTGCACTCAGCTCTCACCGTTACCACAACAGTCTCGCATCCAACACAACAATCCTTACTCACCTGCACTTATCCGTGAACCTTCCCAGACACAAGCTGAACACTCACCAACCGATATGAATCGCACTCTCACTAACCTAACTAACCTAGTCTTGACCTAGCAAAAAAGAAAAGGAAAAACAAGAGTGTGAGTCATATGGTACTCACACGGTCCGAGCAATCCCTTCGACAACACAGACACTCACCATACACTCACCATCTACGATAAGCTCCGTCATTTCCAACATACCAGCTACTAACACTTCATTACATCAAGCACCCAGCGATCAAGCGACGCGTATAACCGTGTTTTATCAAAATGTGCGTGGTCTGCGCTCTAAAGCCGATGAGTTACATTTATCGGTAATGGAGACTGAATACGATGTATTGGTGCTTACCGAAACCTGGCTTGATCCCTCTATTCCCACCGCTCTCTTGTTTGGTGATGAGTATCGTATTTACCGTTGCGACCGAGATACCACCAATAGCTCTCACTCTCGCGGGGGTGGTGTTCTAATTGCATGCAGTGTTTCCCTCTCGTCGTACGCGAATCATGTGCTGTCCCAGACACTCGAGGTAACATGCATCTGCATTCAGCTAAGCAACCATCGTTTGTATATTGCTGCAGTCTATCTTCCACTAAATCACAGCACAGACGAGACGAAAATAAATGAATTGCTAAAATGGGTCAATGAAATTTGCGCCTCCTTATGTCCGGATGATAGATTTTTACTCATCGGTGACTTTAATCAGCCTACTCTCTCTTGGTCACCTGCACCTGTCGAACAAGATACGGCTTTTAGTTTTTTCGAGCCTCATACTCAATCAGCACGATATGGCCAATTAATTGACGGATTGCACCTGAACGCTTTATATTAACTCAACAACAACAAAAACTATCTGAACAGAACTCTTGATCTGATTTATGCAAATTGGCCAGCTGCTTCAGCCTCACCGTCCATACAGACCTCTGATACCCCCCTACTGCCGGTCGATCACCACCATCCACCATTGGAGTTAAATCTCAACATTGATACTCCTACTGCCCAACTACCATCTAATGTTGCGGAAAGGCGGCTCGATTTTAGTCGTATTAATTTGCCTAAGCTCGAGAGATTGATCTCACTATATGACGAATCTTTTGACTGCTTGAACTTTAACTCTTGACCATGCTGTCGATGATTTCTCTCAGTTTATGCGAACGGCACTTAACGAATGCGTCCCCGTCAAAAAGCCGCATCGAGGTCCGGCCTGGGGTGACCGCACACTACGTACATTGAAAAGAGCGAAACGTGCTGCATATCGTAACTCGCGTGATCGAAGGTGTCCCGCTTTGCGGGTTTACTACAATAGCGTCCACGCACTTTAATGCTGCTGGCGGATGTGTTGCTCCGTCGCAGCGCCCAACGCCGGTGCTTTACACCGAGTCGGGTATATTTTTCCTTCGTCGACCGGAGAGTGCCTCCGACTATTAAGAAACGAGCGATTCTGAGGTTTGTGTTCGAATGCGCT
Organism: Anopheles arabiensis; assembly: GCF_016920715.1. Lineage (NCBI taxonomy): Eukaryota > Metazoa > Arthropoda > Insecta > Diptera > Culicidae > Anopheles > Anopheles arabiensis. Next base: position 51,423,281 of record NC_053518.1, on the reverse strand, counting down.
TACTTTATTTAGGTTTTCATCTCTTATATGCTATTTAGTTGCTGACCGCATATAGGTCAGCTAACTGTGACTATGACTATTTTGATAACAAGATGTATTTATACTTAATGCGACATGTGACATGTTTATGGTTTATGAATTGCGTAAAGTTACTTCCTCGTTTGAACCGTGAGAACGGTTGACTACCTGTTTATGTTTGTTGCTTTCTGAAGCGCGCGCTATCGCTTGAGGCGTGTTTTGCTTGAACTTTGTTTTAACTTAAGGTGTTTTATCTTGAAGTGTTTTACTTCGCTACATCCGCATAAATGCTTTTACTTCCTAATGAGGTCGTACGCAACACACTTTATCGACGTTATAACAGAATCTGCCACCGCAGGTACCTACGTAATATAGAGAAAAAGCTGCGCGTGCATCCTCAACGCTTCTGGACCTACGCAAACAATAAGCGCAAATCTTCCGGCTTCCCAGGTTTGATCTGCTACAATAGGAACCGAGCTCGCACACTCCCAGATATGTGCGAATTGTTTCCTACACGTTTTGAGGACACTTCTGTTTCTGAAAACATGCACCCCGAGGCCCTTCATGCTGCACTACTTGCCCTTCATGCTGCACCCCGAGGCCCTTCATCCGTGGGTGTGTTGCAGATACACTTCGTCCCATGCTTCCGGTCATTAATATCTCGTCAGTCACCCGCGCCATAGACCGCCTAAAGATGTCCTACACCGCCGGCCCTAATGGCATCCCGGCAGTGATCCTGAAAAAGTGCACTGCGTCGATTGCTCCGTTACTAGTAAAAATCTTCGAGGAATCGCTACGTTCATGCACCTTTCCTGTCTCCTGGAAGGTCTCGTGGTTAACACCAATGCATAAGAAAGGCTGCAAGAATGAGGCTTCTAACTATCGCGGCATTACATCGCTAGGGGCCATTGCAAAAGTGCTTGGGCTGCTTGTTTATTAACCGTTACTGGCTTCTGCCCGCAATTACATCAGCCCGAATCAGCACGGATTTGTCCCTAATAGATCAACAACCACAAACCTTATGCAATTCGTCAGTAGCTGCCATAAATCCATTGATGCTCGCCTTCAAGTAGATGTCATTTACACCGATTTAAAAGCCGCCTTCGATAGGATATCTCACGTCATATTACTAGCAAAACTCGACAGACTTAGCCTCCCAGATCCCCTAGTTGCTTGGCAACTACCAAAATCTTTTGGCAAATCCAGGGACCAGACGACCATCGCATACTCCAGGCTTCACTAGAAGAATTCGATAACTGGTGCACGCGAAACTCCTTAACCATTTGTGTTGATAAGTGTGTTACCATCACCATCAGCCGTTCGTGCTCTCCAGTGCATTTCGACTACACGCTAAACGGGCAAACTTTGCAGAGAGTCGATTGTGTCAAGGACTTGGGTGTTTTCGTCGACGCGAGACTCACGTTTGAGCAACACCTTGATCACGGTGTGACAAGATGCAGTCAATTGTTAGGTTTAGTCGTTAACATGACTCGCGAGCTCTCTGACCCAATCTGCACCAAAACTCTTTATTGGGCTCTTATTCGATCAGTGCTGGAGTATGGCAGCGTTGTGTGGTGGCCCTCCTCTGCTCGAGGGGTTGCGCGCTTGGAGTCCATCCAGCGTAGGGCTACCCGTTTCGCGCTCCGTTCGTGGGGCAGCAACAACGACTACACAGCAAGGTGTTTGTTGCTCGGGTTACCCCAACTCGACGACCGAATACGAAATGCTAGGCTGGCTTTTATCGTTGGGCTTCTCAATGGTAGCATCGATTGTCCGGTTTTGCTCTCGTCGATACAGCTGTACGTGCCTGCAAGAACTCTCCGCCCTCGGGCGATGCTGGCCATCCCAGAGACAAGGACCGCCTTCGCCTCCCGAGACCCGTTTTTGCGTATATGTCGATGGCAAATGTGTTGAGTCGCATTAATTTACTTCGCGCCTCTCGCCAGAATCTTAAGCGTCCTTGTAATTGTTATTGTTGTTATTATTGTGTTATTGTAAAGCGTGTGACTATTTATGTTATATTCCTATTGTACCCTTACATATATCGAGAGGGCTTATGAGGTCCGTCGATCATTTAATAAATATACAAATATACAAATATACAAATTATCGACTTTGTGGGGTTGGAAAGGCAATACGATTACATAATAACATATGATGACGTCCTTTGCACTTCTCACATCTTGCTGATGAACGGCAAAAGATAGATCGATGATTTCTAGTCAAGCAATTGAAGCATAGTGCATTCTTTTTGACTACCTCCTGGCGTTCTGTTCCTGATAGCCGCTCAAATGATGGACACCTTGCTACTGGGTGATCACCCTGGCATACAATGCAACATTTTGTAACGGCTTTGTGTGCTTGGCTCGCACATACTAAAGTTGTGTTCGGTTTCGTTCCCTTCTTTCTCTGCCCGTTGTTCTCTGCACGACTTGAAATGGGATCATTTGCTGCTTTTGTAGATATTCTGTTTGTCCCATCGGTAACGGTGTTGTTCAAAATCTTTATCCTCTTTTCACAGAATTCCATCAGCTCATCAAAATTGTCTTCCTGGTCAGCTGCAAAGATTTCGTATGCCATTAACGTATCCTGATGAATTTTGCATCTTACCAGACTTGTTAAAGGTGTACCCCATTTTGATACTGGCTCCTCTGGTCGTTCCATTCCCCGCACCAACCGTCGAGATTCATTAACGATTCGAGTCAACTCTTCGGGTGTTGCTGCTGCCAAAGTTTGAAGATCCATGAGCGCCTTAAAATACTCGCGCTTCAGCTTTTTTTCATCATCGAAACGCTTCAAAAGCGCCTTCCATGTACTCGAATAGTTCTCCCCCACAAGTTGAACATGTTCAAATTGTCGAGCTACATCTCCTCTCAGCGACGCCAGTAAATATTGCAGCTTCATAACCTCAGACAACTCCACTACCTCGTGCACCATCAATTCGAAACGATCCTTAAAGCTCATCCATTGCGTACTATCACCACTAAACGTAGGAAGCTCTATTTTCGGTAACCGCACTTGTGAACTCGAAAACATTGTGTTCATCATAGTACTGTTCGCGATCGGTCGTACACTTTCATCTCGTCCTTGTTTTTCTAACTGAAAACCCTTCACTTTGTGATACTTTCTTTGAAACTCCTTCCTCTCACTTCTTAACTGTACCTCATCACACTCATCATACTCCAATAACAACTTTTCCCGCACGCTTTCATAAGTCTTTTTTGCCTCTTCCAAGTACAAAAGCTGACTACTTAATTCACAACGTTGTGCATCCACGTAATTATCCATAAATTCTTCAAATTTCTCTAGGCCTGCCAATCGATCTTGGTAAATTCTTATCCACGGCACCATTTTTTCTGCTTCTTTCGATGCTTTCGGCATTTTAAAGTTCAACGACACTCCTCAAATTGCGATGGCGAACACTGACGCCAACTCGTTCACGATGGCTCAAACACACTAACCGCAAACTGATTGTCCTAGCAAAGATCTTTCTGACGCTAAACTTTGTTCTAATTTTCACACGATTTTACCACTCCTAGCATTCGAACCCGCGAATAGGCCGAAATACACTTCTCATCCCAACTCGGGAGCAGTTCCAACACAAATGTGTGTAGTTTTCTAGCAATCAACAAAAAACAATTTTACGTCACCTATAGTTACGCACACCTCTGTAACCCACGCTATGGCCGAACTAACGCACACGCACAAATCGCTAGTACAATTGCTAAAGCTAAAAAAAACGGTACACGCACAAAATTACGCTTACGCACACTTACGCGCTTACTTCTGCAGTCTAAGCCGCCGACTCCCGGAAAAGTGTAATAACAGTCACGAAACTCTATGCCACTTCATGTGCACTCACGTAAAAACACGCACATAAAGGCATGCACCGGCAAATCGTACGCCTACACTCTTCCACTCACAAACAATCTCGTGGATTCAGCACAAGAAAAAACGATACAATCGCAGCGATCTTGTGATGAGAATCTAAGTGTCCCATATTCTATTGCGATTTTTACAACTCTCTTACTCCCTTTTGTTCGAAGGACCAAATGTTCGAGTCAACTCTTCGTTCGAGTCAAACCTCTTTAAATACCCGAATCATGGAGTTGAGGGGGTCCAACAATAGAACCGAATCACGCACAACTTTACAAGCAGGAGTCTGTAATATTCCGGTGTCGATATATACGGAGGAAATTACTATTATTTTATTGTGATCCTTATTACTTGTGATGGATTACTGTTAAATAGTTGTCGATTCAAAGAGGATTCTTACGCACGTGTTGTCTGGTTGAAGGTTTTAGCAAAAGAGAGCGAGGTTTATTCAACATCTGACGTTCTTGCTTATTCGACGTCCCGCTTAGCCTTTGTCGTCGTTTACATATGTGCGGATCGACTTCTTGCGCGTTGCACTTATTCAACACTCCTCCAACGCGTGTTTGTTAATTATTCAACAAACAACGCGTGTTTGTTAATGAATTAGCTCCACCGACAAACCGACGTGACACTTTGAACAAAATGAGCTTCAAAAGTTGTCTCCTTATTTCAAATGAAAATACGTTAAACACTAGCGCCATCTCTATAATGATTCGCTTACTACAGTGACACAGAAAAGAAACTGCTAAATCCCCTTTTTGTTTTTCTTCGCAAATTCCAATGCGTATTGTTTTATGTACTTCTCACATCTTTTGCATTGATTTGGAAACTTACAAAATGATTTTCCTGGGTGTTTTGTCCAATAATTCTCACAAAATCGTGACTCACACTTCCTTCGCAATTCGTATTTAGAAAAGTTGTTTACATCGAAGCAGCAGTGAACAGAGCTTACTTTGACAGAAGTGATCGCCTCACTGGTAAATGACAGTACTTTCGTGTGGGACACTTTTGTAACGCCAGTGTCACGTCGGTTTGTCGGTGTTAGCTCCTCCTAAATATATCCAGCTAATCCTATCATTGCAACTAACTTTTGCAATCTTATCCTCGGCAAGGGTTTTGTAAGGAGATCTGCTATCATAATTTCCGAAGCACAATATACACAACTAATCTTTCTTTCCTTGATCTGATTCTTGGTGAAGTAATATCTCGTAGCGATATGCTTTGTTCTGTTGCTTAACTTTTCTCCTTCTAACAATTTCAGGCAGCTCTGATTATCTTCATATATTAAAACCTCTTGCTCATCGTTGAGCTCCTTAAGAAGTAATTTAAGCCAAATCGCTTCCTGAATTGCCTCCGATAATGCTACAAACTCAGCTTCTGTGGTAGAAAGTGACACGCAACTTTGTTTCCTACATGCCCAGCTAACTGTTCCACCATTCACTTTAAATACGTATCCGCTGTTGGATTTCCTATCCTGTTTGTTTTCTGCCCAGTCTGAATCGCAGTATCCTATAATTCCATTTGTTGTGTCTTCTTGGCTCAACCGCAAACGAAAATCAATTGTACCCTTTAAGTATCGTACCACCCGTTTAACCTCTTTCCAATCACTTTGAGTGGGCCTAATCGTTTTCTGACTCAAAATCGAAACTGCTGCTGCGATATCGGGCCTCGTATTTATCGCTATGTAAAGCAGCTTACCGATCATCTTCTGGTAGTCATAGTTACTTGCTAGCGTAACTTCTTCTTCTTCGCGCTTAACGTAACCGGGGTCGAGAGGGATATTGGATATCTTCGCGTCGACTAAGCCACAAGTTTCGATCACATCGGTTATGTATTTCCTCTGGCTCAGGAAATAATCGCCTCGTTTGTCCTTTTCTATCTCAATTCCTAAAAAGAAACAAACATCACCGATAACATTTACCTCGAATGACTTCTGCAGTCCCGCGAGTAACGACGATATAATATAAATCTCTTCTTCCAGCTTTGCATACAGGAATGCGGTTTTGATATCATACTGCTTCACCGCCAAGTTCTTCTTAGCAGCTACTGACATCAGACTACGAAAGGTCGTTTGCCTGACTACCGGCGCAAACACTTCATCGTAATCCTTCCCATACTGCTGGCTAAACCCTTGAGCAACTAATCAGGCTTTGTATCGGTACAACTTTCCATCTGCGTCGGTTTTGCGCTTATAAACCCATTTGCACCCAATCGCTTTACGTCCTGAAGGCAAATCTACTATCGTTCATGTGTCATTAGCTTCGATTGACTCGAGCTCTTCAGCCATAGCTTGCTTCCACTGATCCGCATCCCAGGAAGCCATTGCCTCTGCATAATTCTTCGGTTCCTAACTGCACAACTCTTGTTGAAAAGCAGCAACCCCTTCCGGTTCACCTTCTGTACTTTCATAATCATCACTGCTTTCGTCAGACGACACTGGACCAGGTGCGCTTGTATTGCCAACCACGAAATCGTTGAACCTTTCAGGAACCTTATGCTGACGTTTACTGCGTCTCAACACCTGAGGCTCTACTTCACTTATGCTGGTAGATGGAGTATTCGTGTTGATATGTGATGGCATATCTCCCACCGTGCTGTCGCTTATATGCTCCAAATCATTTTCATCATTGTGGCTGCTTCCCTGTACTTCACTTAAATCAAGCAACACTGTGCTATCTAGCTCGGGAATCTGCGCATTTGTATCACCACCTTCATTGATGAAAATGACATCGCGACTTTTCATCATGCACCTTGCAGCAGGATCGTACAACCGATACCCCTTGGTGTCCTCTTCAAATCCAACGAGCACACACTCTTTTGATTTAGGATCCCATTTCTGTCGCTTCACCTTGGGAATCTGTACCATCGTTTTCGTACCAAACACCCGGACATGTGCAATATCCGGTTTCTTGCCGCTCCACACCTCTTCTGGTGACAAATCATGGCTATTGGTCAGCGATCTATTTATCAAATATACAGCTGTCTGCACAGCTTCTGCCCAGAATGTTTTCGGCAACTTCGCTTCGTACAGCATACAACGCGCCTTTTCCACAATTGTTCGGTTTGCACGTTCTGCCATGCCATTCTGTTCCGGCGTGTACTCATTTGTTGTCTGATGCCGTATGCCATGCTTCTGTAAATATTTTTGAAATATTGCATTGATGTATTCTTTGCCATTGTCCGTTCGAAGCACTTTCATTCTTCTCTCACTCTGACGTTCTGCTTTCACATGGAAATCTTTGAAGCATTCTAGCACTTCATCAGCTGACTTGCTTTTCAAAAAGTACACCCACACTCGTCGCGACATATCATCAATAAAAGTTATATAATAACGATTACCTCCCAATGATGACACTTCCATGGGACCAGAAATATCCGAGTGTATTACTTCCAGCAATCCATCAGCTCTCGTTCCACTCTTACTAAAAGGCAACCGCGTCTGCTTTCCCATCGGACAAATCCGACAATCACCAATCGAATCTTTTCCGTTCATTTGCATACCATTCACGACACCATTGGCCATCTTTCTCAGGTTGCTTGCATTCATATGGCCCAACCGCTTATGCCATATTTCCATCGAATGATCTGAGCATGCCAGTACCTTATTTCGTTCACACGATTTCCGTTCGATTATCTTGAACAAATCGTTCTCCATCACACCAGTCGCAATAACAATGCCATCACTATTCATTATTCGGCATCCTTCGTTATCAAACACGACTGTATTCCCCTTTTGCACTATTCGTGACACCGACAGCAAATTCATCGAAAGATTGGGAATATAGTGAACATCGTGAACCGGTAGAATACCCCCTTGTCTACTCTTAGCCGGATAAAGTTTTGCAGTGCCACATGCTTTGACCTGCATGGTCCTATTATTCGCAGCCAGGACCGTTCCGCTTCTATCTTTCACGGCTTCCAAGAGTTTGAGGTTACGTGTCATATGCATCGTGGCACCAGAATCCACATACCAATCGCTCTCTGCACCTTCACCAACACTTAACAGAACCGCTCCAAACGCATTCGATCTTGCATTAGATTGATCATCGCATTGTCTAGCGATGTGGCCAAATTTATGACATTTCCAACATTTGGGGCCTTTGTGATCAAATCTTCTAGGCTGGTTCTTTACGCGTAGCTTGTGTGTATCACGTTTCACGACACATATTTTTTCATGCGTCGAATCTTCTTCCTCTTGCAACAGAATCGTTTTCACCGAATCGCCCGTTATAGCTGTGCCTGAATTCTTTAATGCCATCACCATCGGCTGATAACGTTCAGGCAACCCAGCAAGGAGAAGCGCACCAACAAATCGTTCTGCAATCGTGAAACCGATCGCGTTTAATTGGTGGCATGTAGAAATCATTTTGTTCGCATACTGTTCCATGGATCCACAGCTCTCCAAGTCGGTTCTAATTAGCTTGTAAAGCAGACCAACTTCTCGTGCTAAGCCCGTTTCTTCAAACGCGTCACACAGCTTCTTCCAAGCTTCTTGAGCCGTTCGTGTATCTTTCACATGATAATAATTATGCGGTTCTAACAGCAATATGATTCTACCTCGCGCTTTCTTATCCTTTACGGGATTCACGGCCTCTACTGTTCCGTCGGCTTTCACAATAGGCTCGACGGCGTCCCACAGGTCTTCGACTTCTAAAAACGTCTGCACAGCGAATTTCCATGTCGACCAGTTCTCTCGTCCTACCAGTCGTTCGATTCCGGTATTTTTCACGATTTCGGACATTTTTGTGGATCTGGGCCCATAACCTGTTAAATAGTTGTCGATTCAAAGAGGATTCTTACGCACGTGTTGTCTGGTTGAAGGTTTTAGCAAAAGAGAGCGAGGTTTATTCAACATCTGACGTTCTTGCTTATTCGACGTCCCGCTTATCCTTTGTCGTCGTTTACATATGTGCGGATCGACTTCTTGCGCGTTGCACTTATTCAACAATTACTTTTGCTTTCTGGCACCCCAGACAAGCCTTAACCCAGTTTGCTACGACACTGTTCATCGCTGGCCAAAAATATCTCTCCGACATAATATTTCGCGACACTCTTATCCCTGGATGGGCAATGTTGTGAATGCCGTCGAAAATTTCCTTTCGTAACGACATGGGAACGTAGAGCCGGTTTTTTCCTGTCGAAAACTCGAATACCAAATCTGCTCCTCCAAGTTTTATTTTTTCAAGCGTGTATTTTGAGTCATGACATTTCTCGTTGTTTAATAAGTTTTGCAATTGCTCATCAGAGCGTTTATGGTCGGAGAAAACTTGATAGTTTAGGTCTTCTATGGCATCTGCTTCTCCTAAACGCAAGAGAGCATCAGCGACACTGTCTCCTCTTATGTACCGTATGTCACTTGAGAATTGAGAAATAAAATCAAGGTGTCGATTTTGTCGCGGTGACTTCTCAGCTTTCGAAGTCAATGCTGTCGTGAGTGGTTTATGGTCGGTGTAGATGACAAATGACCTTCCCTCTAAAAAATGTCTAAAATTTTTTATACTGAGGACTATTGCTAACAGCTCTCTGTCGAACGTGGAGTATCTTTGTTCTGTCGGAGATATTAGTTTGGAAAAGAATGCCAACGGTTGACACTTCCCTTGGTAATGTTGTTGTAGTACGGCTCCTACAGCGTAATTGGACGCGTCTGTAGTTAATGAGTATTGTGCGTCGGTTTTTGGGTGTGACAGTATCGTAGCGTGAACTAGATCAGACTTGACCTGTGTAGTATAGCAACCTTATAGATACGTTGTATATATAAACCTTGTTATGCTGCTTGACAGATGAAAGATGGATTAACAATAAAGAGCAATCGCATGTGGAACTACGAGGAGTCAAGACGTGTTTTATCACGATACTACATTTGGCGACGAGTAAAAAGAAATAAAGAGAACTAGCAGTGGAACAAAATCAGACGGCAAGATACAATGAATACGATTGGTAAGCTTACTTCGTTTTGTTACTTCGGAAATGTGAAAGAAGGAAAATGTGATTGAAAGTACATTTGTATTGCAATTTGCTTAAATGCAGTGAACCCCGATTCAATTCGGACTTGCGTAAAAGCTGATGAAAAATGAAGCCAATTGGAAATTTGCTTAAATGCAGGACTATCCAAGTGAAAAGTGTGGTTAAAAAAAAAAATGAACATTGCTCCCTTGTTAATTTGCTTTAATGCAGAATACGGTAAACGTGTTGAAACAAGTTTCGCTTAAACGCCGAATCTATGTGTAACAAAGAATGAGTATTGTTCCTTTGTTTGCTTGAATGCAGAACTCGGAAAACATGTCGGAACAGGAAATCCATATGTGAGTGTTTGGCACAAAGTCGAGTATTAATACATGCAAGGATGGCTTATGTATGAGTGCGCATCTTTGTCAAAATGGAGGATGAAACGCAGAAAAACGGAAAGACATGTGAATTATAAAAAAAGCAAATCAATCAAATGTGCGTGATGGGATTTTTCCTGAAAATTTCTTAAACGCTGAATAATAAAAATAAAAAAAATAATAAAAATAATAATAATAATAAAAATAATAATAATAATAATAAGATGATTGAAAGATCAAGTGTTCTACAATAAGTATTATGTTATTGCACCAGTGTTAGTGTGATGCAGTGTTGTCAAACTCTTAATGCATAATGCAGAGCTGCATGTTTGGATGTGTGAATAAACACAATCCTAATGTATTTTGACTATTTACATGAATTTCACAGACGCACACGTCTGATTTCTTCTGAATGACTAAATTCTGTTGTATTATTTTTACAGATCTATTTCGTTTCCCAGGGCTGACGCCTCAACCGTTTAATTATGAGGGTCACCGAGAAAACCTTGGAAATGAGTGGAAAAAATGGATTAAATCTTTCGAAATCATGCTTCGAACATCTCGAATTGATGATGAGGAGTGGAAGAAAGACCTACTATTGCATTTTGTGGGACCAAAGGTCCAACAAATTTATGAAACTCTGCCAGAACTACCAAGCATTGAGAAACGAGGACCTCTTTCAAATATTGAACAATATACCCCCAATATGAACAGCTACGAAGAGGCCGTAGCAAAATTAAATAATTTCTTCTTGCCGAGACAAAACCCCACCTATGAACGACACCTATTGCGGCAAATTAAACAACAACCAGGAGAGAATTTTGACACTTTTATAGTGAAATTACGCATACAAGCAGAAAGATGCGGCTATGGCGACAAGACAGAAGAAAATATTAGAGATCAGATTATTGAAAACTGTCAGTCAGCTGCATTGCGTAGAGAGTTATTGAGACTAGGCGACGCTAATCTCGATAAAATATTGAGTGTAGCAAAAATTCTTGAAACAGTTGCTCATCAAGAAAAATCGTTCATAGGAAGTCAGCATCAAGTTGACGATGTTAATAAAATTGATGGGTATTCTGTTCATAAAAAGAGAATTTTTGCTGAAACAAATCAAATGCAATGCCATCGTTGTGGCTATATGGGACATCTTGCCAAAGACGAGAAATGCCCAGCCAAAGGAAAAACTTGTAGTAAATGCGGCGGCATGAATCATTTCGCTAAGAGGTGTCGCACTAAAAACCCAGAACAAAGGACTTTCAAGGGTACCAAGAAATATCGACGAGAGGCAACAGAAGCTGGAAATAGAGAGTACAAACATGACACAGTGAAACATATTGATAACAATACCACGGAATACGTCTTCCATCTCACGCCATATGATAACAGCAGCGAAATGTGTTGTAAAATAGGTGGTATCCCTATAAACGCTATGATCGATTCGGGATCAAAATACAACTTAATCAGCCAAATTGTCTGGGAGCAACTAAAGTCCCAACATGTTGTTGTATCAAATCAACACCGTGATGCCACAATTACACTCAAGGCATATGGCGGACAGGTACTGCCGCTCGTAGGTGTGTTTACTGCTACAGTTACTTTAGGCTCAGCAGAAACTACTGCCGATTTCTATGTTGTGAAGGGTGATGGCAAAACTTTAATTGGGCGTGATACGGCTACTCTCATGGGAGCGTTGAAAATTACCGTTCCTGTAAATACGGTTGACAACGAAAACCATAAACTGTCGACCTTGAAGAATGTTGTGGTAGATATACCAATAAAATCAGGTTCAGTAGCTGTCGCTCAGCCATACCGTCGAATACCGGTTGCCTTGGAAAAACTAGTCGATAAAAAACTGGATGAACTACTGATTCAGGGAGTTATCGAGCAAGTAAATGAGCCATCTAAGCGGGTATCACCTGTAGTAGTTGTCCCTAAAGGAAACAACGATGTTCGCATATGTGTAGATATGCGGCGCGCTAACGAGGCGGTTGAGAGAGAAAATCATCCACTACCTACTTTTGAGGACTTCTTACCACATATGGCTAAGGCAAAGGTATTTTCCCGTCTGGACATTAAAAATGCTTTCCACCAGGTTAGTGCAAACGAAGGTTGATTAAGGATTGATTGCGATTTAAATTCTTTTGTTAACCTAATCTATTTGAATTACGTTGCTTATAACTCAATCGAAATATATTATACCAGAAACTAATCCTAATGAGTTTCATTTTAGGTAGAAATTTCAAAACAATCTCGGGGGATTACTACGTTCATCACACGTAGAGGGTTGTTCCGTTACACCAGACTTATGTTTGGGATAAACTGTGCACCAGAGCTGTTCCAGAAAACTATGGAACAAATTCTTACAGGCTGTGAAGGATGCTTGAATTACATCGATGACATTATTGTATACGGATCGCATAGAGATGAACATGACAAAAGACTGACAAAGGTTCTCCAAAGGCTCAAAGAGTGGAACGTGGTGCTAAATGCAGATAAATGCGTTTACGGGGTATCAGAAACGAGAATTTTAGGGCATGTTATATCTGCAGAAGGAGTAAAACCAGACAAAGATAAACTAAATGCGATACGAAACTTCAGGGCACCAAAATCAGCAGAAGAAGTTCGAAGTTTTTTAGGTTTAGTAAATTATGTAGGAAAATTTATTCCTGATATGGCAACCATTACACATCCATTACGACAGCTAACAGTTGAAAAGGAAAAATTTGTATGGAAATCAGAGCATCATTCAGCGTTCGAGAAACTCAAATCGTTTATGATAAGCCCATCAACACTAGGTTTTTTTTGATATTGGAGATAGAACACAGTTAATTGCTGACGCAAGTCCTGTTGGGTTAGGAGCGGTATTAATACAGATAAATTCAGAAGGAAATCCGAGAGTAATTGCATACGCAAGCAAAAGTCTATCTAATACAGAAAAACGCTATGCACAAATTGAAAAAGAGGCCCTAGCGCTTGTTTGGGCAGTAGAACGCTTCCATTTTTATCTATATGGTCGTCAATTTGAACTTATAACAGATCATAAACCATTAGAAAAAATATTTAGTACAAAATCGAAACCATGTGCCAGGATCTAGAGATGGGTAATACGGCTGCAATCTTACAAAGCATCTGTTATTTATAGACCAGGGAAATCCAATATTGCTGATCCACTTTCACGCCTCGCGATCACAGAGACCGTAGAAGGTAAACCATTTGATGAGTTTTCTGAACAGTATGTGGCATGGATTATTTCCAATGCATCACCAGTAGCGCTAAAGCTTACAGAGATAGAAAAAGCTTCAAAAGCCGATGGAACTATTCAAGCGGTTCGTCAGGGAATCGAAAAGAATGAATGGACCGAAGATACTTCGACATTCAAAATGTTTTCTACTGAACTATGCTTTGCTAACAATATACTGTTGCGAGGAAACAGAATAGTTATGCCTGCTTCATTAAGAGAAAGGACCTTACATCTAGCCCATGAAGGTCACCCAGGTATGAGCATTATGAAACAGCGATTAAGGGCCAAAGTATGGTGGCCAAAACTTGACTTACAAGTAGAACAATACGTCAGGAATTGCCGGGGATGTATGCTGGTCTCTGCAGCGCCCGCTCCAGAACCAATGAAGAGAAGAGAATTGCCATCAGCACCATGGCAACACGTGGCCATTGATTTTCTAGGACCTCTCCCATCAGGCCATTCGTTGTTAGTAGTAGTCGATTATTTCAGTCGCTACATAGAAGTAGAAATTATGAAAAAGACGGATTCTATACAGACTATAGGACGGTTAAATTCAATTTTTGCACGATTCGGACTACCTCTATCTATTACTGCAGATAATGGGCCGCAGTTCTCAAGCGAAGAGTTCCTACAGTTTTGCACCACCAATAACATTATATTGATCAGTACCACCCCATACTGGTCGCAACAAAATGGTGAAGTCGAAAGACAAAATCGATCCCTTCTTAAAACGACTTGTCATCAGTCAATCAATGAATGCAAATTGGATCGAAGAGCTTAACAAATACCTATTAATGTATCGATCTTCTCCTCATTCAGTCACTAAGAAAACACCGTCGGAGATGCTTTTTAATTATAACATAAGAGATAAATTACCATCTATATTTAATCCAATAGTTGAACATGAAGAAGTGGCAGACAGAGATAAGGAAGCTAAACACAATGGTAAAATGTATTCAGATAAACGAAGAAACGCAAAAGTTAGCTCAATATGCCCGGGTGACGAAGTTCTGGTCAAACGAATGCGTAAAACCAACAAACTATCATCTAACTTTGGGACAAAAGTTTTTAAGGTGGTTGAAAGGAAAGGAGGAGATGTATTAATAGCATCAAAAGAATCCGGTTTGAAATACCGGAGGCACGTATCTCATTTGCTTAAAGTTTCTACAGAAGAAGGTAACCCCCTTGCACCAGAATCAGTAGACAACGGAATGGTAGATCCAAATAACAAAGAAAAGAATGTTACTTGCAAAGATACCACAAGCAAATTAACTGATAGAAGTCTTAGCTATAAGCCAAGTAATGAGACCACAAGATCTAAAAGAACTATTCAAAAACCAAATTACTTAAACGACTATATTAGCAGTTAGAAATCCATTAGTTAGTAAGCAATACATTATCTATAAAAAAAGGAAAGTGAATGTAGTATAGCAACCTTATAGATACGTTGTATATATAAACCTTGTTATGCTGCTTGACAGATGAAAGATGGATTAACAATAAAGAGCAATCGCATGTGGAACTACGAGGAGTCAAGACGTGTTTTATCACGATACTACAACCTGACGAACTGCTTTGTCACACTCCTCCGACCACTCGAAGTTTTTTTTTATTTTTCTTACTACCATGTTCAGCAACAAGTTTGTGCAAGGGTCTGAGCGCATCGGAAAGCCCTGGCAGAAAACGGTGATAATAGTTTATCATTCCAACAAATCGTTGCAATTGTTTTAACGAATGCGGTGTTGGAAATGATTGTATCGCCTCTACCTTCTTTGAGCATGGGGTAATTCCTTTAACTGAGATTGTATGCTCTAGAAAATCGATAGTAGAAAGTCCTAGTTGGTTGGTTGGTTAGTTGGTTAGTTGGTTTGATTTTTATGTCGTATTCTGCTAGCCGATTGAATACACTTTGTAAGTGTTCAAGGTGAAGTTCCTTTGTAGGACTAGCGATTGAAATGTCGTCAATGTAGACGAAAACGAAATCAAAACCGTTGAATAGACTATTCATAAACCTTTGAAATGTTTGACCTGCATTTCTAAGGCCAAAAGGCATTCTTAAGAATTCGAACATTCCGAAAGGTGTTGTGATAGCTGTCTTGTGTACATCTTCCTCTGCTATTGGAATCATGTGATACGCCCTTATCAGGTCTAATTTTGAAAAATACTTGCACCCGTGTAAATTCATAGAGAAATCCTGTATATGAGGAATGGGGTATCTATCTGGCGTTGTGATTGCATTTAGCCGACGGTAGTCGTCGCATGGTCGCTAATCTTGGTCTCCTTTTGGTACCATATGCAAGGGGGAGGATCCTGGTGAGGAAGATGGACGACGACATATTCCAAGGTTTATCATTTGTTGGAATTCTGCTAAGGCAATTTTATGTTTCTCTGGATCAAGGCGACGTGGTTTTGCAAATGGCAGTGGCCCTTTTGTCTCTATGTAATGCAAAACATTATGGTTTGCCGGTTTCTTATAGTCTGGGGGCTCTACCAACGAAGGAAATTGGTGCAAAACCTTTCCAAACTCCCCAGCTTCTACCAAAAAATGTTTCGGAGATGGTGTATCTAGTGTTGTGCCAATGTGCCTTTGGTCGTTAATTGAGTGACCGAATCGAGTAACCTACGTCTTCTAAGATCCACCATTATATTATTTTTGAACAAAAAGTCCGCACCTATGATAGGTCGATTAACGGACGCAATTATAAAAACATGGCTGAAAAGTCTTTTTAAACCGAGACTTAACTGAAACAGCTTCGTACCATACGTCGCGATAGTACTACCATTGGCTGCTTGCAGTACCATGTCTGTTGGTTTGTATGCTTTTCCGACCAAACTAACTGGTATGACGGATACATCAGCTCCCGTGTCTATTAGGAATGTGAATGAAGTTACTTCATCATTTATAAATAGACGTGGAGGGAAACTGTTGTTTGCCCTTGGGAGATCCGCCACCTCCCGTGAGCCACTTAGTTTTTTTGTTCCGCGCTTCATTAGCTGCTTGCGACGCTGTAAAATTACAGGGTTCCAAGCATCTGTTGGCGGCATTTCCGAAACGGAAATGATTCCAACAAAAAGGGTGCTTCCTTACGTTAGATGGGGTTCTTTGTCGGATGCTCTGTTTTGTCCTGGAAGCACTCCGCCCGTGGTTGCGAGGTCCCTGGTTGGAATTGAATTCTTCACCATATCTTTTAGCTCGTTAACTTCACGACGAAGTATATTGGCCAGAGAATCCTGTGGCACTGAAGCTCTAGGGTGCACTTCGGATATTCCCTCACCGTGTGTACACTCCCACAATCTATCGGCAATCCGCATGTGGAAGCGATAACAAGACCTTTGTATAGCGTGGATTTGAAATTATATTTATTTTAATTGGTTCAAAATTATTCACACTTTTTTACAATTTGGGTCTTCACACATTGATTAATAAATCGCTTCTGTTGCGCATGCCCTTATTTGGTCAATATTTCTCGCGCGCTCTGCCGATTCCCGATCCTCGACCGTTGACCTAGCACACGAACCCTGACCGCTTAGAACGATTGTTCTCTCTCTCTCTCTCTCTCGCCCGATCATCTATCCTGCTCGCGTTTTATAGCAGTGGTGATCGATTGCGCTCAGATCGATTAACGCACCTCTGTTTATCCCAACCTTTGTACTGTTTATATTTTGGCGTGTCAACATTCCCCCCCACGTGAATCCATGCGGTTTGGATTCACCAGTTGATAAAGACGCGACAATCAACCTACTGTGTTTTGCCGTTCCCACTATCAGCCTTTGCATCATCAATTTCTTCCTCTCTATCAACTTCTGCATCGATCCTCGCTAGTTTTACGACCGGGCGTTTTAACATTTTCCCGTGCGCTGTACTCACCATCGCCTGCCTGACTCTACCGTCACATCTAGGAAACACTTTTTCTACAACAGCTCGTGGCCATTCCTTTCGAGCTCCTTCCGTCACGAAGACCAACGCGCCCACTTTCAACTGTTCGCCTTCTTTTTGCCACTTGGCTCGCCCATGAAGAGTCGGGACGTATTCTTTGAGCCATCTGTCCCAAAAGTGGCTGGTGAGTTCTGTAGCTCGGCAATAGCTGTTCCTTAGAGCTTCCGCCGGGTGTGGTACAATGGTTACCATCTCCTTTCTTCCTACCGACGATCCTAAAAGGAAGTGGTTTGGTGTTAATGCTTCCGAGTCGGAGAGCGTTTGTGGCATGTATGTGAGGGGGCGCGAATTAATCAGGCTCTCTGAGTCTGCAAGAACTGTGAGTAGAATTTCGTCATTTAATTTTCCCCTATCGTCAAACGCATTCAATGCTTCTTTGACACTCCTCACCATTCGCTTCCATACTCCGCCCATGTGTGGTGCTGAAGGTGGATTGAATCGCCACGTAGTGTGTGCGTCGGTAAAGGTGTCGGCTAGGGAGTACTTATTGTCTGCTATTTGTTTTTGTAGCTCGTTGTTAGCGCCGACGAAATTCGTGCCGTTATCGGAAAATATTTCGGTAGGAGGACCCCTTCGACTCACAAACCGACGAATTGCCATGATGCACGCTACTGTAGACAAGCTATGTGCGACTTCTAAGTGCAATGCTCGTGTAACGAGGCAAGTAAACACAGCTACGTATCGTTTTTCTCGCCGTCTTGCATTGACCACCTCTATTGGCCCCAGGTAGTCGATGCCTACTGCAGTAAACGGACGAATGTGGGAGGTAAGTCTCGCTTCTAGGAGTGGTGCCATTCTAGGTATGCTCGGCTGACATTTTCTTATTTTGCAGCGTTGACAGTTTTTCATTGTCCTGGAGACACACGAACGCAGATGTTGTATGTAGTACCGCTGCCTAATCTCATTCACAACCGTTTCGCTATTGGCATGCCCGAACCTGCGGTGATAATCGTTAATGATCAGTTCCGTCACGGCGTGATTTTTCGGGAGTATGATCGGATAACGTGCGTTGAGATCTATCTGCTTTGCTTTGCATATTCGGCTATTCACGCGTAGAACTCCGTGTGCGTCTTTAAAAGGCGTGAGCGAGAACAGGGGGTTGTTTTTCTCCAGTTCGGTTACGGCATCCTGTTTTAGGTCTGGCTGGCTGATCTCTAGCTTTTGCATTTCCGCATGATATGCGTCTTCTTGAGTAAGCTTCCATATCACTATCTCAGCCTTCTCAAACTCTTCGGAGCTCAGGGGTAAGTTTTCGTACGAAAAAGATTTTAGAATATGAGCTTGCTGTTTTTTAGTGGCCTTTAACGTTAACACCGGAAGACCTACACGTTTTCGTCTACAATTTGATATAAACCGGTACAGAATCGCTACTGTCCGCACAAACACGCTCCATTTAGAAAATCGTTCAGGTTTTAGGCTAAAACTCTCTATTTCTGTGTGCATCATTACATGTCCGCGACGCTTTTCCGTTGTGTTATCGATAGGTTTCTGTGGTGGCCAAGCCTTTTCTGGTTTGTGCAAGAACGATGGTCCAAGTAACCACATTCCGTTTGGCTGAATGTCTGTTTCTTTGCACCATTTAGTTAAGCAGTCTGCCGGATTTTCTTTCGTGGGAACATGCCTCCAGTTGTGCAGTTCGGTTAGCGTCAGTATTTCGCCAACTCGGCAAGCTACAAATTGTTTAAACTCCCGCGTGGGAGAACGGATCCAGGACAAGACAACTTCAGAGTCAGTATGTATGAATTTGTGACGAATGTGTAACTCCAAATTTTCGCTCACTGCTTGCATTAGTCTTGCCCCTAGCAATGCTGCTTCGAGCTCCATGCGCGGTATAGACAAATGTTTTAATGGTGCTACGCGACTTCTCGCCATCACCAAACAGCAATTAATCTCGCTAGCCGTTGCCATGCGGAGGTAGGCTGCACATCCATACCCAAGTTCACTCGCATCGGTGAACACATGAAGTTGAATGCTATTGTAGTCAACCACCGATGTTTTCGAGAAGTACCATCGAGGAATTTCCAGCCTTTCGATACCCGGTAGTAGGTTAACCCATCGTTGCCATTTAAGATGTTCTGAGTCGCTCAACTCAGCATCCCAGTCCAGTCCGGACCGCCATAAGTCTTGCATTAGGATTCGGCCATGGATCAGTGCTGGGGCTAGAAGGCCTAGAGGATCGAATAAGCTCATCACAATGCGCAGTACAATTCGCTTTGTCGGCCTCTTTTCTCCTACCGCATAAGGTTTCAGAGCATCTTGCCAATTTGCAGCAAATCTTATTACGTCGGTTGACGTGTCCCAGGTGAGACCTAGAACTCTCGGAAATTGTTCTTTTTGTTCCAGTTCTATCGCCTTGTGTTGGATTCTTTTAGCTTTTTCCAAACCTACAAGGGCTGTTGACTCGTTACTCATCCAATTGCGCATATTAAAACCGGCTTTGCTATGTATAAAGTGGACTTGTCGTGCTCTCGCATTTGCTTCTTCTACGGTGTCGCAGCTATCAAAGTAATCATCCATGTAGGTTTTCTGCTTGATTGCAGCAGCAGCTTCTGGGTGCGTCTCTTTGTATTGGTCAGCATTCACGTGCATAACGTACTGAGCAGAACACGGTGAGCAAGTTGCGCCAAACGTAGCGATGTATGTTTTGGGACTTTCGCTCGGATCGAATCGGAAAAGAAATCGTTGAGAGTGTGTGTCGGGCTTTCTTATCCGTATTTGATGGAACATCTTTTCAATATCACCTCCAAAGGCGACACGTCTCTGTCTGAATTTGCACAGCACTCCAGGAAGCTGAATTAGTAAGTCTGGGCCTTTCAGCAGCTTTGAATTCAAACCCCGTTTACTTTAGCAGCTGCATCCCACACTAGTCTTTTCTTCTCCGGTTTGCGAGGGTGGCCAACGACGTTTATTGGTAAGTACCATGCACGACCAGGAGGGGCTTCAAGCACCTCCTCGTTAGATGCTTCATGCGCAAATCTCTCGGCTGAACTATCTTCCGCAACTGCTGCGATGTTCTGCGCGATGTTCACTTCAAGTAGCCCTTGTCGGTCCATGCTGTTCGGATGTTGCACAGTTTCATCTACACTCGATATTCTTTCGTGACGGTGGACCGGGAATGGCGTTGCTGCTGTCGATCCGTCGATGCTTTTTGGACCATAAATCGACCAGCCTAGTGACCAGCCCAATCAGCAGTTGAGGTACTGCGTTACGATACTGTATCGCCGGAAGTTCCTGTGAACCGTAAATTAGAACCACACTATCTAAACCACAAATAATTAGCACTTAAATTTACCGCACTCAAAACGAACCAAGAAAACCACTTATACAGCTAGAACAATTACACACTTTATTTCCTAACGCAGCTAGCCTTGTACCCTATTCAATCTAAACCGCACACGCTTTGTCCTACAGCTAATCTACGAATAATCGAAAGCATCTGTGCTTTGGATCTCTCGCACCTCGCACCCCGCACTCACTCTCTCATCTGTTCGCCTCTTCGTCGTTGCTCTTAATCCGCACTCACTCTCGCATCTTTTCGCCTCTTCGTCGTTGCTCTTATCCGCACGGCTACTCACTCTTCCTTATCTCCTCAATTTGCTATGGTAGCCGGCCGAGATCTCCGCAGTCGATCTCGTGGCATCTACTGTGGTACAGTCGAGGTCGCTACATGTCTTTTCCCTTTTTTTTTTTTTTTTTTTTTCGTTCGTTGCCCCTATCGGTTCACCTCTGCCTTATTGACGATATCGCTATCAACGCATGAGCTAATAACGCTTCCACGCAACTTCTGCGACATTACGTTACTTTGACGATACGATGGCCAATTCATGTCTTTCCGTGTACATGATTCAAGGTAACGCCTAACCTTCTTAACACATCTAAACAGGCCAACCCTTCGTCTAGCTGAATCGTGCACCAACATGTTAACAGCGCCCCTTTGCAATGCTCCTGTCTCCTCCCCATTCCTGACATTTCATTGTGGTGTAAATGTACGTATCTGTATGCGCCGTAATCTCATCGCGTTACGCATTCACATAAATTTCGCCAAGTTTTCGAGCCGCAGATAGAGATTTTTGCCTTCCAAGATTCACCGAATCACCGAATCACCGATTTCCGAGTTGTACCGGTCATGCCGCTTCTTTCTTTGCGCAGTCGCTCTACCGGCCTCATCCGCCATTGCGCAGCCTCTCTACCGGCCTCATCCGTCATTGTCACCTCGAGCCTAATTCTTTTTAGCAGCCGCTCACCAGTATGTCATGTGTTTCCGCGCTTTCAGTCCGTGCCGTGTTGTGCTTCTGCGATAGCGTGTGAAGTAAGATTGAAAAGGTTTATTAGAGTAGTGTGTAATTGTGTAATCGTTCTTTTTTTTTTTTTTTTTTTTTTTTTTTTTTTTTTTTTTGAAAACGTTATAATATATATGTAACCTACCCTAGAACTAATCCCTACGTTGCCCTACCTACCCTACCTAATTTCAAAATGGGTTGTAGCAGCCGAAGATTAATCTATACCTATCCTATCCTATCATAACATATACATTCCGAAGCATCAGTCACGCTCCGCTCTTACCGCTGCTCTTTCGTTTCACTCTTACTATTCGTTAAACTTCTTCAGTCGGTTGTTATGTACCTTCTCCAACCTTTTGCCATTTTTTAGTACGCATGTCTGGTCACTGGGAATGTCGACCACTTCGTACGGGCCCCTCCATAAGCTTTGTAGTTTTTGACCTACTCCTGTGGGGTTGTTTCTTACCAGGACTAATTCTCCCCACATTGGTTGCCACTGCCTAGCATCTTTATCATATCTCAGTTTCCGTTTTTCCTTCGAGTCTACCAGATTTTCCTTCGCTACCAAGTGCATTTCGCTGAATTTGTTTTTTAAATCTTCGCAAAAATCTTCGTAAAGTATTTTCCCGCTATTCGGGTTAAACACTGACGTAGGTAGCCTAGCTTTCCGTCCGAAGACTAATTCATAAGGAGAAAATCCTGTTGATGAATTCGTACTGGTATTATATTCGAATGAAAAGTATGGCAACAACTGATCCCAAGTTTCCTGATTTCCTTGCACAAATGACCTCAGATAAATCTTAAGTTCTCTGTTTGCGCGCTCCACCAAATTGGCCTGAGGGTGATAAGCCGATGTATTTATCTTTTTTATCTTTAATATTCTGCACGTGTCCTTCATAACCTTACTCATAAAATTGGTACCCTGATCTGTAACGAGTTGAACCGGTGACCCTACTACACACACAACACCTTCTACAAAGGTTCTGGCCACCGTTTCCGATTCCTGGTTCTTCATAGGCAGTGCCAATAAATAGCGCGAAAGATCGTCTTGGATTACTAAAGCATATTTGTGACCTTGACTAGATTCGGGGAGTACTACTATATCCATAAACATTTTCTCGAATGGCCTCGATGAGGTAGTGGATATTTGCATGGGTATCTTGTTATAGCGGCCTATTTTGTTAATTTGGCAAGACCGGCAATTTCTGACATAGCGCTCAATATCACTATTCATATTCTTCCAATAAAACAATTCTTTAATACGTTTTTTCATCCGTCGTACCCCCACGTGACCTCCTAGGGGATCATCGTGAAATTCGTTTAATACTGTATTGATCTCCTCGTTTTTGATTTCTATTCTCTCTGAATCCGACGAATAATTTTTAAATTTCGTTATATCTATGCTTTGAACTTGGTTTTTTCGTTTCTTGCGCAATTCTTCCTGTTCTGGAGATGTATACTCTATTCCCATATTGCATAAGTCCTTCCAATGATTTTCGACGTCCTCTTTACTCCTGTTTAAATCCACCGTCGCCATCTCCTCACTATTAGGAAAGTCTCCGACTTGTTCTAATAACGGAGTCTTTCGTTCTTTCCCAATGGCATTAGTTTGCTCTTTTACTTTCTGTTGTCGAGTAACGACTGCCAGTGTACCTACTTTTTATCCTCTTCTTTGACCTCGCTCGTTTTCACTTCGGGAAGGCGAGAAAGAAAATCTGCTACAACATTTTCTTTTCCCTTTTTAAATCTTATCTCGCAATTCATCCCTTGTAATCTTAGTCGTAACCTCGTCAAAACGGCAGAGTTTTCTTTAAGTCGCCAAATGGAAACCAAAGGCCTATGATCTGAATATATGATGAACCTCTGTCCATATATGTAATGTTTAAAATATTCTGTCGCCCAAACAATTGCTAATAACTCCTTTTCGATAGGATGGTAACGCCGCTCAGGCATGGACAAGGATCTACTAGCGTAGGCGATTGGCTTTCCTATGGTGCTTTCGTTTGATAAAACGGCACCAAGTGCGTAGTCACTGGCGTCCGTTGTTATAACGAAAACATCTTCAAAATTCGGGCGAACCAGTAGAGGCTCAGAAATAAGAGTTTGTTTTAGCGTTTCAAATGCTTCATCACAATTGCTATCCCAAATAAATGGTACATCCTTTTTTAAAAGGTCATGTAACGGTTTTCGAATATCTGATACGTTACGTATAAATTTACCATAAAAATTAATAGTGCCCAGGAACGAACGCAGTTGTTTTATCGTCTTAGGTTTTGGCATATTCACAATGGCTTCAATGTTAGCTGAAGTAGGTTTGATCCCTTTCTCATTGATCGTATGTCCAAGGTAGGTTATTTCGCTTTGTAATAATTTGCATTTTTTTGGTTCGATCTTTAAATTGTGTTGTTTCAAGGCATTGAATATTTTAAGCAGGTTTGCATTATGCTCTTCTTCCGTCTCCCCAAAAATAATAATATCGTCTAAGTAAACTAAGGCCTTTACTGGTTGAACGGTATAGAGCACAGCGTTCATCAACTTTTGGAAAGTAGACGGACTATTTTTCAGGCCCATAGGCATCCTTGTGAACTCATAATGCCCTCGTAAGGTAGAAAAAGCAGTCTTCTGTGCATCGTTAGGTTCTATGGGAATTTGAAAGAATCCCGATTTTAAATCAATAGTGGAAAATATTTTACTATTGCTAATACTACTCAATATATCCTCGATTCTAGGTATTGGGTACACGAACGGTTTTGTAATAACATTAAGTGCTCGGAAATCAACTACAATACGATACATTTTTTTGCCATTTTCCTCCTGTTTCTTCGGAACGCACAATACCGGGGCATTCCACGGGCTTTTGCTCGGTTTAATGATGCCTTGCTTAAGCATTTCTTCAATATTTTCCTCTATGATATTATTTAAGGATCCTGGGAATCTATATTGCCTCTTATATATTGGAATGTTTGAACTTGTTTCGATCTCGTGAGTCGCTGCTTCCGTAAAACTTAATGTATCCCCTGGTAAGAAGAAAATCTCATTAAACGATTCTAGAATGCTTTCCATTGTGTTTTTGCTTGTAGTATTTAGGTGCTCTAAATTAATTGCTGTCATTATTTCCCTTAGCCGCTCACTTCCAGTTATCATTTTGCTATTACGCAACTGTAGTAAATCGAAATCAACGTTTTTATCCTCAATACTTACTAGCAGCTCTTGACTTTCCTGTCTTACATTCATATTTTTTAATTCAAATGAAATGTCTTCGCTGTTGGTTTCGCCAACGCCCGGGTGTAAATTATCAACAAAATTTGTACAACTGTCTTGGCCAGAGCTGATGGCTTGTGGGTAGTTCTTTTTTAGGAAAATGGTTTTAAAGTTTTCTCCTACCGCTCCCAGATGCGTTCTTAAAAATTCAGCGCCAATTATTCCCGGAAAGTCTAGGGTTTCCAAAACATAAAACTTTACAATGTAGCATGAGTTCCCCACATGTAAATCAAGAGAAATGGAACCTATAGCTTTTGATAAAGTTCCATTGAACGCTGAAAATGTTTTTTGGTCCGCATAATCAATATTTTGTTCCCCATACTGCCTGGCTGATTCCCAACTTAAAGCGTTAGCGCATGCTCCAGAATCTATCATGTATTCTATATTTTGACACAATTTGTAAACTGAAGGTATTTCCACAGTAAATTTTCCTCCATCAGTGACCTTTAACTCAAGTGATTCGTATCTAGAGGCAACAGTATCACCATTAACGTTATCTAGATTATTTTGCTCGACTAAAGTTTGAAAGTTATAAAAATTGTTGTTATCTAATGAAGAGCTAGTGTTTCCATCGCTATCATCTAGTTCTTCAGCTATTCGTTTTTTGAAAAATTATTTGGTTGTCGCGGTTGTCTAGAAAAATTATTTTGATTGTACGATTGCGTTAAATTCCCTTGGCCATTATTGGAGCTATTAAAATTAGTTGTGCTGTTCTGCTGTGGTGAGCCACAACCATTGATGCTGGCATTTGACATATTAAACTGATTATTTCCTCTCAGTGCATATGTCCTTGAGGAATGCGGGCCATCGATTCTTGAGGCAGTTCTTTCCCAACTATTTCCTTGGTTTCCTGAATAGGTGTTATAACGTGTGTTTCCATCATTCATACTAGAAGCTTCAGTTTTCCTTAATCTTTCCTCTATCATGTGAATGTGCTCCAGCTGAATAACTTCTTCTTCAAGGTATTCTAAAAGGTGATCAAAATCTAAATGTTTGTTGGTTCGTGCTAAGGTTTGCAATTCCGGATTCTTCAATCCTGCTAAAAAATGAATTTTTAAATTTTTAATTGCATAGGAATCTTCCGAATTTTTTGTGTCATTACTCATAATATGTTCCTTTAACATCAAAACCCTTTCTTTATAGGAACTATATGGCTCATGAAACCCCTGTCGTAGAGTTTCTACTTCATGGAAAATGGCTTCCAAATGAAAACGCTCTCCAAAAACATTCACGAGGTTATTCCTAATCTCATCCCATGTATCAGCCACTATTCTTTTAAAATATCCTGCAGCGTTACCCCTCAATTTTAACATTACTATGCGAATTAATTCCTCTTCCGAATGTCCATCAGGAATCTGTTTAGCAAAATAATCGATCTGATAGAGGAATCCATCTAATTCCTTCGGCGCACCATTATAATCAGGGATAAACTTCATGGCGTTTTCAATGGGGAACTCGTAAGCCATATTGGCGTTGGTGCCGTTTAATAACCTGTCCAGCTCAAAACTTTGGTTAAGTAATTCCCGCTTCAACCTGCGGATTCGTTCTTTGTGATTGCAACTGGCCTCACTTATCGTTGTTGAATTTAGTTTGTTGGATTCGATATAATTTATATTATTTAAGCTACCAGTTGCTACCTGGATTGCTCTACTCCTAAGTGCCAAAACTCGTTCGGTCATGCCAAAGTCAATGACCCTGCCCAACTAATATGTCACTAATACTATGTCACTGAAAATCTATATCACTTATAATCTATATCTCTAATAATCTATATCTCTAATAATCTATCACTAATAATCTATATCACTATTTTACTTTACCTCTATCTCTACTACATACAATTAACCAATACAAAACTTAAGTAAACTATTAAACGACGATTCGAATGACCTAAAAAGTAGACAATAAATTAGTAAAATTCAACAATAATTGTTATCAATTAATAAAATGAATAAATACAAAAAATCAATTAAATAAATATAAAAATTGTGATAACATTTGGCAAACAACCACACTGACGATACACCACACCCTACTTTTAGTGACTCTCTCGATCATTCACTGCCGCCATTGCAACGATGATGCTAGCTCCTTTATCACTGCTACTTCTATGAAGAGAAGGAAAAAGTTACGTACTTATCTACTTCTATGTATTCGTTTTTGTGTAGTCTAAATAAAAAAATTAAAAGTAAACGTTACGCTATGTTTAACACTAATAGCTAGGTAATAGCACCGTTCACCAGTCAGAAAAGACGCACCACACAGGCTAAATAACGCACTGCTTTCCGCTGTCACCACATGAACCGTAAATTAGAACCACACTATCTAAACCACAAATAATTAGCACTTAAATTTACCGCACTCAAAACGAACCAAGAAAACCACTTATACAGCTAGAACAATTACACACTTTATTTCCTAACGCAGCTAGCCTTGTACCCTATTCAATCTAAACCGCACACGCTTTGTCCTACAGCTAATCTACGAATAATCGAAAGCATCTGTGCTTTGGATCTCTCGCACCTCGCACCCCGCACTCACTCTCTCATCTGTTCGCCTCTTCGTCGTTGCTCTTAATCCGCACTCACTCTCGCATCTTTTCGCCTCTTCGTCGTTGCTCTTATCCGCACGGCTACTCACTCTTCCTTATCTCCTCAATTTGCTATGGTAGCCGGCCGAGATCTCCGCAGTCGATCTCGTGGCATCTACTGTGGTACAGTCGAGGTCGCTACACCTGGAAGTAATTCAAAATCAATATCAGTGAAGTGTCAATTGACTGAGTCGGTAAACTTAGCTGATTTATGGTGTGAGCGGCCGCTATAGAGTAGCGCCGCTCACCGCCCCTGGCCGATATCTCCAGCTGCACACGTTGCGATGATTCCTCTCTCCTGCAGTAATTGCCAGTCCAGCACAGCTCTAGAGGATCACGAGCACCTTCAAGTCCTAACTGTTGGGCTAGCGACGTTTCCACCAGTGTCAGAGAAGATCCTTCATCCAAGAAAGCATACGTGTCGATACTGCGTTGGCCATGATAAACAGTCACCGGAACTATTCGAAATAGCGTCGTCGTCGATTTCTCTACGTGAGCATAACACTGCGCACTTGACGTGGAAGCGGATGGTTCTTGATGGAGCAGTGTATGATGCCGAATACCGCATCCCACCACTCTATAGACGAACGTAGATTTGCATGGTCTCGTTCCATGACTGCCCAGGCAAAGTTGCAACCTACTGACTGTAGCATGACGATCTGTAACCGTCATGGCTCTGAAGACTCCACATTGACGGACGCGATGCATTGGATCTTCACATACATAGCACTTCACACTCGTTCGCGATGGTGTACCTTGCGCATGATGAGAATTTTGGCCGTTCGTGTTTACTCTACTTGCGGATTCAACCGCATTGGACACGTGCAGGAAGGAATGACCTCGAATGTTTCTTGGTGGCGCACGAAGAGCTTCTACATTAGCAGGCACTGTTAATTCACAACAGTCTTCAGTCAGCTCTTCCATGAAAGCGCAGAATTCCCTTAGCGTTGGTTTAACGAAGTTCCGTTTGAATCGCACCCACTCCAAGGCTCTGTTGGCCGGCAGTTTTCTTACCAGTTCTTCCAGCAGTTCCGGATTAGAGAAATGATCTTCCATTTCGTTGGCCGTCAAATGATCGCATACTGCTGTTTATGGACTGCTATACCAAAAGATATCAATTGGTCCAAGCGCTCTGGTTTCGGGTTCTCGATTTGCCGTGCCAGCTCGAACAATTCTTTTACTAAAAGTCCTGGTCGTCCATACAACTGCTTCAGCAACTTCATGACCTGGGGAGCTGCATTTGGAGAGGTGAACTTGGATTCCACCACTTCTCTTGCTGGTCCGGTAAGCGCTTCTTCAAGCCGGATGATGTTTTCGACCGAAGTAAAACCACACGCCTCGGTTGACCGATTGTAGTAGCTATAGAACACAGGCCACTGTTTTATCGAACCGGAAAACGCTGGTAGCTTTCTACCCCACAATCGCCTCGCACTCTCACGTTCTTCCGCGGTACTTGTGCAGGGGTTAGGAAGTACTTTTCGCTCATGGTCACTGGTTAACCAATCAACGACTTGTGATGTTTCACTAACGCTGCGACCACTTCTCTTGCTAACACTGCCATCCTCTATCTGTTGCTTCATCGCTTCGTAATCCGAATTCAATTTCGCGATTCTTTTACTCATTTCAGTTTGAAGCGCTTCGACTTCCAACCTTCGCTCTTTAGCTAAACGTTCTAGCTTCAGTGTCGTTGCCACAGAGCTTTTACTTCTGCGAGAAACGTGCGATGCACTATCCTTTTGGTTGGGGTTTATTTTGCATCGAGAGCTAGAACCTTCGATCAGACTGGGCGCCATTCTGTTCTTTTCCACATGCTCCGTATTTGTCAGCGCAGTACCCGTTTCGCTCCTAACGCTTCGCTGAGCCATAACTATGTCCGGAGTTGCGACTAAGGACACTTTTGATAAGGCTAACTCTTGGTCCGCTGGTTTCTGCTGCAAAGGTACTTCTACGGGTTTCTCTAAACGGGTTTTGGATGTATCGCCATCCTGAGATTGGGCCTTCCCACGAGTAGCCCTACTAGGTTTGCCACTCATCTCGTGGCCTTTCACCTTGGCTGCCTCGTCCTTTTCGCCGCTTTCACACCGTTCACACACCCACTTCACGTACTTCACCTCCTTGGAAACACCAGCGCAATCGAAGTGCCACCACTTAGAGCACGCGTCACATAGCACCATATCCGATACCGCGTTTTCGCGTTCACAACCGACACAGTCGAACTTTGGCTTCGGCATTTTTCTGCGTTGAACACTTTCACGAACTTTTAATTTGGTTGATATTAAAAGAAAAACTTTTAAATTGTAAAAAAGCTTGTGGAAGCGATAACAAGACCTTTGTATAGCGTGGATTTGAAATTATATTTATTTTAATTGGTTCAAAATTATTCACACTTTTTTACAATTTGGGTCTTCACACTTTGATTAATAAATCGCTTCTGTTGTGCATGCCCTTATTTGGTCAATATTTCTCGCGCGCTCTGCCGATTCCCGATCCTCGACCGTTGACCTAGCACACGAACCCTGACCGCTTAGAACGATTGTTCTCTCTCTCTCTCGCCCGATCATCTATCCTGCTCGCGTTTTATAGCAGTGGTGATCGATTGCGCTCAGATCGATTAACGCACCTCTGTTTATCCCAACCTTTGTACTGTTTATATTTTGGCGTGTCAACACCGCATTTGTTCGATGTGGTCTTTGCTATCAACTGCATGCAACATCGATAGATTTGGGCAACCTCGACTTCCACAGCTTTTTTACAAGTGCCATGGATAGATCTGTCGAATTTCCCGCGAGTTGAATCATATGGCGATAGAACTCCGATGGAGTTCGATCCCCAATTTCAACATGGTATAGGAGCTTTGATAAACGAGTCTCCTCGCTGCTTGTCAACCTACTCAACAATTGCTCCTTTAAATTGGAATATGGTTTCATCGGATCTGGATTTTTTATTATATCGAGAACCTTCCCCAACACCTCTTTAGAGAGTGCCGCAATAAGGTATGAATATTGCGTACGCTCCCGAGTGTTTTTCGAAAGCTCAAATTCCGCTTCCGCTTGAGCGAACCAAACCTCTGGAACCTCCTCCTAAAATTGCGGTAGTTTTGTTGAAATGCGCTCCACCACCGGAGGAGAGTCTGGTGACGACCCCCGAAACACCAGCTTCAGCAAGATTTTTTCTCCAACTGGCAACATTACTACCTGCCTACTAAAATTCCTATTGAAAATATCTCTAATTTATACAATCTTTCACGTTACGTATTCTTAAACGCTACCAAATGTGTTCTTGTAAAAAGTAATTTGTAAAATATGAATAGATAAATATACGAAATGAAAAAAAAAGCAAAATGAAACAATACGTGTATATAAAGGTGTATAATGTGTATGTGATGGTAATAAATGCGTGTAATATTTCAAAAATGTTTTTGTGTGAATATAATGGTAATGTTCTGAATGAAAATATGTATAGAATATATGTGTTGATGTACAATATTATATCGCCTACTCCTTCGCCAGCTGAACGGTTGTATTTATAATTATACAAATTTAAAAAAAAATAATAATAAAAATGTTTTGGAACGAGCTCACCGCTGATGGTTGACGCCCCCTGGCGAAACGTTGCTCGGGATGCTGTGCGCACCGTGTACGGTGCGCAGTCTCTACTCGTTGTCCTCTTTCCGCGGAACGGTGCACTACGATGTCTTTCACTGCTGATGGTTTTCACGATTGGCACACTGCGATGATCCTCGTCTCTGGATGTTCGATTGCGTACCGATGCCCGTGAAAAACGTGTCACGGAAAGTGATCATGATGAAGGGAATGTTACTCCTCTGGGATGATGCACGTGCCGCGATGGCTTCGATGAGGCTGCGATGAAAATGTACCGCGATGGCGGTGACCAAACTTCGATGAGGTGTACCGCGATGGCGATGGTACACGTGGTTTCCTGCGATGGAGTGTACCGCGATGGCGGTGGTACACGTGGTTTCTTGCACTGATCCAGCGCTTGCACGCCGGCTGTCGTTTATCCGCGATACGACGGAATGCACACGCCTGGGTCCGAAATGGGATACGGGCGAATACGTCTTATATGCCGCTATCGATGATATTTGCCCTGTGCTGGAGCAACGAGTGCAAGAGTTGGCGTTTCTTCACTGTTGCTGCGTGCTGCTGAGGGGCCGTGCGGGCGTTGAACCACACTTCTCTTCTCTACTGCTGCGGCCGGAGTTCGTCGGATTGGTGGTTGACGAATAAAGCGACACGGTTACAACGCTGCTGTTGCGCGCTGCGCTGTAGTGATGTTTGGTCGACAAGGCAAGGCCTCCGACGCAGCACTATCATATGCACGGTCACAATTCAGCTGATTACGCTGTTGCGGAACACCGGACCAAATGCACTTCTCACGGTGATCGTGGTGTATAGTGCACTCGTGTGGATGCTGCTTGACGATGTGTGACGACGTCAGCAAGGTTTGCGGTGCCGCACTTTCCAGAACTTCTTCGTGCTGTTGCTTGACCGCGTGGTCAATTTAGCGATGGCGAACGGGTGTTCGTTACGAGTACGGTGCTGTGCGTTGCGTTAGGGGATGCCCATTTAGGTTAAAAAAAAACCTTCTGCGCTTCTGCAGTCACTATTTCGGGGCGATTTCCACTTATCACTGCACTTCGTACTTACACTTTTATCACGCGAGATCACGTCGGGGTCACCAATGTAATATTCCGGTGTCGATATATACGGAGGAAATTACTATTATTTTATTGTGATCCTCGCGTCCGTTCAGCCTGGCGGTCTAGCACAAAGAGAGCGATCCCTTTCTCCTGACTTTCTTAACTAGCCTAACTCGCTTGTCTAGGCTCTCATTCCTTGACACTCATATTACACCTACACATGTACTAACTTACGCCTGCGCTAATCTCTCGCTAACCTTACGGCTCTCATCCCCTAATTACATTCCCTCATTACACCTAACTTACACCTGCACTAACTTACGCCTGCGCTAACCTAAAGCTCTCAACCTAAAGCTAAACTCTAAAGCTCTGATGCATGGTGTTTCACATGTAGGTGGCGCTGATCACCACAAGTCAATATAGTTCAGAAATAGGAGGACTGTTGCGTACGACCTCATTATGAAGTAAAGCATATATGCGGACGTAGCGAAGTAAAACACCTCAAGTTAAAACACTTCAAGTTAAAACAAAGTTCAAGCAAAACACGGCTCAAGCAATAGCGCGCGCTTCAGAAACGCAACAAACATAAACAAGTAGTCAACCGTTCTCACGGTTTAAACGAGGAAGTAACTTAACGCAATTAATAAACCACAGGTACATGTCGCATTAAGTATAAATAAAACTTGTCATAGTTACAGTATCGGACATTAAGATAGAACCCTGGTGTATTCAACGCACCGTGCACTTGTTTTGCCACGTTACTTGTGTTTGTGTGTGTGTGTGTGTGTGTGTGTGTGTATGTGTGTGTGTGTGTGTGAGTATGACCATTCCCTCACAGGTGTTTCTTCAGTGCACGCCATTGAAAGGCCTGCGTGCATCTCTGCGTTGAACGTTGTGTGCGCATGGGAAACTTTGTGTGTGCATTGAGCAAGCGCGCAGGTGTTCTTTTCAATGGGTGTTTTGTTTCATGTAGATGCTCGCTCGCTTACTCATTGATTGTTTTTATCCATACGCTTTTTTTGCTGCTCGACAACGATGTGATTCATCGCGTATAAAAGCAGAATGCAGGCAGAGCACGGCATCAGTCGTGTCCAAGTTTTTAACCAGTGTGTTCTTGACGGTCTTAGCAAGCAATTTTTATTACAATGGGTCGAGGTAAACATTGTACCGATTATCAGCGCCATATCATTAAGCGAATGGCGGCTGCTGGCATTAAGCGCAGAACGATCGAGTTCGTGATGGAACGATCGCGCACTTTTGTGGCAAACGCGCTTCGGACAACCGAAACGCGCAAGTCACCCGGACGTCCTCGGAAGACCACGGCGGAGGAAGACCGTAAGATCGTAAACATATCGAAGAAACATCCGTTTAGCTCGGCACCAGAGATCCGAGGCAGACTGAAATTGGCGGTGACGCCAAGAACAGTTCAGCGAAGATTGGTCAGTGCCGGGCTACTCGCGCGAGTGCCACGCAAAGTGCCCAATTTAACACCTGCGCATAAAAACGCACGGGTGTTATTTGCAATTGAGCACATGTTCTTCGATGAGGAGGATTGGCGCAGGGTTTTGTGGTCAGACGAGTCGAAATTCAATCGACAGGGGTCGAACGGACGCAGGTTGGTTCGGCGCCCTGTTAATTGTGCTCTTGATCCGAAGTACTGCTTCAAAACTTTCAAGCATGGCGGTGGTAGTCTCATGGTGTGGGGATGCTTCTCCTACTATGGGATGGGTCCGTTGGTTCGAATCCACGGTAATTTAAATCGTTTTGGCTATCGAGACATTCTTGATACTCATTTGCTATCGCATGCTAGGAGAAACCTTCCTCGGTCTTGGATGTTTATGCAAGACAACGATTCTAAGCATACTTCTGGGACTGTCCAAACTTGGCTTGCTGACAACAATGTCAAAACAATGAAGTGGCCTGCCCTTAGCCCGGATCTCAATCCCATTGAGAACCTCTGGGCAATATTCAAGAAGAGGCTGGGTAAAGATCTGGATCACCTCTTCGATCACATGCAAAAGGTGTGGAGAAAAAGTCCACCAAAAACGATCCAGAAACTGGTGATGTCGATGCGTCAACGCATGATTAATGTCATTGTTGGCGACGGCAATAAGATCAAGAACTGAGCTTATTGCATTTTTGAATAGGGATCACTGCTCGCAAGGGCGGTGGTCCTGCAAATTACACCAAAAAGCTAACCCAAAGCACAAACAAGCCACTAACAAATCTATCCGAAACGACATACTTGTGAAACAAACACACACACCAATACACATGCAAACACACACACACACACACACACACACACACACACACACACACACACACACACACACACACACACACACACACACACACACACACACACACACACATACAAATCACACATAAACCTGGCCCAACGGGTGCATGGTGCGTTTAAAACACCAGGGTTCTATCTTTCTGTCCGATACTGTATGAGTTGCGTAAGTAGACATCAAACAATCTGAGCGTTCTCTCCGGCTTAAGCACCGAGCATATCGGCACACATTCATCGCTGCATTTCGGTGATCGTGCGTGCTAAGATGCTGATGCAGGAGCTATGGCTTCTGAAATCGGGCTGGGATGAACCTGTTCCTAATCACATCTGCAAAAAATGGAAGGCGATTCAGAGCGACTGGAAAACATTATCCGACTATAGTACTAACCGTTACGTTCTCTTACCAGATGCAACAGTAGAATTTCAAACGTTTACCGATGCTTCGGAGGCCGCCTACGGAGCATGTGTTTACGCACGTTGTGAAAACGCGGCTGGAGAAGTCCGCATCAGCCTATTAGCTTCTCGAGTCTCGAGTGGCACCACTGAAGCGCGTTATGTTGCCGAGACTTGAATTAAGCGCAGCTGTCCTGGGCGCTCATCTGCATCATCGCGTCAAAGAGGCAATGCAGATCGTGTGCGCCGAATCGTTTTTCTGGTCCGACTCAACAGTGACGCTAAAATGGATTGCGTCACCTCCCAGCTCCTGGAAGACGTTCGTGTCAAATCGAGTAGCTGAGGTGCAACATTACTCTCATCCAAGGCAATGGAGGCACGTTCCTGGCGCATCCAATCCTGCTGACTTGGTTTCCCGAGGTATGACGACAGCAGACTTCACGCAGAATCAGCAATTTCTTATAACGGCTTCGGTAATTATTAGCAGCAAAAATCCAAGAAAGAAAAGGAAACTTCATCCGAAAACTATTCGCGACGAAACACCCTCTTCACGTAAAACTCGTCACATGCTTGTGGACAAGCTACCAGATGCCAAAGAAGCACATGTAAATCAGCAACTTTGTTGGACCAGAATCTGGGCTAATATTAAAAGTTTTGCCTTACAGGGTTTCCCACTTTATCTCAAGACCACGGGACCCCTTCCCGAATCTGTCTTAGCCAATGCTAAGACTGCGGTATGATGCTTGAAAACGTTGATGATACCTGAATTCATCGGATGCAATGCTGAATCTGCGGCACATTTCTCGAAACACACTGGTCCGCGCCGAGGACATGCGGTCGAATAATTTTTTACACGGATAACCTTTGTGTACATCAGTGTACTGAAAACACCCCATTTTTTTTTGTTTTTTTACCAAAAAAGAGTATTTAAACAGTTAAAACTACTTTATTAACACTTTTAAAATATTTTAATTAAACAAATACGCATTCACTCATTTTATTAAATTGTCTTTTTTGGTAAAAACACGAAAAGGATAATTGGGTGTTTCTAATACACTGATGTACACAAAAGTTATACGTGTTTAGGGGGTCGATTAGTTCGGATTTATCTTTTCCCTAATTTTATGTCGCGAACGCGTTGGGTTTCGTGAGTATGTAAAAATGAATTTTTATTCTACACTATATTCGGAAAGGTTGCTCACGTTCGTTTGAGAGGGGTTCGCGTTGAGGATTTTTACGATCGAGGAGCGAAGGAAGAGGTCTGTTCGTCTTCGAGGTCGGTTTGCAAGAGAGAGGATGTGCTCGCTGACAGCAGGAAGTGTAGCGCTGGACACACGGCGCACGTCACTTTGACACATTCGTGTGCCTGGTGAGTGCGCTCCACGGAGATCCGTGTTTTTGTCCCTGGATGTCACGATCGCTCACGATTTGAACGCCAGGTGGCGGTCTGGTCGCTACACGTGCAAAAAAATATTCGACCGCATGACCTCGGCTCGGAACAATGTGTTCGAGAAATGTGCCGCAGATTCAGCATTGCATCCGATGAATTTAGGTATCATCAACGTTTTCAAGCATCATACCGCAGTCTTGGCATTGGTTTGGGATGGGGTCCCGCGGTCTTGAGATAAAGTGTGAAACCCTGTATCAGCACAACAACGAGCTACTCTGTACATGCTAGCAAATGGTAAAATCTCACATGGAGAGCTCTTGTTTCGGATGGGAGGAAGGGCTTCCAATCAATGTTCGTTTTGTTCTCAAATATAAAGTCTGGAATACAAATTTACTTGCTGTAGTAGAGTAGCGGTGGCTCGGGCACTGCTGCAGCAAGAAATTGTTTCAATGGCTCCAGGAGGCTCCTATCCGTTCAATAGTCTGCTATTTCCAGAACTAGCAGGAGTTAGTCTGGGAATAAGTATATGTATTCTTAGTGTTGGAAAACGTTGGCTTCCCGTGTAAAAAAGTGAGAGAATTGAATTCTTTAGGTTACTTCAACGCAGTGCCAAAAAATTAGTGTTTTTTTATTCTCTCTTATAATCGTTTGTACACTTGTTCGCTTTTTGTCGTTAAGGGCCGATTCTGCGATTTTTCTCCTTTTTTATATGTTTTGAACCGGATCAAAACATCGCCTAGTCTGACAAATGTTGGAACCTTACAAATGATCCAACATTGTCCTCCCGCGTGTGAAGCTATCGCTGACGCACTCTTGCATATCTGTCAGACTATGGTTCCGTTGCTTTGTTTACTTCCGCGCTACAATGAAATGTGCATACACGCGGTTCTACCCGGCCGACGTTTCTAAAGGTAAGTTCATACGCCGTTCAGTGAATTATCTCGCTAAATCTTTTCTGCTGGTGGTTTAGTAATTCGCTTCGACCTTTCCGAATCTATTCTACCTAATGGAGTGAAATTTCGATGCGTGTAACAATATTCTATCAACCGAACCATATTCATCAAATCCGCATTGTTATCAGCGCTCTCGTGTTTATCTTGTATACCGTCTTCTTCGGCCGTCTCCATTGGCAAGTGAGTATAGTGTTTTCTACTACATCCTGGTGACCCGTCTATAACAATAATCATGCCTTTCCTCAGATATGTACAACGCGGCGAAGTAGCAAATACCGTGTTTTCTACGAAACGCATTACACGGTACCGCTGTCATTCGAATTGGTTCCCGACCTTTTTACGCTCTGCACCTTTGACGTCAATGATTCGCGGCAAAGATCGTGCATTTAACTTAACGGCCACGAGATCGACGGAACTCTCGCGTACCCGTGTGTGGAAAGGACAGGGCCCATACGCTATCCATCATAGGCGAGTTTTTGAGACGATCGGCTGCCTTCATTTCCCTTCAACGCATTTTAACGAACACCCAAGAATGCAAGTGTCTATCCCTATGAGGATGCGTGGTGCTGAATCCGCATACGACGGCAGCTGAAGTCCCCGTAGGTGCTGATATTTAGCCGCGAGCTGGGAAGTGTTGACCGATTGTCTCGGGAGAGCAAATTCCTTCGCGATATG
Source organism: Anopheles arabiensis (assembly GCF_016920715.1). Lineage (NCBI taxonomy): Eukaryota > Metazoa > Arthropoda > Insecta > Diptera > Culicidae > Anopheles > Anopheles arabiensis. The sequence continues at coordinate 51,385,382 of NC_053518.1, read as the reverse complement.
AACATCGGTCCCTTTCCTCTCTCGTAACGTCACCGGTCAAATGAAGCTGGATAGGGTGGAGCGTGCCTTCAAGACCCAGTTCATCCATCATGGTCGATAAACGTTGACGTTGAGCCATCGTCAATGAAAGCGAAGGTTTCCACCTTTCCTCGTGGCCCGTACAGCATAACTGGTACGTACTTTAACAGCACGCTCTCGTTCACTCCTGAATGTGTATTAAATAATTATTATTTGCTTTATTAGACATACCGGAGTTACCATGGGTGCCTTCCTGGTGCAGCAGTGAATTATGCAAAATATTACACCCATCTACGCCACACGGAGTTGTGATGTTGCATCTTCCGTTATGGTAGCCGAGACATCTGCGACACAGTTTGCGAAGAAGGTACACCGCTGCTGGACTCATCCTGAAGTACCACGGCGTTGCAGTAAGCTGGAGTAGTACGTACATATGGAGCGGTACGGTGAGACTGCATTGCCGTGGGTCGATGTGGCGCATGTCGTTGCACATTATGATGCACGGGTGGAGCGCTCCTCTCAGCTTGCTCCGTGCTGGCTTGAAATTTACTTGTGTTTTCAACGTCGCATCGCGTCGTTGCCTGTTCTTCGGACTAAAAGGCTGTTCCATATCATCATTTCGTCTTGGCGAATTGTTTTGTTGCACCAAAACTGTACTTTACCGCTGTTATTCCGGCTTATTAGTGTAGTGATTACACGTTGTGATTTTCGAGATGGCGACTATTTACTTCTTGCATAATGAATTGCTTGAGCCCACCAGCTGCATCATCAGCTGTGCATACTGTGGCGCTCCATTCGACCGTGGCTGTTGCAAATTCCCCCCCCCCCCCCCTCGGGCTGATTCACGCGGTATTGCCCAATATCGACCTGCATTGGAGCTGAAATTGGCTGCACTAACATTCTCAAAAATCCGTGCTGTCTTTCGATAAAAGAAATAGACGCGCATGTCGGCTTCCAAGCCGCCCTCACCTCAGCCGTAGCGATCGGAAAGCTCGTTGAGCCTATTGCCGCCGAAGTTCGCAGTGGTTTCACCCTCCTTCAAACTGCATCCACGCCTCACACTCGGAATTCTGATCATTGACCCGCTACTGGCAGAAAGCGGATGCGCGTAATCGAGGATTTAGCATCTCCTAGTGCCAACAGAATTGTAAACAATCGCGGTAACATCCTTTGCCGCGTCATCGCCAAACGCATACACCAACACTACGATTGCCGTCCAGCCGGCACCTATACTACCGCATAAACTTGGGAATGTCGTGGAAACCGATCCATTATCATCACCGCTTCAAGCTGCACCTCGTGAGCCATTCACAGATAGGATCTGGATCCGCTTATCCCGCTTATAAACAGCCGTCACTGTGTAATAAGTGGTCTCTTCTGTAAAGCGTCGTTAAGCCACCGGGGAAGTTATAGCATATAGCCTGCTGAGAAGAGGGGTTAGTGTGGACAGCATGAATTGGCTTTCATTCAAAGTGGGGGTCCCGGCTATCCTTCGAGATGCGGCACTCACACCATCCACCTGGCCCGTCGGTATCGGTGTACGTGAGTTTTTTCAATCCCGTCAACACGACCACCAAACCTCATCTCCTATAGCCACCCGAAACCGCTTTACAACACGCACACCAGCAACTAGTACTTATCACCGCTTCACCACAAACACATCAACAACGACTCACCGTTTAGCCACACGCATGTGTACTCCACCTGATCCTGGACCAACATTATCACAATAGTAGCTGGCATCGCGAAAGAAATGGTTTAAAATTAACAGTCGCTAAAAACTAACCAGAGTCATTAAAAATTGCTAGAATTTGACATCGCGAACGCATTGAGTTCATTTGTTAATTTTAACGACTGATCCTATGTCGTCGTTAAACAAACGACTGTCAAGAGCGTATGCGATACAAATTAACAGTCGTTTAATTATACTACTCGAATTTTTCCCCCGTGTTTGCTTATATGCGATATCGAGCAGTCGTTAACTGTTTTGACGATCGTTTATTTTAACAGGAATGAACAACAAATGAACTCGGTTAAACCAAAATGAACTTTAAACGACTGTTAAAATGTGTTCATTTATTCGCGATGCCGGCTAGTATCACCCCCTGGTGAATAATAACTTGGAAGCACCGAACTCAACTCAACACTTGCTGTGATCGCTCTCTCAGCGGCTTTCGCTCTCGCGGTGGTGGTGTTTTGCTAGCCATTAGAATTACCTTCCCGTGATTGGTCTCTCGAGTATATTTGTGTGCGCGTAACAACGCTCATCTGTACGTTATCTGTACGCTCATCCCCGCAATTTAGCTCGGAGTTATCGACGCTTCGCTCTCTACATGATTGTATCAGCGGCTTTACTCTCACATTGAAGCCTTCGAATCTGCTGGTCCACAGCTGATCCTTCGTCCTCGCCAGCATACTCATCATTCATGTATTATGAACCTATGCACTATGCACTATGGATGGAGTTAAGCTTAATGGATTAGTATAACTAAACCACATCGAAAACTCATATGGACGCATGATTAACCTGCTCTTTGCAAACAATAGCGCAGCTAATTCGTGCTAATCAGTCTTTCCAAATGTTGTTCCCTACCTCTTGACCTCTACCATCCAGCGATTGACTTCAATTTACGTATTAACTCGCCGACTCGACGTAACACGATGACTCGACGTACCTCGACGACAACCGCATTTTATATTTATAACTTTGCTAAAGCCAGCTATGTGAATCTGAACGACATGATATCTGTTGCGAACGCGACAATCCAGATTTTTTATGTTACTTTCAACTCATAAAAAAGAATAAAATATGATAGTTCAAACGTACTCAAGAACAGACGTACCCATCAAAGAGACACACATATTGCAATCCTAAACCCTTCAAGTAGGGCCATCTGGTTTTTTAACTTGCATGTTTTAGCAGTCAATTATTTTATTTCATTTTAAACCCATAACGGTTAACTTAGGATTACAGCATGCACGTGTGTCTAGCTAGACCAATTCCGAGAAGCGTAGGAAAATTCTACATCCATGGTTCCCACGGCAATAAAATTGTTAAACCTAAAAATCACTCAAACGCAGATGCGTCAATGACATTAACCAGATAATGAATTCAAAAAGAAATAAGTTCAAGTATTTTTCAATGATGCAATCCATTCGGAACAGTTACAGGTACAGTTACGCCAAAAAGGAAAACCACCACGCCTGCAATCAATGCAACAATGTTTGTCCTCACCAGAGAAAGCAACAAAAAAGGATCACATTTCCATCTATAACGCTTGACATAAAACAGCACACCAGAACCAGAAAACCTCCCAGAAGAATGCGTAGGCGTGGCGAAAAGGGAAAAGGCTAGCGACACGAACATATGCGTAAAAGGAAAAGCAAATAACCTTCCCACAATAGAACTTAAAGAAAATAGTACATAATAATTCATTTTGAGTTGAAATAAACACTTACAATTCTGACGCCTAACTGTGCACCCGTGTACAGAGTTTTTCTTAAACACTCAACTAACTTTTTGCGACTTCATAAACGGAATTAATAATATCAATATTTAACAATAGCTTTCATTGTTTCAACTTTGTTTTACTTGACGACGCAGTATGTTCTTTCTCGTCCTTTATGCTGCAGTTGTGGGCAGCCGTGCCGACCCCTGGACTTGCCGTGGTAGTTGCGCTACCACTGGTCTATGTCCAGGGGACGACAGTGTGTAACGCACACTGTCATACGCACACTAAGCGCGGCCCGTGTCTGGCGCGCGGCCGAGTATTTTAATGTGTAATTGTGCTTGTTAGTTATATTTATTATTGTGTACTGTTTATATTCGTGTTAAATAAAAGTACCTGAGTGGCAAGCAACAAAGACACAACAGCTGCAATCCTTTATTGTACGCGTCCCCGTTCAGCGTTCTAAACCTAACCCCCAATGGGCGGACCACATACTCAAACGACTCAAACGTATAAAAAGAACTTGTTGACAAGCATCAACGGTCCGTTCATCGTGATGCTAGTTTGAGCAGATGAACATAGAGGGCGTTGACTTCGTAGGGAGGATGGCATCGATGCCTCGATCGTAGGGCGAAATATTTCAACATGACTCAGCCATACTTGCAACAGTTAACACGAAGATTAACAGAAGAACCACCGAAGGGAAAGGGCATCGACCGTAGCGCCGAGCGGGAACCAGCGAAAGGGTATTTAAGGAACGACGGCTGAAGAAGCGCCCTTTTCTCGCGTATTAAAGTCCCGGAAGAAAGAGTATTTTTTTAACCTTTCCGTTTGAAAAAGTGTTAAAAGAACTTTTTGCGTTTACTATTCGTGGACTTTTTCGAGTTGTGAAACTTCTGTTGCTCGAGGCAACAAGAACTGCTTATCATCATTACTGAACGCGCGGCTGCCAAAGATCTCGCTCGCTCTACTTCGACATATGGCACATATTTGAGTAATATTCAACGTAACCTCTGCAGGTGGCCTGACTCGTTTTGGCGCTTCTACAACAGCAAAACAAAATCCACGCATACACCGAAATCCATTACGTACAAAGGAGCAACAAGTGCCAACACTAATGAAATGTGCAATCTCTTCGCGGATCGCTTCGCAGATTGCTTTTCACCGGCCATGAATGATACCGATACCATTGATGCTGCTCTCGTCAACACTCCGGCTGGCGCAATTAACATGAGCACTCCTTTCATCGACAGTGAGATCGTTTTATCTGCCCTAGCGCAACTAAAGCCTTCCTTCGCTCCTGGACCCGACGGAATTCCTTCTACCGTGCTGAAACGCTGTCAAACGACAGTAGCACCTATCCTTGCAAAAATGTTCAATGCATCGCTAGCCAATGGCTACTTTCCCAAATCATGGAAGAAATCTTGGATGGTTCCTATTTACAAAAAGGGCGACAGGATAGATGCCATCAACTACCGGGGTATTACATCTTTGTAATTGCCATTGCCAAGGTGTTCGAACTAGTGATATACAAATATCTGTTATATGCATGCCGCAGCTACCTAAGCCCGTATCAACATGGATTCGTGCAAAAAAAGTCGACTACTACGAATCTGGTTGAATTTGTAACCTATTGCACTAGCCAAATTGATGCCGGAGCTCAAGTCGATGCAATTTATACACATCTGAAAGCAGCATTCGACTCTCTTCTGCACGCAATTCTTCTCGCTAAACTCGATAAGCTAGCTTCTCTGCTCGCTCGTACAGTGGCTTAAGTCTTACCTAATCGCTCATACGTCATGAAAATGGATAAGCACAAGTCCAAAGAAATAGTCAGCAGCTCGGATGTGCCAAAAGCAAGCAATATTGGCCAGCTTCTCTTCACCTTGTTCATATACGATATTACCCTCGCTTTATCCCGAAAGTTGTTTCGTAATCTCCCTTTCGTGGTGCAAACGGAATGGACTGACTATCTGCATCGAGAAATGCTTCTGTGTGTCTCTTAGTCGATGCAGGTGCCCAATCACTGGCATCTGGCACTGTAGTTTATCGACAAAATCATGCCAAAGACCTGGGCGTTCTTCTGGATTCAAGTTTGAACTTTAAACAGCATATCGCTGACGTTGTACCCAGAGGAAACCAACTAGGGTAAGTGTACCAATTATGGCTATAATATGTCATCAAGATACCGATTTTACGCTTGTAAAAATAAGTATTGGATAAAATTCCAAACTTCTTTATGTTTTTATGTAGCCTACAATGTGTAGAAAACGAGAGTATTAATTATTATTATCGGTCGTTAATAATAATTAATTCGATCGCAAGGTGTTGTTCCCAGTAATTATCGATAGAGGGCGACACGGCCCGCGTTTAGTGTGGTCAACGTTCAACGCTGATCGGGCCGAGTATTCCCGAACGCTTACGATCGGAGCTGCAGGAGAGAACAAAGTTCATTCTTTCTCCTAACCCCGAGACAAGCGACGGATTTTTAGCTTCGCAAATAAAAATATCGATGCTTAAAAAACGCTTGATTTGATAAAAACAATTTACTTGGGATGAAAGAAAGAATCCTGTTGCAGTTCGCAACAGAGAGTATTTTTTATTTTGACTAAATGTTTAGCGAAACAAAAGAAAATTCCGATTAAAAATTGCATCTCAAGTTACCAATTATGGCTATAGTGTTCCTAGCAATTCGCCATTGCTGTACCAATTGTGGTTGTAAGCCAAAACTCGTGGAAATTTACACCAAAAATTACTTTGTGACATTGTTTTAACTGAAATCAAGTAATAGTAAGTTCACTGCACCAATATAAGTATGTCACCACCATACCAATACGTAAAATTAACATTTTAAAATATCCATTTTCTGTCATTGGTCACAAATAATCGCACAATTGATGAGGCTAATCCTAAAAAAAATATTTTCGTACACCTTTCTGATGACACCGTACTAGGACACACACCTGACAATCCTTCATATCACCTGGAAGCTATACCGACGCCAGCTACCGTTTCAGCGCGATACGAAGAGGAGCACAAATCAGGGAGTCTGTTTGAATTTGTTTAAATGAAGAATCGTTTCTAAATCGTTGTTTAAATAGCTATAGTTCAACTATCTTCTGACCAAGATACTTCTAGCCAAGACTAGCACTAACTATCGATCAGGGAAGAACAAGAGCACATTTGACAATAAGGCAACACGAGCGGCTTCAGATTTCACTTTCTTCGTATGAAAGTCATTCAAGGCTGTATTATTTTGGTGAAAATGATTCGATTTCATTCTACTGACTATTACACTTATTTGGTACACCGAAGGATAATTGTACCAATTATGGACGTACAGAAAAAAGGCATATTTTCGATAAAATTTTGATAGATTTTGGTGTGTATTCGTTAAATACTTAATATTTTGCACCAAAATGATGATTTTGAGATAAAATTATGGTAAGGTGCTTGAAAATCGCTAATATTCTTCAGTGCTGCTCTTAGCAAAATGGTAAGAGATACCAAAAATCTTGGCAACACATTTTAAAAGGGTGATATTTAACAAACGTAAGTGACCAGCATGGAACTAATGAAGCACAAATTTGTTAAAATGTCTATAATTGAAATGAAAAATCCTTCCGTGGTTTTAGAATGCAAATAGACTGTTTTAGAACGAAAATAGTGTTCGTTATAGCCATAATTGGTGCTATAGCCACAATTGGTACACTTACCCTACTTGGCGAGGTTATGTTTGCTTTAAGATACGATTGCCATGTAATGTGATGATGGTCACAACTGGACGTCGCGGTAGGTCATTTTTTAGGTGGAACGAACTGTTCTTAGCAAAATGATTGAACCCGGCAAATGATCGTCCAAACGGTCATGGAAACCGGGAAGTGGTTTTTCTTTCTGGAATCGATGGAGTTTACAAGTCTTACTTTGGGTAGGGGGACATAACTAAACTTTTGAAATAAGTTGGAAGGCGAAGTTTTAGGATGCGTAACGTCCTATCTTGGCAGGATGTTTGAATTTCTATTTATGTATTATATTTGAATTATATTTTATTATGGCATGAATTATGGGATTATGGTAACGGGATTAGGAACAGACAACACTTGAAGGCTAGAATATAAACAAGGAAATAGATGCGGATTAAATGAACTACGTAATGAATTATAGCATGTACAAATGAACTCATACGGACAAGTGAATACACATTAGCAAAGTGAAAGTTCAACCGCCTACACGTTATTTTTCATAGTTTTCCTCTCATTTCACACCCGGTGTAATTTACTAGATTTGGTCCTTCGAACCGGATTGTGAAAGGAAGCACTACGTGCAGTGAAAATTTGTGTGCGGACACTACGTGGCCTTAATTTTGGGAAAACGGCACTTCGTGACCGTTGGTGTGAACCAAAGTGTGGACTTATTCGTTTGCTATCCGTTGTGTTGCGCAAATCACAACGTGGGTTGCCGCGCTATCACGGGCAAATCAGATTTTAGTGTGCTGTGATTTTTGTTTCGTTTTTTCCGTGTTGATAAAAACATTTCGTGCGTGTGTATTCTAGTTCTTAAGAAAAGTGACGCCGACCGTTGGAACCATTGTGAAAACCGCCATCCTTGTAAGCAACCATTAGCGCATCAAGCTCGCGCCAATCGTGATCGTCTTCTTCTTCTTCTTCTTCTTCTCTTTTTGAGGTTATACCCCGGTCCGGTATACGGAGTCCAGCTTCAGCCCTCCGCTACTAGTCCGTGGTTGCGTTTTACTGCGAACCTCTTTAGTTTAGGACCAGCTACTGAGGCTATATGTCCTTCTTTTCTTTTTTTTCCTTTTGTCGTTTGATTTGTTATATCGATTCGTTATTTTTGTCTCTGTGTTCCTTTTTGTGAACCTTGTGTTGTTTTTTCTGACTGTTGCTCTGTTTATGAGTTGTTGCGTTTATGAGTTCGGGTAGGATTCTAAGGTAGTTCATATTTGATTATTTGAAAAAAAAACGTTATTTTAGAACGTTATCTTATTGTCTTTGATGAATTCTGTGACTATTTTCAAAATTTTAATGTTTTTGGTTTTCCATGCCTTTATGAAGTTTTCCTCATTGAGTTTTTCTTGTCTGTTTCTCTCTACTCATATTTCTGGCAGTCAAACACTCTATGTGATCCTGTATCATCTTTGTTGCAAATCGAACATGTTCCATGGTCGACTAATTTCATCTTATGAAGCCAGTAATTTCCATAATCATGACCAGCGATTAGCCTATTGATTATTTTGATTTCTTTTGGGGGGAGTTTCAGGTTATGGTGCCACATTTTTTTGGGAATCGATTTCTGATATTTTGCGAATTTCTTTCCTTTAGTAAGGCATGTTTGGGAATACCAAGTGTTGGCTTCCGTCCTAGCTCTGTTAGTGAAGAAGGTTATGGCATCTGATAATCTTAGTTTGTTTTGTATTGTTTGAATTGTGGTACCCATTCTTGCTAGCCTATCTGCAATTTCATTCCCCGGGATACCCACATGGCTGGGGATCCATTGAATATGGCATTGTGTTCTATCACAATTGTGCAAGATTTTGCTGATTAGTTCATTAATATGCATTTCTTGCTGCGCTGCCAGCAGTATGTAGCATGCTGCTAGACTGTCTGTATAAAAGGTACAATTTTTTATGTTTTCTTTGCTGGCGGTTTCTAAAGCATGGTCTATGGCATATAGTTCAGTTGTGCAAATGGAAGTCGGATGGTAGAGTCCTTCTGATAATTTGATTTCTTTGTTGGTCATCATTATGTAAACTCCGATGCCACATTTATCATCTATTATGCTTCCATCAGTGTATATTTTTACTCCTGGTTGATTGTTTATGATTTCTAAGCTTTTTTGTCTTAGAACAGTTATGTTGTAGTTGTTTTTGCTTTTGTCTATATCAGGGATGGAGGTGTTGATATTGGTGAGGAAGTGACTATTTTTGGAGTGATTGAACTCATGTCGGGCTATGTTATCATATATACTTTTGTTGGCTATATATGTTTGTTCTTAAGCTGATAATTTACGAGGGGGTGTGTTTCTATGGATGTTGAGGTATTGGGGATTAAAAAGTGAATGGGCTATTGCTTTTGCGAGTTGTTTTTCTACTAGTAATGAGCTTCTTATATTGAACGGTATTTCTGCTGAAATTGCGAGGAGCGTGTTGATGGGAGTGGTTTTACAGCAGCCTGTTACTTTACGTAAGGCTGGTATTGGTATTCTTGTTGGCATTTTTGCTGAGAGATATCCCGTACTCTAAAGTGCCTCTCACTAGAGATTGGTGAAGTTGTATGGTTTTACCAGGGTTTATATTGTTTTTATTGTTGCAGACTATTTGAATGAAATTTATTTTCTTCTTCGCTTTCGTTATTTGATTTTTTATGTCGGAGTGGAATTTCAGTTTGTCATCTATTTCTATTCCCAGAAAGCGGTGTGATTTGACCCTCTCGATCGGGACTCCGTTCATTTTCATTTTAATATAATTATTATCTTTCGTGAACGTTATTACTTTGGTTTTTTCTATGTTGATATTCAGTTTTAGTGTAGCAAGCATGTTAGCTAGTTGTTTCAGGGACCGTTGTAGTTTGGTTTTTAGTTGTTGTAGGGAAATTCCGTTTTCTATCAATGCAAAATCGTCTGCATACTGTATTAGCTTGATGTTATTTGCATTTAAAGCATGGCAGTCGCTGGTGTATAGGTTGAATAATAAAGGAGATAACACATCACCTTGTGGGAGACCGTTGGATATCCTTCTTCTAATTGTTTGGCCATCTGAATCTATTTCAACCCATCGGTTGATCAAGAAGTTTTTTACCCATCTGATATCTTCGGGAGATATCATATTTCTTGTCATAGTTTCAGCTAAAATATTTACATCTACACTGTTATACGCATTTTGTACATCAATAACAACAACAGCTGTCAAATCGGCATAGTCAGACGTGTTTACGTATAGCTCCGTGATTTATTTTCCGTATTTCGGTTATTTTAACAAACAATCAGTTTTCTCTAAGTAAAAAAGTTGTGTAGTGAGCTTGCCCACAACGTATTATACATACTTTTAGCAATTGTGCTAGTTCTTCTTCAATTGCTCGTCGGTCGCATCACCCGCGTAGTGCGTCTATTAACCGGTCAAGGCATCGACCTGTGAATTCCTTTTCAAAATGGAGCACACTTGCAACTCTTGCGCAACCGAGATCACCGAAGACCTGATTAGCTGTTATATTTGCAACTCACCGTTCCACATCCGCTGTTCGCGCATTCCTGAGAATGCATTGAAGCTAACCAACGAATACCAACAACTCCACTGGTGCTGCCTAGCGTGCAACAATGTGATTATTAATCCTCGCACTAAATACATCAAACAAGCTTTGGCCCAGTCGAGCATACAAACAACAATGGATGCCGTCGCCAATAGTCTCAAATCTGCACTTGAACCTCTAGCAAAAGAAATTCGTACTGGTCTATCGCAGCTTAATGAATCGCAGAAGAGAACACCACTGAGCAGTCACCCTCCTGCCAAATTGCGCAGAGTTTTACCAGCGAAGAGATTATTCTCCGAGTTGGTTAGTGCTACAAACACTTCACCTGCTATCTCGCTTGTCGCCAAAAGAACAACAAACATCAATAATAACAATATCAACAATAACATAGCCGTACCGTCACTTGCTGAGCACAACAATATTAACATCACAAATAACATCACTTCTCGCCAGCCAATTGCTATTTATGGCACGGATAACGATTCTCCAAACCTTCCAACCGTTCAAAACCGCTTTGTACCCAAAATGTGGCTTCATTTAGCTAACATTGCTCCTAGCACTTCCTGTGAACAAGTCGTGGAATCTGTGAAACGACGGCTGGCCACAACCGACGTCATTGCATTTAGCTTGATGGGCAAAAATTTCGACACCACTTTGGCTAGACCGATGTCGTTTAAGGTTCGCATCCCGGCTCACCTTCGTGAAACTGCGTTATCGTCCTCGGTTTGGCCTTCTAATCTACGTGTACGTGAATTTATACTACGTGATAACCGTCCGTCATCCCATCCTTTGGCTTGTCTCAGACCGATGAATGCACATGAAACCCCACTTCAAAGCATCAATGCAGTGCCTATCGATAATATTCCGAAACCGGCAGAGCAAACCATCAATGAAAAGCCAAACAGTTCATCACCTAGTAATGTACAACCAATAATGCACGATATGGAGCATTCACCTATCCCAGCTGATCGTACGGCTCAAAACAATGACGTTCATCACGAACACAGCTCATGAAGCTTACGCACACAAGAAGCATCAGCCAGTCGCTATTCGCACACTAACACTTCATGTAATGACCACGCACGCACTAACACAGCAACTCACTTGAAAATGTTTTCAGTTCGCGATATTAAAAACATTTCACATGCCAAACCGACTGACACTGCTTTGAAACCATGTGATATACATTTTCACTACCAAAATGTTAGAGGACTACGTACCAAACTCACAGAATTCGGATTGAACACATTGGACGCTAAATATCAGATAATAATACTCACCGAAACCTGGCTTGACAATTCAATTCCATCATCGCTACTGTTTGACCCGGGCTATTCGGTGTATAGATGTGATCGTAGCTTGTCTAATAGTATGCATACTCGTGGTGGTGGCGCACTGATCGCATGCTCATCCTTATTGAACACCCGTGAACTCACTCTACCACGTAACTCACTTGAGCAAGTGTGGGTTACAGTTCGCCTATCATCTTGCACGATATTCATCGGGACTGTTTACATTCCTCCTAATCGAGCTAACGACACAGATACTCTTACATCTGTGATTGAAAGTGTAAGTGCAATAGTAAACCATGCAAAAACGAATGATCTAATTTTTTTGTTTGGAGATTTTAATTTTTCGGCAGTATCGTGGTCACTATCACAACAAACATTTGGTCACTCATCAACGTTCGCGCACTATGTGGCAAATTCATCATCTTCGGTCAGATCCCGGTTTTTGGATGAAATTAACGCTAGCGATCTTTATCAAATAAGCTGTATCAAAAACTCGCTTAACCGGCAGCTCGACTTAGTATTCGCAAATTTTATTGCCGCAACTTACTGCATCGATTTGCACCCCTGCCCAACACCACTAGTCTCTCCTGACCTGTACCATCCAGCCATCGATTTAACGGTTCGAATTCCAAGCACAATGCCTAATCCTACACTGACTCAAGCAAGTAGACCTAGGATGAATTTTTATAAAACCAATTTTACTTGGCTTGATGAGCTCATAACTAATTTTAATAGCCAGTTCAGAATTAGCCAGTTTAATTCTGTTGATGAAGCTTTATCGATATTTATAGGCTTTCTTTTATCCTCGTTTGATTCGTGTGTACCAATTATCACACCAAAGAGCGGCCCTGCTTGGTCTGACCGCCACCTAAAAAAACTTAAAAGAGCTAAGGAAGCTGCATTAAAAAAATATACGAAGTACCGATCACCTGTTAATAAAAGCATATTAAATGAAACAATTCGCTTGTACCGTAGTTACAATAAAATACGCTACGGTGGCTACTTGTCTCGGTTGGAGAAGAATTTCATCAAAAGGCCCAAAGCTCTCTGGAGTTTTCGTAAGAAACACAATAGTACAAATGTGACACCTAAATCGATTTACCACAATGACCGAGCTGGTTCAACTGCTTCAGATATTTGTGATATATTTGCGTGTAGATTCGAGGAGGCATACACAATCTCAACTACTGACGACAATATTATCACCAACGCTTTAATTAATACTCCTAATGATGTCATCGACCTTAATTTAACTAATATATCGCAAGAATCTGTTCTAAATGTGCTCAAAGCAGTCAAGCCCAAAGCTAGTCCTGGCCCAGATGGTATTCCTGCCATCATTCTCAGCCGATGCTGTGAGTCCATTGCGCCGATCTTCACCAAAATTTTTAATTTTTCGCTGCAACAAGGAGAATTCCCCTCTATTTGGAAGAGTTCATGGATTGTCCCCAAATTTAAAAAAAGGTGACAAGGAAGATGCAGCTAACTATAGAGGCATAACATCACTCAGTGCTGGAGCCAAAGTTTTTGAGAAAGTGATCCAAACAAGTTTACTCACGGCTTCATATCACTATATTAGCCCTCAACAACACGGTTTCGTTCCAAAGCGGTCGACGATTACTAACCTTGTTGACTTTACATCACAATGTCTCCGTAACATGGATAGCAGGATGCAAACAGATGCAGTTTATATGGATTTAAAGGCTGCTTTTGATAGCATCGATCACAACATCCTTTTAGCCAAGATGAATAAGTTGGGACTTGGGCGAAATTTAATATGCTGGTTAGAATCGTACCTTGTCAATCGATCGTATGCTGTATCTTTCTCACGGTGCCATTCAAGGTCTTTCATTGCATCATCTGGTGTGCCACAAAGTAGCAACCTGGGTCCACTACTGTTTGTACTGTTCATCAACGACCTATCGTATGTAGTACCAGCAGCGAATCATTTAATGTATGCAGATGACATTAAAATCTACATGACGATAAAAAATGACACAGACCACTCCGAGCTACAACAATTCCTTCTCGATTTTCACCAATGGTGCAATCGAAACCGCTTGAGCCTCTGCATTGAAAAATGCCGAGTCATTTCATTCACACGAGCACGAGAAATTAAGAACACCAGCTACACAGTTAACGGTTTACCAATAGAACGCACTAATGCTATGAAGGATCTCGGAGTCATACTTGATTCAAAGCTGCCATTTGACCAGCAAGCAGAGGAGGTGATTACCCGAGGTAATCAATTGCTTAGCATGTTGTTTCGGATAACAAGAGATTTCAAAGACCCAGTCTGCATCAAAGCGTTATACTGTGGTATTATCCGCCCGGTACTCGAATACGCCTGTGTCGTCTGGAAGCCCTCAACCCAAAGACTTTCTGAGAGAATGGAATCGATACAGCGTCGCTTATCCCGATACGCAACACGCTTGTTACCTTGGCCACCTGGCAGTCAGTTACCACCTTATGAAACGCGACTTCTGCTCCTTGGACTGCAACCGCTCCACATCCGACGCCGTACCGCACAACAACTATTTGTGGCTGGTTTACTGCAAAGTAACATCGACTGTCCTTCCCTACTCCAGCAGTTAAACTTTTACGCGCCTGCTGTTCAGCTTCGCTCTCGTTCGTTACTTGCCCTGAACCGTAGTCGAACTGGATATGGATCTAGAGACCCCCTCAACTCCATGATTAGGGTGTTTAACGAAGTTCGTCATTTGTTTGATTTTGGAACCTCAGTGCAATCCTTTAAAAACTGCCTTAGAAGCGAATTATTAAGATGATCTTACTACTTATTTTAATCTAATATTAGACTTAAGAACATTCACACGGATCCATTGTTATCCATTGAACGAGTAATAAACAAATTAAACAAATAAAAATGACGGCAGTGTGTTTGTTATTCCGGTTATTTTTTTTAAAATTATTAGTCAGAAAATCGACTGCTGATGTTGTTGCTCGATTTTTCCGGAAGCCAAATGATGTTGAAGGTAGAAGTTGGTATTTTTCCGTTATGAGCTGAATATTTTCTAGTATAGCTGTATTTGTGACCTTTGTTATAGTTGGCAACAAGGCAATTGGTCTATAATTTGCCAAATTGTTAGCATCTTTTCCTGGCTTATTGATAGCAACAATTTTGATTCTTCTTAGCTTTTTATCTATTTTTCCCGTTTTGTACATTGTGTTAATGTATTTTATTATGGCATGTGTGTTATCTCTGTTCAGTAGCTTTAGTATGTTGTAACTTATTTGTCTACACCAGGGGAAGAGTTTCGTTTAGATCTTATGATTCTATCCCATTTCTGCTCGTCTAAGATATTTACATCACTTATGAATCTTGGAGAAGGGGATCTTATTTTATTATCGTTGCTATTGAAGTTTATTTTTAAAAATTCTTTGGCTTTTTCGGTGTCTTTGGCAATTATGTTTGATTTTGGTGGCTTTCCCTGAATGGTCCGCATTAGCCTCCAGAGTTTTTCAGATGATGTTTGAGAGTCCACCTCTTTTATTTTTTTTTTTCGATGCTGCTTGCTTTACCTCTTTTCATTAGGAACCGAAATTTTGCCAGCTTATTCTTATAATTACCCGAGGTAATCAATTGCTTAGCATGTTGTTTCGGATAACAAGAGATTTCAAAGACCCAGTCTGCATCAAAGCGTTATACTGTGGTATTATCCGCCCGGTACTCGAATACGCCTGTGTCGTATGGAAGCCCTCAACCCAAAGACTTTCTGAGAGAATGGAATCGATACAGCGTCGCTTATCCCGATACGCAACACGCTTGTTACCTTGGCCACCTGGCAGTCAGTTACCACCTTATGAAACGCGACTTCTGCTCCTTGGACTGCAACCGCTCCACATCCGACGCCGTACCGCACAACAACTATTTGTGGCTGGTTTACTGCAAAGTAACATCGACTGTCCTTCCCTACTCCAGCAGTTAAACTTTTACGCGCCTGCTGTTCAGCTTCGCTCTCGTTCGTTACTTGCCCTGAACCGTAGTCGAACTGGATATGGATCTAGAGACCCCCTCAACTCCATGATTAGGGTGTTTAACGAAGTTCGTCATTTGTTTGATTTTGGAACCTCAGTGCAATCCTTTAAAAACTGCCTTAGAAGCGAATTATTAAGATGATCTTACTACTTATTTTAATCTAATATTAGACTTAAGAACATTCACACGGATCCATTGTTATCCATTGAACGAGTAATAAACAAATTAAACAAATAAAAATGACGGCAGTGTGTTTGTTATTCCGGTTATTTTTTTTTAAATTATTAGTCAGAAAATCGACTGCTGATGTTGTTGCTCGATTTTTCCGGAAGCCAAATGATGTTGAAGGTAGAAGTTGGTATTTTTCCGTTATGAGCTGAATAATTTCTAGTATAGCTGTATTTGTGACCTTTGTTATAGTTGGCAACAAGGCAATTGGTCTATAATTTGCCAAATTGTTAGCATCTTTTCCTGGCTTATTGATAGCAACAATTTTGATTCTTCTTAGCTTTTTATCTATTTTTCCCGTTTTGTACATTGTGTTAATGTATTTTATTATGGCATGTGTGTTATCTCTGTTCAGTAGCTTTAGTATGTTGTAACTTATTTTGTCTACACCAGGGGAAGAGTTTCGTTTAGATCTTATGATTCTATCCCATTTCTGCTCGTCTAAGATATTTACATCACTTATGAATCTTGGAGAAGGGGATCTTATTTTATTATCGTTGCTATTGAAGTTTATTTTTAAAAATTCTTTGGCTTTTTCGGTGTCTTTGGCAATTATGTTTGATTTTGGTGGCTTTCCCTGAATGGTCCGCATTAGCCTCCAGAGTTTTTCAGATGATGTTTGAGAGTCCACCTCTTTTATTTTTTTTTTTTCGATGCTGCTTGCTTTACCTCTTTTCATTAGGAACCGAAATTTTGCCAGCTTTCTCTTATATTCTATGTGGTTATCTATAGTTTGATTGTTATTGTAAAGTTTCCTAGCTACATTTTTATTGTTCCATGCCTCCCGAACGTCGTCTGTCCACCATGATTTGGGGATGAACGTGGATTTGGACATGTTGCTCTTGATAATTTTGTTGATGTCAGTAGTTATAGTGTCGATGCTGGTGTTTTGTTTAAATGGTAAAACTCTTACTAGACTATCTTTTTTTTTGTTATTATAAATTACTCTTTGGTTTGGGGGAGATGGAGTCTCATCTAGCGAGGATATTATTACCCGATGACCACTGTTACCTACATGCATGTCGGTAACCTTTCTCTGTGTAACCGTTGAAAGATGTCTCGATGTTATTGTGAGATCAATGGCCGAATTTCGTTTATTGGGGTCTGGATTCATGAAGGTGAATTCCTTATTATGTATAATTTTCATGTTAGATTTTATGATTGTGTCTAGAAGTGACTTTCCTTTGCCATTTGAGTAATGATTTCCCCATTCTGTGCTGTGTGCGTTAAAGTCGCCTACTATAATTGTTCGGTTGCTTTTTTTTAGTCTAGAAAAAATTCTATTACATAGCGAATTGAACTGCTGAGCAGGTGTATTCGGTTTCACGTATATCGAAGCGATGACTAAACCCGAACGTTTAATTTTTATTGCCGCAACTTGTATGTATGTGTTAGGATCGATGATGTCAATTTGTTCGTAGTTGAGTGTGTTGCGAATAAGCACTAGGCTTCCTCCATACCCGTCCTCTCTGTTTTGAGCAATGGCGTGAAATTGAGGTATCTTTATTGAGTTGAATGTGTTGGTGTTCAACCACGTTTCTTGTAGGCATGCTACATCTATTTTTTCTTTGAGGAGTAATTCTCTTATCTCGTCTTTATTATTCTTCCATCCTTGTATATTGGCTTGTAATATATTGAAATCCTTTCATTATATTGTTAGATGTAGAGGATTTGAATTATTATTATTATTATTTTTTTTTTGGCATATGAAACTTTCTAGTTAAAAATTTCGAATTTTTCGTTGTCTGAATTTGGTTCGTGCATGTCTGTGTCTGTTATTTTGGTGTCGGTTGTTTTTGTGCATTTGTTGGTCGTAGGAGTATTGTTAATCTCTTCAACGTAAATGGAGTCCTTTGATCCTATAGAGGTATCGGATAGGGCATCCAGATCGTAAATGATTTCTGTGACTTTAGTGGTATTTGTATTTATATTGTTCTGTGGAGTGGTGAGGGTGTTAGTGATGTGTTTTTTTTCTGTAGGTAGGTTATTTATTTCTGTGTTTGTGTTTTGATTGTTTTCTGAAGTTTTGGTATCGCTGTTTCTGCTAGTGGATGGTTTTGGTGATGGAGCATTTGTCTTTGTTTTGGTCTTCTGTGCGTATGAGTGTTCGGTTGTGTAATTTTTTGGGATGCGTTTGGCTTCTCCGTACGTAATTCTGTTCTCTGTCTTTATTTTATTTATTTCAACTTCGTCCAAAAAAACAGGACAGTTTTTGTCCAGCGTGTTGTGGGCCTCCCCGCATGACACGCATTTTGTTTCCTTGCAAGAAGTTTCATGAACCGGTAAGCTGCAATTAGCGCATGTTTTCTCGTTCTTGCACCATTTTTTTGTGTGTCCTAGTCTCATTCAAGTTATGCACCTCATTGGCCGAGGGATGTACAGTTCAACCTTTACAGGGTACAGTCCAAAGTCCACCATGCGAGGTATTTTGCCTGAGTTGAATGTGATGATTGCCGTTCGTGTGTTTTTCAATTCGTTATCTATTTTTCTTTTGAGGATATTGACCTCTACGACACGTTGCTCGCTCAGTCCCTCCATTATTTCATCCTCGGTCATAAATTCTATGTCGGGGCATCGGATTACTCCTTTGCTTGTATTGAGGGTTGGATGTTCTTTTGTTAGCACATTCACCTCGCCTCGACCGTCCGTTAGTTTTTTTAGTTCTTTTAGTTTGTTTGCCTGTTTCTTGTTGGCTACTTTAATTAGTAACTTGCCCTCTCTCAGCCGAGATACTTTAAGGGCTTTAGTGCCAATTGCATTTTCTATTTTTTTTATACCAAAAATGGGTTCACTTTATTCAAATCTCTGTTTGAATTTATTGCTTCCATTACTAAAAAGACCTCTTCTTCCGAACACTCGTTCCCAATAGCTAGCCTTTTAATATTTTTTCCCATTTTTCTTTTGGGCTCAATTTGCCCCTCCAACAGCTCGTAATAATTCCCGAGGGGAATGCCCCCTTCCGGGTCCTGGACCCCCATGTCTCCTACCTTGTGACCACCTCTTGTGGTTTTTGTCGCTTTTCCCTTATGTGATTTTTTTTTAAAACAGCTCCAAACCTGAGGTGAACAACACTTTTTTTTGGGCTTTCGCACACTTGTTTTAACCGTCACTTATTTTGAACACGTCTATATTCTTCAGCTGCCAACTGTCGAATGAATCGTGATCGTCGTTGCGTACAACTTTTGTGCAAGCTGTGCGAAGTCAGTGAACTTTCGCGCCAATTTTTAAAATAAAAATGGAGAAGAAGTTGAAATCGGTTCAACTGAAAAGGCATCAAGCGGTCGAATTGGTGAAAAGTATCGAACAGTTTACGATCGGCTACATCGAGGAAAATGCCAGTGAAACACCAGTGTGCTTGGAACAACTAGAAAGGTGTTATGAGGACTTCCTACATGCAAATGCGAAAGTGATGGAACTCGATGAGGAGGCCACAGATGCGAGTGTAAGTGAGCGGTCTGATATGGATGCACGGTATCGTCGCGTTAAGGGCTTTCTTCTACGAAAGCAACCACCTCCTACGGCCGCGCAAAATATGTCGAATGAGTCGATGCTATTAGCGCGCTCGACACTCAATATTTCGGGACGATCAGGTGCAGTGAATTTGCGGCTTCCAAAAATCGAATTGTCTACGTTCGATGGCGATTTCACCAAGTGGTTAACGTTCCGCGACCGATTTGTGGCAATGATCGACAGTGCCAGTGAGATACCGAATATAATGAAGCTGCAGTATCTGCTGTCCTCCTTGAAGGACGAGGTTGGTTTGCTTTTCGAGCACACCACGTTGACAGCAGACAATTACGAGGTGACGTGGGCTGCCTTGCTGAAGCGGTACGACAATCCGCGTACGCTGATCCGGGAGTACTATCGGAAGATTCAGCTCGGACCTGCCGGCAGTGAGCTGTGACAACGTGGACGATTTGGCGCTGCTCGTCGATGAATTCACGCGGCATGTGAACGGGCTGAAGAAGCTCGACGAACCGGTGGACACCTGGGACACGCCGCTCGCCAACCTGCTTCTGATGAAGCTGGATTCGTCGACCATTCTGGCATGGGAGAACCACTCAGCGCAACATAAAAAAGATAAGTACAAGGAATTAGTAGACTTTTTACAAGATCGTGTACGAATACTAAAATCATCGCGCAAGTTTTCCAATAACGGTGACGGCAGTTTGAGAATGGTGGCCGGCAACAGAAGGGTATCCGACCATAGGCCGCGAATTGTGGGCAATGCTGCAACTGCAAGGAGAGCTTCGCCGAATTTTTCAGCTCAACAGTGTGTTTTGGGTTGTGCAGAGCTTCACAATCTGCGCAATTGTCCTCCATTCTTGCGAAAGGACGTACAGCAACGCCGTGAAGTAGCCACCCGTGAGCGACTGTGTTGGAACTGCCTCAATCGCAGTCACCATGTGAGGGATTGTCGTTGCGCGTTTAAATGCACTACGTGCAACGCACGCCATCACTCCTTGCTGCACGTAACGCCAATTGTCACAATGGCTGCGCAGTCGGATGATGAAGTGGTTTTGCTGGAAACAGTCCGACTACAACTGCACATACAGCACGAGCACTATTAGATTCCGGATCGATGTGCAACTTTATCACCGAATCTATGGCCCATCAACTCCGCTGTCCAAAGTAAGCATTGCTGTATCGGGTATAGGGCAAATCAAACAGCACGTGAAGGGTTCCATCACAGCGACCGTTCGATCGCTAGGAGAAGACTTCCATTCGTCAATTGAATTTCTAGTGCTCAAGACTCCGTCAGCTGAAATTCCAACCATTCCCTTAAACATTGCGAAATGGAACATCCCAAACGTACAGTTGGCAGACTCGTCTTTCCACGTTCCTGGAAAAATCGATGTTGTAATCGGTGGAAACACGTTCTGGGAGATTCACACTGGAAGGAAACAGTCATTGGGTAACGGAAGGCCATGGCTGATAGAAACTGCGTTTGGATGGGCGGTCTCGGGGAATACTTCCCAACTTGCTGGCCCCAATCTACGATTGTGTCACACGGCCGCCAACGAAGGTGCCATCGAACGCTTGCTCCAGCGGTTTTGGGAGGCTGAAAGTATTATGGAGGGTCCTGCCTTGTCAATCGAGGAGGACATGTGCAAAAAAACATTACGTAGCTACCACGAGCCGTAATGCACAAGGTCGCTACATTGTGTCCTTGCCGCGAAGCCCCAAACCAGAAAGAACGCTGGGTTTGTCAAGAGAGATAGCAGATCGTCGTTTACTGGGTGTAGAACGTCGACTGAAGGCCAATCCTGAAATGGAAAGGGAATATATTAAATTTATGAGAGAGTATGAGTCGTTGGGACACATGGGCAAACTCATGGAACTTGTTGATGACAACAAACCATATTGCTACATTCCTCATCACGCGGTAGTCAAAGAGAGCAGTACAACAACCAAGGTGCGTGTTGTTTTTGATACATCCTGCAAAACAACATCTGGCTACTCGCTAAACGATATTCTGCTGATTGGTCCAACAGTGCAGGATGATCTGCTTACAATCATCCTACGCTTTCGAAAACACGCTGTCTCAATAGTGGCAGACGTAGAGAAAATGTACCGACAGATTCGTCATTGTGAAAACGATCGAAAACTATTGCGCATACGTTACCGTGAATGTCTTTCGGATTCCATTTCCACGTATGAGTTGCAAACGGTGACCTACGGTACCGCAACAGCACCATTTCTAGCCACTCGAACGCTACAACAAATTGCGCACGATCACAAACAAGAATACCCTTTGGCAGTCGACCCAGTGCTACATGATTTTTACGTAGATGATTTGTTGACTGAAGCAGACGATGTAGTAGAGGCCGTTGGAATGCGAACGCAAAATTCGCAAATGCTTGAATCGGCAGGTTTCCTCTTGAAGAAGTGGGCATCTAACGTCTCCGAAGCGCTCGAAGGAGTTCCGAGCGACGATCTAGCGATCAAATCAGTTCTAGATTGGCATCTGGCCAAGATCAAGCGATTTCAACATTGGGCTTGGTTTGGGAACCGTGTAACGACATACTACGGTTAAGAGTCGAAGTTTGGTCTTGTCTTACACGGCCAGAATCTTCGATCCCCTTCGAATCTTCGAAAGCTGCACAATACATTGTACTCGCTACGCGAATTATGAGTGCCTCGGTTTGTTTCACAATCCGACACAGATGACCTGCAGCTACATGTATTCGCTGATGCTTCACAAGGAGCATATGGGGCATGCTGCTATGTAAGAGCAGTATCCGCAAGAGGCATCCAGGTCAGATTACTAGCTGCCAAGTCCAAGGTGGGAGCGTTAGCAAACACAAACTCAATCGCCCGGTTGGAGTTGTGTGCTGCACGGCTAACAGTACACCTTTTTCAGAAGGTGGTTTCTGCACTCAAGGTGTCTGCTACGGCTATCTGTTGGACAGCTTCGATGACAGTAATGCACTGGCTGAACTCATGAAGGCGATGAAGGAAGGCGAGGCTGACATCGAAGAGCGACTGGCAGTCTCACACATTCGGGGCGACTATGGGCTTCGAACGACGATATCCGTTCGCCGTGGTTGTCAGAAGGCGCTCACTTGGCGCTCAGTTTTAAAATAACGTACCATTGAGAGACCGTAAGAAGCGCGTGAAAGAATGTGTTCTAAATGCCGTGGTCGAACGTTCCCGTTTGTATGGGGAGAAATCTGCGAGGTTTTGCGCTGCGGATTTGGAACGAATGTTGTTTTCAATGTAACGTTGTGCTTTAAATTTTGCTTTAAATGATTGAAGTGAATTGAACTAAGAGGTATGTAACATTTTGAAAATGTTTTGTTAACAGGTTGGCTGATAAGTCCCCGGTCTAAAGGCCGGGCTACATTGATCGTACTCGCAAGTGTAATTTTGATTTTCACTAGCGCATCTGGCGGCGGCTGGTGGAAGCTTTTTGGTCATCGAGGGAATGGTCGTGCCGGATCTCAAAATTAAGTAGTTTTTCTATCGTTTTTTGCCATGAAAATGGATGCAATGCGTGCAAGACATGTGCATCTACCTTTTACAAAACTTTTCTCGTCCAAATTAAGTTAAAAACATGGAAAAAATACATATTTTCTGAAGCGGCTCCAAATTGTTTGGAAAAATGCTTCGGTCAGCCGCCGCCAGGTGCGCTAGTGAAAATCAAAATTACACCAGAGAGTACGATCAATGTAGCCCGGCCTTAACAAAGAAAAACACATTTTTTTGTCAAAATTCGTTTTAATTATTCAACATAGTTCCCTTCAAGAGCGATACAACGATTATAACGACCTTCCAATACCATTTTGGTAGTACTCCTTCGATTTTGCCTCAAAATAGGCCTCAGTTTCGGCGACCACCTCTTCATTGCAGCCAAATTTTTTCCTTGCGAGCATCCTTTTGAGGTCTGAGAACAAGAAAAAGTTGTTGGGGCCAGATCTGGAGAATACGGTGGGTGGGGAAGCAATTCGAAGCCCAATTCGAATTTAAAGTTCGAATTTTTGCCATCGTTCTCAATGACTTGTGGCACGGTGCGTTGTCTTGGTGGAACAACACTTTTTTCTTCTTCATATGGGGCCGTTTTGCCGCGATTTCGACCTTGAAACGCTCCAATAACGCCATATAATAGTCACTGTTGATGATTTTTCCCTTTTCAAGATAATTGATAAAAATTATTCCATGCGCATCCCAAAAAACAGAGGCCATTACTTTGCCAGCGGACTTTTGAGTCTTTCCACGATTCGGAGCCGGTTCACCGGTCGCTGTCCACTGAGCCGACTGTCGATTGGACTCAGGAGTGTAGTGATGGAGCCATGTTTCATCCATTGTCACATATCGACGCTAAAACTCGGGTGTATTACGAGTTAACAGCTGCAAACATCGCTCAGAATCTTCAACACGTTGGTGTTTTTGGTCAAATGTGAGCTCGCGCGGCACCCATTTTGCACAGAGCTTCCGCATATCCAAATATAGATGAATGATATGACCAACACGTTCCTTTGATATCTTTAAGGCCTCTGCTATCTCGATCAACTTCTTTTTACGGTCATTCAAAATCATTTTGTGGATTTTTTTGATGTTTTCGTCGGTAACCACCTCTTTCGGGCGTCCACTGCGTTCACCGTCCTCCGCCCTACTAGCAAAGTGAATGTAAAAGTGTGCGTCTTTCAGGCGAGGGGCATGTAGAAGCAGGGGGAGACGGTTGGAAATACGCGGAATTACGCGGCGGCGAGAACCTACTAGCAATGAGAATGTAAAAGTGTGCGTCTTTCATGCGAGGGGCATGTAGAAGCAGGGGGAGACGGTTGGAAATACGCGGAATTACGCGGCGGCGAGAGCGTGTTTTGCTTTATACACAGTTTTTGCACTCACACAATCACACATGTGTGAATGTGTGCGTTCACTTTCAGCCTGCGCGCTCAGTTTTGTTCTCGCAGCGGCTTGCTGGTGTCGGTGTCTCGCTCGCACTAGTGAAGCGAGTGTTCCTCGTGCGTTCCCTTTCTTGCTACCACACAAAATCGTCAGTACAACTCAAGCCTTCGCAGTGTGAGGCCGCGCGCGTTTTAGCCGGGGGTCCCGGGCGCTCGATGTAATTTGAAGTGAAGTTTTGAAGTGTTATTGATTTCAATTCACACTATTACGGCCTCGGCCGTATTTTCAATTGATGAAGTGTTGTGCGCATTGAAATAAAGCTGCGATAATCTTTCATAATTCAACATTAATATGTGAATTATGCTGCTTTATTTCAATGCTTTTTTACAGTATTCAACATAAACAACATACAGGCAGTAAATCGGGTGCTTGAAGTGACGATTTTATTTTATTATTTATAATAAAAAATGTGTGGCTTTGTGGCAAGATTGTGGTTAGCGATGTGTGGAACTGTGTCTTAAGTTTCAATAAAGTGTTAAAATATCAAACGAGTTTGATGTGTTTAAGTTTTATTTTAATGCATGCGATTTTATTACGCTGCAAATCAAAGTGAACGAAAGCGCACAGGCACAACGCGCAACGAAAGAACGAACGTTTTGTCGTGATTTTTTGGTATCTTATTATCGCGATAGACTTAGAACATACGTGGCGCGGGCGAGTGGTGTTTTATTAACCATGTGCATATGATTACAAGCAGTAGTCGGTTCTGCTAGCTGGTTAAATGATCCCGCATCCTACAGATATTGCCAGACTCAGTTTGCTGATCCAAACGTTTATGTATGAACTCTCGTAAGCAGTGCACATGCAATGATGCGGCGAGCGTTGCCTTTCTGTGAAAAATTCACAAACCCGCGACAATCACGGTTGCCTCTGATTTAGTTCTAAAACTGAGAAGTTGTTTTAGAACAAAGAGCTCGCAAAAAATTGTCGCGGAAGATTTTGTGGGTCGTCTAGAAGCAGTGTGACAGAAAGTAGCCCAATTTTGCAAACAGAGCTACTTGCCTCGCGCAATAGTTCTGCTGCACCAAATAGAATCAAATTATCCAGTTTGTTTACCAGCCAGATTAATGTCAAACTAAAAGAAAAATAAAATTGAGCACAATTCAACTTTTTTTTATTGTTTTTTTAACAAAAAACAAGCAGGTTGACTGGGTAAACTGAGCTACTTTGATCTACTCGGTGTCAAATTTATCAATGCAATTCATCAAAAACGAGAGCGAAATTGTCGCAAAAAACGTTGTCGCTTTAAGTCTATTTAAACTGTTGTATCTTTGTAATTAAGGAACAGTTATTTATCGTAGTTCACTGTATTATTTATTCTGCCTCGTAATTGCTTCCTAGCTCGTAGGCTTCCCTTTTTGTTCTCACTCTGACAGTTCTTCTTCCGGAACCCTCCTTTTTTCCAAGGTTTCCACACTGTAAGGTAAACATATACCTTGCCCGTGAAGTGTCACATTCTTATCCCCGTTGTACACAACACTTCTCCCCTTCGTAATTGAAAAAAAATTCGTTCCATTTACAAATTCAATCTTTGGGGAGGTTTTCTAGCACGAGTAGAACGGCGTAGGACCGACTCTTCTTCCAAGTTGATCGGTCGGATAGGCGCTGGTGTCAGATCCCGTTCCATGCCCGGATCGTTATTCCGTTCTACAGGTCTATCGGCATCTCGATCAGAAGACCCTGGTGTATTTTCCACGGTTATCTCACTGTCGCTGGTAGTAACCGCCGTATTCGCATTCGAAGTGGAAGGAAGTACCTCTTCAAAGTACGTTGTATCGCCTTGTTCCCGTAAATCGTTCTCCTGGTTGACTGCCGAAGTACCTCGTAGATCAGCACCCACTTCCGCAATGTGATCGATGTGACGTTCCCAGACACGACCGTCATCTAGTTTCACTTCGTATCGCAGCTTTCCCACTCGCGCAGAAATTTTTCCAAATTTCCATTTATCGTGGGACAGGAAATCTCGTACTCGCACTCTTGCTCCGATCTGGAAACTACGTACTGGTATCTCTGCCTTCCTTAATGACTCTTGCGTAGGAATCAATAGGTCTAATCGAGATCGAATTTGCCTCCCGAAAACAAGCATGGATGCTGATTTTCCCGTCGCTGGGTGTACTGTTTTTCGGTAGGTAAGTAAAATGTTGCACAATTCCAGATTGATCTTCGATGTGGAGCATTTTAATGCTTTCAGCTTGTTCTTAATTGTTTGCACATATCGCTCCGCCTGGCCATTCGTAGCAGGGTGATAAGGGCACCCATCTTATGCACCACGCCATTCATTTTAAGAAATTGTTGGAACAGCGTAGAAGTAAATTGTACGCCATGGTCGCTTACCAGTACTGATGGAATTCCGAATGTGCTAAACAACTCGCGACACATGTTTACGGTTTGTTCTGCCGTTATTGATTTGCAAACCTTTACCATCGGCCATTTGCTGTAAGCATCGACGAAGATGAAAAAATATAAGTCCTTATATGGACCGGCGAAATCAACGTGTACTCGTTGAAATGGAGCACTTGGTGTCTCCCAACAATGTAACTTCATTTTAGCTGGTTCCGCTCGAATCAATTGGCATTCAGTACAGTTTGCTACCATTCGTTCTATATCCTGGTCCATTCCCGGCCACCAACAGTAACCTCTTGCAAGCGATTTAGTTCGAGTAATTCCAAAATGTGCTGAATGTAATTCGTCCAACACTTTTCTGCGTAAGGTTTCTGGCACATAGACTCGGATACCCCGTAGCAAACATCCTTTTGAATGGCAAATTCTTGCTGATCAACTCCAAAACGATCTTTCGCTTCTACTACCCGGCCATGTTTGATTCCTTGAATCAGTTTTTGAACCTTTTGATCTTTAGCAACCGCTTGCTCTAATTCAACAGCTGTCAACGGTAACGTTTCAATTTGACTTAGCTCAATCGAATCCGATTCTTCAATCTCGTTATCCGGATCAGTAATATGTAACGGAATGCGTGACATGGCATCGGCGTTTGCATGGTCGGTAGACTTCCTAAATCGGATCTTGTAATCGAAACTCTGCAAGTACGTAGCGTAATGTTGCATCCGTAATGCAGACATCACCGGCAACCCTTTGTGCTCTCCAAATATTTTCGATATAGCTTGGTTGTCCGTAAGTAAAGTGAATGTGCGCCCGTAAAGGTATTGGAAAAATTTCCTAACACCAAAGACGATGGCATAGGCCTCCTTGTCAACTTGCATGTATTTCTGCTGTACTCGATTTAATGTTTGTGAAGCAAACTGTATGGGACGCCCGGAACCATCGGGGTAAATGTGACTCAGTACTGCTCCGACCCCGTAGGGAGAAGCATCAGTGGCCAGTAGCAACGGTAGCTCCGTAGAGTAGTGTACTAAGCAATTATCTGACTGCATTTGTTCCTTTACCTTCTTGAAGGAATCTTCACATTGTTTATTCCATTGAAATGGCACGTCGGTTTTGAGTAGATTGTTCAATGGATAAAGTATGGTACTCAGATTCTGCAAGAATCTACCATAATAATTTACTAACCCGACAAACGAGCGTACCTCGTCCTTGTTTCGTGGTTTCGGCATTTCTTGTATGGCGTCGACTTTTTTCTGAATTTTATGTATGCCCTTCGCATCAATTACGTAGCCACAGTACTCTATTTGATCAACGAAGAATTCGCACTTTTCTTTGTTGACGCGTATTTCCCGTTCATTGAGTCGACGTAGCACTTCTTCGAGTCTAAAAAGGTGTATTTCATCGGTTTCCCCTGTGATTTTGATGTCATCTAGAAAGACACTGACTCCTTCAATACCTTGTAAAATTGATTCGATTTGTCTTTGCCAGATTGCCGGAGCTGATGCAATGCCATACATCAATCTATTAGGTCGATACAGACCACGATGTGTAGATAATGTCAGTATTTCCCGATCTGCCGGTGCCACTTCCAGCTGTAAATATGCTTGTACCAGATCAATCTTACTAAATTTCTTTCCTCCTGCAAGTGATGCAAAAAGTTCATCTACTGACGGTAGGGGGTGTCTGTCTACAACCAAATTCGGATTAACGGTCTGTTTATAATCGCCACAAATTCTCACCCGATTCTGTGATTTCTTTATCGGTACGATTGGTGTTGCCCAATCACTTGAATCTACCTTTACCAGTACACCTTCCTGAACCAACTTGTCCAATTCATTTTCTACCACTTTTATCATGTTAAATGGCAGTTTCCGTGCCTTGATGAAAACTGGTCGTGCATTTTCCTTTAGTCGCAAGTTAGCCTGCACATTGGAGATGCGACCGATTGAAGCTTCAAAAACTCTTGGATATCGCTCAAGCAATGCGTTGCAATCTGCGACACTGCACATAGAATCCGATTCAATCTTGTTAACCGATTTCGAATCCGCCACAACCTTGTTCCAGTCTAGTGGTATTTCTGACAACCATTCACGGCCTACCAAGGGATGTTTCGTAGTTTTCGCTACATACAGCGGTAGCTTTAATGTATGTCTTGCTAACTGTACATCTACGTCAAGTATGCCACATACGTCGATCGGAGTGTTACAATAGCTTACAAGGTTGGTTGTGCACGCACGTAGCTGTGCGTCAGGAAAAAGCCTTTTTTGATCTTCTTCACTAATGATCGTAACTGGTGAACCTGTATCTATTTCGAATTTAATTGTCTTTTTGTTCACCTTCATATTTAACCACAGTTTCTTGCAATGTGTAGATGAACCAACTGTACACACATCTCGTATGTTTGTGCTTTCTATTGTTGCGTCATTGCCTTGCTGTTCCACGTAATTTGTTTGAGCCGCCGCGCTGCCTGTCGAATGTGCTTCATTTTTCTTCTTTTTAAGACACACTTTCGCCAAGTGTTCCTTTGTTTTACAAAACGAACAAATTATGTTTTTGTACTTACATGCATTTGCCAAATGTGATTTGTCTCCGCAACGGTAGCAATTAGATTTCTCCGTACTCGTGCTGGGTTTGTCCACACCCTTATTTGGCTTCCAACCTTTACCTTTAGACTGGTACACCGCATGCATTTCTTGTTTCGCTGAGCAACCTTCGATCTCGGTTCTACCTTTCCGGGACAATTCCATGCTGACTGCAATGTCCCGAGCCTCCTGCAACGTCTACGTTCGCTTTTCTAGAAGTCAATCGCGAATGTCTCCTCTTTTTATCCCGAAAACCAGCTGGTTACGCAACGCCTTCTCTAAGTAATCACCGAAGTTACAAGATGCGGCCAACCTGCGTAGCGCTACCAAATATTCATCTACCGACTCATCGGCTGTAACTGCATCCTTGTCATCCTGGCGGCGACTGTTAAACTTGTAGTTTTCTGCAATTTCTAAGGGTTGCGGACTGAAATAATCTTTCAGCGTATCCACAATTTGCTGGAAGGTACAATCACGAGGTGCAGCCGGGGCAACCTAGTCGCAAATGACGTCGTATGTTTCGGTTCCCATGTAATGTAGCAAGTAGTTCTTCTTATCCCGCTCTTCGGTCACTCTGTAGATGTCGAAGGCAGTTTCCAGTCGATCCACCCACCGCATCCATTTTGATTTGCGTTTGTCAAATGGTTCCATAGCAAAATTCGGAGGTGGAACTGTACCAGCAGCGGCAGCTGCGTTCGGTATAATTGAAGAACTCGTAGATGGCACGTTGCCCGCGTTACTTGCTTGATCAACCATCCTCGTCGCCAAAATAAACGGTTACGGGTTTCAACCACCGACACTTCGAACAAAATGAGCTTCAAAAGTTGTCTCCTTATTTCAAATGAAAATACGTTAAACACTAGCGCCATCTTTATAATGATTCGCTTACTACACTGACACAGAGAAGAAACTGCTAAATCCCCTTTTTGTTTTTCTTCGCAAATTCCAATGCGTATTGTTTTATGTACTTCTCACATCTTTTACATTGATTTGGAAACTTATAAAATGATTTTCCTGGGTGTTTTATCCAATAATTCTCACAAAATCTTGCTTCACACATCCTTCGCAATTTGTATTTAGAAAAGTTGTTTACATCGAAGCAGCAGTGAACAGCGCTTACTTTGACTGAAGTGATCGCCTCACTGGTAAATGACAGTACTTTCGTGTGGGACACTTTTGTAACGCCAGTGTCACGTCGGTTTGTCGGTGTTTCAACCATAATATGCCATTCTATTAAGTCACTAATATTAAGATGTGTCGTACAAATTTGGAAATTAAAAAACAGGCTATGAGCAGCCTGGTCTGCATACACCTTGAGCTTGGATGATGTGTGTTTAATATTTACATTTCAAGAGGCATAGCAAGCGGAAAACGGTTTGGTTTGTTATTCGAAACTAGGAGATAAAATTGCAAACGGTTCATGTTTCATACCATTTAACATATCATCAAGTCGAAGCACACGTAGAATGGGATCGAAGTAACGGCTTCATATTTTGGAACCATGCACCAGCGTTGGATGCTGGTGTCATACTTAGCACTCATACTTAATTCATGGTAAGTTTTGCTTTTTTCTTTCACTCGATTGGTTGATAAACATTATTATTTGCTATTTTTAGGAATGGTTTATAATGTAATAAGCTCGAGCGAAGTTTTTCCAGCTTAGTTAGATTGCGTCTCAACAGCTTCTACTGTGTGATGTAGCTGTTTCTCCGAGTGTTGCCGGTTTCAAAGGATACCCGCTCGCTGTCGGTTACTAACTGTGCTAGTTAGTTAGCTGTGTACTGTGAATCCATTGGATTCGATATCGCGTATAATGAACCCAAAACATTACCGACGCTGAGCGTTATAACATTTACCGTGGCGTGCAGCGGAGAACTACAGGACGCTCCAGGAAATAATTTCCATCCTGACAATGAATGAGCTGTTCGTAATGTTGCACATAGTGCATTGTGCTAGCAATTTTCGCTCAGTTTGGTCTACGAGAACGGTGCGCTTTTTGTGCTCTTGACGTGCTATGCGCTTTGAGTTTTTGAGCCCTGTCCGCTCTTTGAGCACTTGAGGTTTGGTCTCCATTTTTTCCACGTCCACGTAAAACTTTCCGCACAGTCGCGTACTTTAAGCGATGTGTTGTAATGCGCGCATAATATGATGTGCTGTGCGCATAATATGATGTGCTGCGCGCATGATGCGCCGTTTCCAGCGTTTCGAATTGCAGGCGTTTCAGGTCACAGAAGTGCACCTGGTGTGGGCTATGCCGGCAAGCTGGTGAACAAAGAGAACATTATCAAGGTTTACACCATGCTCATGAACGGCAAACTCGACCAACTGACGGAGATTGCCTTTTGGTCATGGTCGGTACGATCGAGAATTTTGGCAAAACGAAGTAAAGCGTCTGGCCAAGGAACCGGTCTAAGAATTCGGTCGACTCAAAAAGATAAAGTAGGCAGTTTTCCAGTACTTGCGTCGGCGTTCAATTTCGGTTGGAAAACGATCAAGCAGAGCTCCTCGGATGTGAACTCACTTCAGCGGCAACTCCTCATTCACTGTGCTGTTAGTGTAATAATTTTAATCGAATCAATGATATTCTTAGCATACGAGGCGTGTAATTTGTTAGTTTCTCCATAGTGCAAATATAAAAAGATGTTTTGTAGATGGATGAAAAGGTAGATAGTTTTTGTTTTACATCCTGGTTTTATTATTTTCATATCCGAAAGCACTAACTCTAGACAAAGCCACCAAATTCCTGCACCTTTCATAATCCGCCTTTGGCCCAATTGACACCGCGCACGGGTACGGATTTTCTAACGGGCACGGCATGCTGACACCTAGCGTCTATCCACTGCCACCAACAACAGCCCGTGTATCCGCCCCCGGAGATCATCATTAACATAGGATTCCCGTTACCATCGAACAGCGTAAAATTGGTCATCTGGACAAGAAACTTAGGTAATGTCCGCTAAAAGTCGTATTGACTCTTCCTTCCCTTCTTCCAAATCGCCTGAAATTTCAGTGCCGGCAGTTTGTGGGTCTAAGTGTTTTTTCTAGAGTAATTAATAAATACATTATGAAGCGGTAATCCTTGCATGTGCACTGCTTACGAGAGTTCATACATAAACGTTTGGATCAGAAAAATGAGTCTGGCAATATCTGTAGGATGCGGGATCATTTAACCAGCTAGCAGAACCGACTACTGCTTGTAATCATATGCACATGGTTAATAAAACACCACTCGCCCGCGCCACGTATATTCTAAGTCTATCGCGATAATAAGATACCAAAAAATCACGACAAACTGATTGACCAGGAGTTGGTTACCAAAATATCACCAATCAGATCAGACGTCACAACGATCATGTGCGTCTTACCTCTGATCATCGCACATGTGTACGTGAACCGAAATGAATTTCATTTCAATCACGAGTGCTGGTGATAGAACCAGTGACATTTCGAAATTGATCACAGACAAACAAAGTCACGTCAAAGTGACCGACCAAGAGGTGGTTGCTGCAATGTCACCAATCTGGTCACACGTCACAACGACTATGTTCATCTTGCGTCTGATCATCGCACTTGTGTACGTGAGCTGATTTGAGGTTCGATTCAGTCAAGAGCGTTGGTGAATGAAACAGTGATATTTTACAGTGCTGCTCCTGGTCCAGAAAATTTCATAACAGTGATTGACTAAAAGTTTATTCCCAAATTGTCACCAATCATATCACTCGTTACAACCACTTGAGAATTTCACCTGTGATAATCGCAATTGAGTACGTGACGCTGACAAGGTTTTTGATTCACTCAGTTTTTTTTTGTGATATTGATGGTGACATTTTGCAGCACTGATTACATGCCTCTCGTACGTGTAATAAGGCAAGAGCATTGTTCTGTCACCTTTCACATTTATTGTTTAATTTATTAATTTTCTTGGCTTTATCCGAAAGAATCATTCGTTGTCACCCTTTTTTGTTGTTTGTATTCATCATTATCAAGAAATTCAATACGCTCTACCGACATTGACAGTAAAAATCTACTCTCGAGCAAATCGTAATTGTGCATGCCGAATTCCGATTTTCCGAAAATCGAATGACAGTATTTTCCTTCGTCTAATAAGGCCTTTAAACATCCTTGGGGCGAAGCATCAACTAATCACAATACAATTACCGGCTATTTTGACAGACAATTGTGGACAAGAAATCTAAAATGGTGACCCTCTTAAGCGCTTTGTGGTAACCGCTATAGAGTCTAATAACCTTGCAATTTTCCATCATCTGAAGCATTGCTTTGTTTGTTTTGAGGCCTTCTACGGCGGTCTTTCGCTTCTGACCCCTTCTGAATGTTTTTGGGAGAACAGCACTTTCACCGATCTGTGAGGGCATTGGCTCCAAATGATCTTGACTATCTCCATCGTTGTTTGATTGCTCCTTGTGGTTATTAATATTGTGGTTGTGGTTGGTGGTGCTCTGGTTGTTATTAATGTTTGACGTTTGACGTTTAACTGTTCGGCCGCACTTACGTCGCGCTCCGTGATTTTTAAATAATTTTCAATTAATTAAATTAATTTTTAATTTTAATTTAATTTTTTTTTTGAAGTAATTTTCTTGTGTTTTCTGCGTCGCATCGCATTGTTGCCTATTCTACGGACTATTAAACTGCTTCACATCATCGTTGCGTGTTGGCGAATTGTTTAGTTGCACCGCAACTGTGGTTTCCTGCTGTTTTTTCCTGCTCCGCTTAGCAGTGTTGTGCTGTGATTACGCGTGATTTCGCGATGGCGGCTATTTGCTTCTCGTGTGCTGAACCGCTAGAGGCCACCGGCTGCATCATCAGTTGTGCATATTGTGACGCTACGTTCCACCGCGGCTGTTGCAAATTGCCCCCCCGAGCTGATTGAGGCAGTATTGTCCAATATCGACCTGCATTGGAGCTGAAATTGGCTGCACTAACATTCTAAAAAATCCGTGCTGGCTTTCGATAAAAGAAATAGACGCGCATGTCGGCTTCCAAGCCGCCCTCACCTCAGCCGTAGCGATCGGAAAGCTCGTTGAGCCTATTGCCGCCGAAGTTCGCAGTGGTTTCACCCTCCTTCAAACTGCATCCACGCCTCACACTCGGAATCCTGATCCTCGACCGGCTACTGGTAGAAAGCGGAGGCGCGTAATCGAGGATTCGGCATCTCCTGGTGTAAACAGAATTGTAAACAGTCGCGGTAACATCCTTTGTGCCGCGTCATCGCCAAACGCATACACCAACACCACGATTGCCGTCCAGCCGGCACCTACACAACCGCATGAACTGGTGCGAACCGATCCGTTATCATCACCGCTTCAAGCTGCACCTCGTGAGCCATTCACAGATATGATCTGGATCCGCCTATCCCGCTTATCAACGGCCGTCACTGTGGAACAAGTGGTCGCTTCTGTAAAGCGTCGCTTAGCCACCGATGACGTTATAGCGTATTGCCTGCTGAGAAGAGGGGTTAGTGTGGACAGCATGAATTGGCTTTCATTCAAAGTGAGAGTCCCGGCTATCCTTCGAGACGCGGCACTCACACCATCCACTTGGCCCGTCGGTATCGGTGTACGTGAGTTTTTTTCCATCCCGTCAACACGACCACCAAACCTCATCTCCTATAGCCACCTGAAACCGTTTTACAACACGCACACCAGCTACTAGTACTGATCACCGCTACACCACACGCACACCAACAACGACTCACCGTTTAGCCGCACGCACGTCTACTCCACCTGATCCTGAAACAACATCATCACAACAGTGTCACCCCCCGGTGAATGATACCTTGGAAGCACCCAACTCAACACTTGTTTCTGGACCGCCCCAAAACCACCACGCTTCATCTCCGCACCTGCACCAGTCTACAATCGATCGCTTTTTTCTCAACTAGACGAAGTACCGCTCATTGTACGCAACAAACACGCCAAGCCTCATGCTCTGACAACGCAGCTCAATAGACTTACCGTATACCCGCTTTATCCAACCGCCACAATGACAACGCTACCTAGCTGTATCGGAGGCTGACTTCGACCTCATCGCCCTCACGGAAACTTGGCTTGTTGACAACATTCCATCTGCTCTTCTCTTCAACAACAACTTCTCTGTTTACCGCTGTGATCGCTCTCTCAGCGGCTCTAGCTCTCGCGGTGGTGGTGTTTTGCTAGCCGTTTCTAACGCATACGAGTCGATAGAATTACCTTCCCGTGATCGTTCTCTCGAGTATATTTGTGTGCGCGTCACCTGCAATAACGCACATCTGTACGTCATGGTAGTATACATTCCACCGCAGCTTAGCTCCGAGATATCGACTCTTCGCTCTCTACATGTTTGTATCAGCGGCTTCACTCTCACACTAAAGCCTTCGGATCTGCTGTTTGTTATTGGCGATTTCAATCAGCCTAGCATAAGCTGGTCCACAGCTGATCCTTCGTCCTCGCCTGCATACTCATCAATCACGCACTATAAACCAACTGCGCGCTCACTGGCCAACAACACCTTTGTGGATGGATTTAAATTTAACGGATTAGTGCAACTTAATCACATCAATAATTCGCACGGACGCATGCTTGACCTGCTCTACGCTAACAATGCTGCAGCTAAATTGTGTTCGCCTGTCTTTCCAAGTGTTGTTCCGCTTGTACCTCTTGACTCCTACCATCCGGGGTTTGACTTCAATATACGTATTAACTCGTCGACCCGACGCAATTCGACGACTCGACAAAACTCGACGACAACCGCATTTTATCGTTATAACTTTGCTAAAGCTGACTATGTGAAACTGAACGACATGATATCAATGTTTAACAATAGCTTTCATTGTTCCATTTTTATTTCACTTGACGAAGCAGTATGTTCATTCTCGTCCTTCATGCTGCAAGCCTTTGTTGTATGCGTCCCAGTTCAGCGTCCTAAACCTAACCCCCCTGGGACCGCACACTCAAACGACTCAAACGTGTAAAAAGAGCTGCTTATCGTCACTACCAAACGCGCCGCTGCCAAAGATCTCGCTCGATCTACTTTGTCACGCACTCTTTATACTGCAGCTATAACAGGTTTCGATATCGCAGATATTTGAGTAAAATTCAACGTAACCTCTGCAGGTGGCCTGACTCGTTTTGGCGCTTCTACAACAGCAAAACAAAATCCACGCATACACCGAAATCCATTACGTACAAAGGAGCAACAAGTGCCAACACTAATGAAATGTGCAATCTCTTCGCGGATCGCTTCGCAGATTGCTTTTCACCGGCCATGAATGATACCGATACCATTGATGCTGCTCTCGTCAACACTCCGGCTGGCGCAATTAACATGAGCACTCCTTTCATCGACAGTGAGATCGTTTTATCTGCCCTAGCGCAACTAAAGCCTTCCTTCGCTCCTGGACCCGACGGAATTCCTTCTACCGTGCTGAAACGCTGTCAAACGACAGTAGCACCTATCCTTGCAAAAATGTTCAATGCATCGCTAGCCAATGGCTACTTTCCCAAATCATGGAAGAAATCTTGGATGGTTCCTATTTACAAAAAGGGCGACAGGATAGATGCCATCAACTACCGGGGTATTACATCTTTGTAATTGCCATTGCCAAGGTGTTCGAACTAGTGATATACAAATATCTGTTATATGCATGCCGCAGCTACCTAAGCCCGTATCAACATGGATTCGTGCCAAAAAAGTCGACTACCACGAATCTGGTTGAATTTGTAACCTATTGCACTAGCCAAATTGATGCCGGCTTTAAACAGATCAAGTCGATGCAATTTATACAGATCTGAAAGCAGCATTCGACTCTCTTCCGCACGCAATTCTTCTCGCTAAACTCGATAAGCTAGGAGTTCCCAGCCCGCTCGTACAGTGGCTTAAGTCTTACCTAGTTAATCGCACATACATCGTCAAAATCGATAAGCACATGTCCAAAGAAATAGCCAGCAGCTCGGGTGTGCCACAAGGAAGCAATATTGGCCCGCTTCTCTTCATATTGTTTATCAACGATGTTACCCTCGCTTTACCTCCCGACAGTATCAGTTTGTTTGCCGACGACGCAAAAATTTTTGCGCCTATTCACAACACAGGTGATTGTACATTCCTGCAAGACTGCATCGAAATTTTCTGTTCGTGGTGCAAGCGTAATGGACTGACTATCTGCATCGAGAAATGCTACTGTGTGTCTTTTAGTCGATGCAGGAGCCCAGTGACTGGGACCTACTTCATGGACGGCACTGCAGTTAATCGACATAATCATGCCAAAAACCTGGGCGTTCTGCTTGACTCTAGTTTGAACTTTAAACAGCATATTGATGACGTTGTAGCTAGAGGAAATCAATTACTTGGCGTGGTTATCCGGACAACTAATGAATTCCGCAACCCCATGTGCATCAAAGCTGTGTACAACTGTATCGTTCGTTCGGTTCTGGAATATTCGTGCGTAGTCTGGAGCCCAACTACCGCTTCTTCAATTGCTCGACTTGAGGCGATTCAACGTAAGCTCACGAGTTATGCCCTACGCCTACTTCCCTGGCAGGATCGCAATAATCTTCCTCCGTATGCTGCGCGGTGCCGTCTTCTAGGCCTTGAACCTCTTTCGGTTAGAAGACGCAATGCACAGTGCTCTTTCATCGCTGGATTGCTAAATGGCTCTATCGACTCATCGCCTTTGTTGCATCGAGTCGATATCTATGCACCATCCCGAACACTTAGGTCTAGAGAAACTCTACGGCTCGCTCAACCCCGTTCCAGTGCTGGTCGGTCAGACCCTATGTTCCGCATGTCGGCTGTCTTCAACACTGTCTCGGATTGCTTCGACTTCGACATCTCAAATCAGTGCTTCAAGGAACGTCTCCGGCTTTTGCCGTGGCCGCAGTGAATTGCGATGCAAATCTTGTTTTTGCTATGTATTTTTTTTATTGAACTTTTACATCTTAATTAGGCCATACGGCCCGTTGAAGATTAATTAAAAATAATAATAATAATAATAATAATTTCTGTTGGCGGTGGATGGTAACCAAGTGATTTGCGCGTATTGCCCACTATTGTTGAACTTAAGTTGGTGAGGTTTGAAACTCTCGTTTACAACTCATTTAGACGCTTAAGGTGGCACGGTCCACAACCAGTTGGATGAATGGAATTGTTGTTAACCCGCATTTTTTCTTCACAGCGCACTTGTAGTCAAACCAAACACGTTTCCATGTAGCAGGGGTCTAATTGGCCGCCCTAGAGCATTTAGATTTTCCGCCAAGTCAGTCCAGAATCGGGTTTGATCGTCTTAAAACAATGCTCTGGCGATGCCTGGAGCAGTTTCCATCATATCGATCATTTTTTCTCAAGTAGTGCGTCCTTCAGCGTTTCCCTGAAAATCTAATATTAAATATTGCTTAAAAATGTATTATGTCTGTAATGCACAAGCTTTTTTTCATTTGTTTTGTTTTATACTTACATTTCATGCGATTTTATTTCTAGTGGTGGTAGTAATTTCCGTAGCAATCAAATGACGGAAAGTCGCTTGAATAATGTTTTCTTCCGTTTGGCACAGGTAATGCAAATTTTTGAAATTCCGTTTCACTACAAGCCTACATTGATTTTTAAACGTCTTTCTGAGCCAAGCGGAAAATCAAACGCAATGTCATAATACTCAATGCAACTTTGTGTGACGTTTGAAAAAATATTTGATTATAAGGCTTTATAACTAAATTTAATTCTTTTATTTCTTCCGTTTCCACGTTTAGAGCCTTTTAAAGATTGCATTGAAGATCATTTTGGTCTCTTCCCCTAACAATTATTACAAAAACGTCAGCGTATTGGATTAATCAAAATTATTGTTAAAGAGAGTTGGAGATAGAACATGGGGATAAACCCTGGAGTGGACCGTCGGCGACTAGCATTTTTATTGTTTTTTTTTTTACTTTCTATTTCAAGTGTTCTGTTCTTTAGAAATGTAGTTACCTATGCCGTTATTTGGTTTGGGGTCTTTGCCTCTACAGTCATTATTCGATATACGCTATCGTACGGGACCGAGCACAATAGAGTATCTCGAATTTTCGCGTACTGCGGATTCCTTTGGAAAAATAGTTTACACTACCGGTTCGAGGGTTGAAAAATATCGCCCCAGAGTTTTGCATTTAAGTTTTTTGTTATAAAACAGGTATCTTTTTCAAAAATTTTATGTAAAATGCATTAAGAACTTTACAGAAATTCAAAAAGAGCATAAAATAGTTCAAAGGATTAAAGTATTTGCAAAAAACACATGGAGCTGTCAAATTTAGAGGAATGCGAATTCGCGTATATCGAGTATCGCGTACTGCGGATAATTGCTGTATTTGTTTTTGTACTAGTGTTTTGGTGTTTTTTTGTTTTATGCTCTTTCTAAATCTAGTAATACTGGCCCAGTTATTTTCTTTCATCTTTTATTTTGATGTACCTGGTTAGTTAAGAAATTTATGCACCCTTTTATTATTCTGTGTTTCCTAAAACCGAAAGAGTTTTCTGGTAGTATTTTCTCTACTTCTATGAGTCTGTTTAATTTAAGTAATACTGCCGAATTTATGATTTTTGTTGTGGTTGGTGTTGTTTATCAACAGCGGCTCTAACTTAACAGCTGCGTTGTGGTGAAGTGAGAGACAGGTAGCACAGGCAATGTAAACGCGGGCGAAATAGCGAGAGTAGGAAAGGCTCACGCCGAAGGAGCTTCGCGTGCAATGGATGAACCTGCGCAAGTTAAGTGGAGTGATCGCAATCGGGTTTGCCCGAGGTTTTAAAACGAACTCTTTAAACAGCTTAAGTACAGTGAATTTTTAATACAGTTTGAATTGTATTAAGAAAACTGAAGTTTTCACCTTTTTACTGCACGAAAGAAAGAGCTTTGTTGCTGAACGCAACAGTTGTAAAGAGTGCAATTGACCTATAATTATTTATGTTGTTTATGTCTTTGTCTGGTTTGAGGATAGCATTTGTTTTTATTTGTTTGAATTGTTTGTTTATTTTCTATTTCCTCCACATTTTTTGGCGCGTTTTTATAATAAATGCATGGCCGTTTTTGGTTATTTTATTTTTACAGCTCTGAATTTAGATTTTTTTGTTTTGCTCGAAGTTTAAAGTAAGGAATTTTTCAACTTTTTTCATCCTTGTGAATGATGTTTGCTTCTTTGGGTTAGTTAATAATGTTGTGTAAATTGTGAACTAGGTCTCATAATTCTCTGATATTTGTTTTATTGTTTATGCTAACTATTGCGTTATGGAATTATGCTGTTTTAAATTTTTTGGTTTTTTTATAAATAAAGCTGTTTTTTGTATTCTACTCAGAGGCGGATTTTCCTATAAGCGGACTGAGCGGCCGCTGGGGGCCTGGCGTAAAGAGGGCCCCGAGCTAAACCTTCACATGTTAGTTCACTTTTAAAAGCGATTGATTTTTTTTATTAATGAACGGAAAACTAAATCTTTCTCAAAGGATTACATTTTTACAAGTAAGTGTGTGGAAAGTGTTGATAACGTTTATCGAAATCAAAAGATGTTACGAACTTTGGAGATAATTGTTGAAGGCCTAGACAAACTCAATACATTAGCATTAGCATTAGCAATAAATCCTCTCATGACAATAAATTATAAAGAAGCTCCTAGGACGTCTACAAATACGCAAGATAATCATTGTCGGGCACTTGTATTTCAGGCAATTTTTATAAATCTGTAAAACAGCAAATCATACAAACTTTGTGTAATAGCTTTCACACCTCATTTACATGATAGAGCTAACAAATGAATTGCAAACTCTGCTCTAAAACTACAAAAGTACAAATGAGTAAAATTCAGTATTGTTGTTAAACTTTCCAAATATGCCTTTTAGATGTACTAGACCAATTGTCAGGCAGTAGTAATTAAATTGGTTAGGGTCAGGGCAACTGAATCAAGGTAGATCAACTACATCAGTACTGAAATTTGGAAAGTCTGGGGTATTAATAACGACAGTTGATCATTTAATTAATATGTTTAATATGTTTATTGATTAATCCATCGGGATCTTGAAGATCCTACATGAATCTACTTAAACTAGTGCTTATAGACTATGTAAGGTACATAAATCGATAGGGGAGAGCAGGTGCACAAGATTAGAAAATGTATTTTGAAAATAAAATTATTGCGTAAGTTGTGCCCTGAGTCTATTTCTTAAAACATTCTGTGGTATGTTGAAATCAAATAAATCAAAGTTATTTATGAAAGTTCGACACATAGCTGACATAGGATCATACTGGCCGAAACGAGTTCTACTTTAGACTTTAGACGTACGAAATTTGATGAATTAACAATAGCGCTAACTCAAACCAATTGGGAATTATTAAAGTCTAACCACGATATCAACGATAGCGTATTAAGCTTCACAAATCATCTAAAAGGATTATTCGAACAGTTTGTTCTCTGCTTTAATACTCCATCGAAACCACCGTGGGCTAATAATGCACTACGCGTCGCCAAACGCCGGAGATCTAATGCCCAACAAAAACTGCGCAGTCTTCGAAACAGCACCAACCAAGCAAACTTTGCTCGCACTGCTCGGATTTACAAACAGTTAAACCGTTTTGCGTATGCTGACTACGTTAGAAAGATCGAATTCAAATTCAAAAAGGATCCACTAGCATTCTGGAAATTCATACGAAATAAGAAATTCTGCGACCGTCTTCTAGCTGTAATGAACTTCAAGGGAAACATCATTTCGGGTGAAGATGACCTCTGCAAAGGTTTTGCAGAACATTTTGCTTCCGTGTACACCTGCAATTCTTCGAAACCTCTCAACCTATCTTCAGCACTTTCCGCAATCAACGACGCAGTTGACTTATCCACATCTACTATCAGTGAAGATGAAGTCGATGCTGCCATATCGCAACTGAAGCTTTCGTATGCCTCTGGGCCGGACAACATTGCCAGTGCAATTCTTATTCACTGTAAGGCTGCTCTTTTGCCTATTCTGACTCAACTTTTCAACAAATCCTACAATCGAAATGCTTCCCGCAAATATGGAAATCTTCTTACATGTTTCCTGTCTTTAAAAAAGGAGACAAATCTGATATATGTAATTATCGCGGAATCTCTATGTTATGTGCTTGTAGTAAGCTGTTTGAAAAAGTTATGTTCCGCCACATGTCCTACGCTTTCCTGCCTGTTATATCTGTTATGCAACACGGCTTCATGCCTAAACGTTCGATTGAAACTAACCTGCTTCATTTTCTTCAATTTTGCTACTCCAATATTGACAAGGGCCTCCAGGTTGATGTCATTTATACCGACTTCTGCGCTGCATTTGACAAGGTCAACCACTACTTATTGCTTGCTAAATTATTAAAATATGGTGTACACTCAAATTTTTTAGCATGGTTAGAAAGCTACCTAATGAACCGTTGCGTTAATGTAAAAATTGGAAAAACTTTTTCTGACCCTTTCTGTAACTTTTCTGGTGTTCCACAAGGAAGCATATTAGGGCCATTATTATTTATTATATTTACAGGGTTTTCGAGGATTATATAGACATGTTCAGCGAGTTGTAGATTCGTTCAGGCATATAATAGACTCTTTCAGCGAGATATAGAATTGTTCGGATGTAGGTGTAGACATGTTCGGGTATACTGTAGAGCTGTCACTTTCGTACCCCTTGGACTGCAAGTTGGATCATTCTCATCAGAAGGTAAACAAACGGTTTTCGAAAAAATATGATTTTTTCAACTAATTTATGTATTAAACAGCTTGGAGAATGATTATTAGCTACTTTTAGGACTTTTAAGAATGAAAAATTGAACCCTGCGGCACAGTGTGTAAAAAAAACCAATGACAGCTCTACAGAATCGCTGAACATGTCTACACCTACATCCGAACAATTCTATATCTCGCTGAAAGAGTCTATTATATGCCTGAATGAATCTACAACTCGCTGAACATGTCTATATAATGCTCGAAAACCCTGTATTAACGATATTGTGTTTGCTGTTCACAACGTCAATGTTTTACTATATGCAGACGATCTTAAGATGTTCCTTGCTGTTGAAAATTCAAATCGCTGCGAAATACTTCAAGATTCCATAAACCGTTTTTTGACGTGGTGCCATGATAACGAAATGTTTGTGAGTGTACAAAAATGTAACTGTATTACTTTCTCTAAGAAAAGGATTCCAATAACTTTTAATTACAAAATAGGTCAAGACAGTGTGCCGCGGTCATCTGTAGTTCGTGATTTAGGAATAATGTTAGACAGTAAACTTATATTATCGTGTCATTTCCACACAATCGTCTCAAAAGCATTAAATATGTTAGGTTTCATTCTACGAGCTTCTTCCGACTTTAAAGATCCTTTCTGTCTTAAATCGTTATACTGTGCCCTAGTCCGTCCTATACTAGAATTTGCTTGCGTTGTTTGGTGTCCAAACCAAGTGACCTATATAGACATGATAGAAAAAGTTCAGAAAAAGGCGACACGCGCTATGTTTCATCGTCTTCCTTGGTCAAACCAAATGCCACGCCCCCCGTACCATGTCAGGTGTCAGTTATTTGGTCTCGAAACTTTAGAACACAGGAGAAAGAATGCTCAATGTATTTTCATGCATAAATTATTAAATGGGCTTATTGGTGCACCTGAAATTTTAAATCTGATCAGTTTTTCTGCACCTACTAGGGATCTTAGAAGCAGGTCTTTAATCAGGATCAGGACTCACCTTCGTCAGTTGTAAAGGGCTAGTGTTATTTATGATTAAGTTGTTTACTAATTAAGAATTTGTATCTGTTATTTAGGCCTATTGCCCGATAACGTAAATAAATAAATAAATAAATAAAATAAATAAATTGGTATCGTTGATAGGAGCGAATAGCTTAACGTCATCGGCAAACAGAAGAAAACGGTGTTCCGCTAGCAATTGCCCTACATCGTTTATATAAAGAATGAAGAGCAGCGGGCCCAAATTGCTGCCTTGAGGCACTCCTGAGGTGCCAAGCACCTCTCTAGATGTATGATCGTTTACCTTGATCTTGTATGAGCGTTCTGTGAGGTAGGAATGCAACCCCTTA
This sequence comes from Anopheles arabiensis, assembly GCF_016920715.1. NCBI lineage: Eukaryota > Metazoa > Arthropoda > Insecta > Diptera > Culicidae > Anopheles > Anopheles arabiensis. Next base: position 51,340,757 of record NC_053518.1, on the reverse strand, counting down.
ACTATTTGTTCCGAAAACCCTATCTTCTGCAATTTGGCGATTAAAATATCGTGTGAGATGAGGTCGAAAGCAGCTTTGAGATCGGTGTAAATAGCATCCACTTGACCTCCGGAGTCGAGATTACGTTTGCAGAAACTAACGAATTCAGTGAGGTTCGTTAATGTTGAACGTTTGGGTACGAACCCGTGTTGGTTATCCATAATGTAATTCGATGTAGTGGAGAGCATAGGGCCGTAAAGCAGAAGCTCAAAAGCTTTTGATACCGCACAAAGTGATGTGATACCGCGAGTTTGAAGCACCGGAAATACCGGAACTCAGTGATGTGTTGTATATGTTTGTTAATACAGGTGCTAGGAACTGATAGCATTTACTGATGATGTAACTCGGAATGCCATCAGGACCAGGAGCTGTAGAGGGTTTAAGGCTTTTGAGGCACTTTTCTACTGTGCGTATATCAAACGTAGGAATGGTATAATCAATCATGTTTAGAGGTGTGTAAGATGTGGCTCTTGAGATCATCATTTGATCTACAATTGGGGTGGAGAAGGCATCGGAAAATCGTTCAGCGAAAATGTTGCAAATATCTTCGGGTGACGTGCCCACGGAATCATTATATTTGATTGTGCTTGGAACTACGTTTGAGCGTCGTCTGCTGTCGATGAAGCGCCAAAATTTTCAAGGATGTCGGAGAAGGTACCTTTCGATTGAAGATATATATTGCTTATATCTTGATCGGTTATACTGTATGCATGTATCGCGCTGTTACGATTTTCCCTAGTGATATTACTTCTCATAAAACGGTGTCGACTAATGGCTTTGTTTTTGGCTCGTTTGAGGATGATATGCCTGTTATTACTCCATGCTGGAGAGCGTTTCTGGTGCATAATTGGTGTACAGGATTGTAGAGCATCTTTCATGAAAATCGTGAAGGCATGAACAGCGTCGTCAACAGATGGAAAGTTGGAGCAGTTAAAAGTAGAACCGAATAGAATTATTCTTTCCTCCAGTTCGACGATATTAGCCTTTGAATAATTTAATCGTTGCTGATGTGTGTTGCTTGGATGGGAGCTAGACGCATGAGGATCATAGTGACGTATTGACCATTCGAGTGCAGGATGATAATTGTCGAGCTTGAGCAGGGCCGGTTCGGATTTAGACACGGCAGAACAGATCTCAGCGGCGTTGGAGTTAGCAAAAATTAGATCGAGTTGTCGGTCCATGGAATTTCTGATGTTGCTTAATTTATAAAGGCCGTTTGCTGCCATACCATCGATGAAAATATGATTATTTCGAGACTTAGATGACGGTTTATAGTGCATGAAAGTGGAGCGCAATGGTACATCCTCGACATCGGCTGGATTGAGTTTGGACCACGTAATGTCCCATTTGTTAAAATCTCCAGCGACAAGCAGGAGATCTTTATCTCTCATGCGTGATGAAATTTCGCGTATACTTTCCAGATGATTCATTTTCATATAAAACACTCTTAGCTAAGCAAATCGACCAAATGCGTATTTGTTAAAAAAAAATCTTCTAAAGAGAATTATTTTTTTCTTACACCAAACACTGATTAGTATTTGAATATAGTTTTGATAAATTTGCACTGCCGGAAACAACGAAGATGGTCAACTTAAAAATATGCAAAATATGTAAGCCTGATTACATGAAGACTATAGATACCATTAAAATAATGTACTAACTGCCATATAAAACGACAGAAGCAAATTAATCCCTTACGAATTCAGGAATATGTATTTGGTATTTATGAAAACATATTCATTAAAATGCAATATAATTTTGGGGAATATTGAGGAAACTAGGGGCCTCATTTCGCTCCCGCTTAGGGCCCCGAGATGGATAAATCCACCTCTGATTATATTGCATTTTGGATAGGTCGTTTTCTGTTGATTTTTTCCTAGCAGTGGGGGCCTTCACGATTCTAGTTAGTTTTTTGTATGGAGTTTGACAGTTGGAGGCTGAAATCATGTAAACAATCCATACAAAACCACACAAAAAACTAGCCTGCGATTTTCAGCCTAGAAAATTTTAGCCTAAAAGCTAGAATTAGATTCGAGTACCTGTTCGAAAACACTGGAACCAAAGTGTATGTAGTGCAGGTGGTCTCATAGCATTTTTTTATAACCAATTTTGAACATCACTTTTTGACAGAACGAGTAAAAACTTTTACTCCAACGAGCTTTCTGGAGGCTTGACGAGTACACAAAACACTCTTAATATCTTCATTAAGAAGCAGAAGCGATAAAAATCAGCCTTCTTAATTCATACACCTTGGGATAAACCCACCTGTATATTATACTCACTTAGATAGCTGCTCGAAAGTGCTATACAATGCAAACAGCTGACAGGCTGAAATTTCAGCCTACGAATTTCAAACGGAAAGGGCCCCAGTATCAGAATTTGATAGTGCTGTTTTTAGTTATATGTTCCATCATGTTTTTAGTTTTTGTTTTGTTTTGTGTGTATTCTTTTCGATTGTTTGTTTTATTATTTTCATGCTTTGTTTTATTGATGTTGTTATTGAGCTATCAATATTTTTAATTTGTTCGTCTGTTTTCTTTTTGTTTAGGGCCATTCATTATGAGTGAGAAAAAAATATTTGTTTTCATCATGATTTTTATCATTTTGTGATTACTACTCCATAAATCCTGTTCTGTTATTTGTTTATTTGTATTCGTGAAAATGTCTTTAGAGTGGATTGTTAGATCTATTGATGTTTTTCTTTAATTCTTGTCCGTGGGAATGTGTATGTGTTATTAGGGCGAGCTATGAGTTCTGAACTATCTAATTCTTCCAATATTGTTTCGCTTTTCCTATCAATTTTATGGTCACTCCAGAAGTGTGGTGCGCGTTAACGTCCCTTTTTTCGTGTCTCTGGTGTTTGCGCTATTGTTTTTTGTGTATCTATATTGTTTGCCTGTAGTGCTATGTAGATGGATATTATTGTTACAGCTTCCTCCATATCCATTCGACCTATCTGCTTTTAAGGTATTATATTCTGGTTTTCTTATGTTTAACTACACATCAACCGTTCGGGTGCCAACGAGCTAAACCCAACTAGGCTGGCGCAAAAGAGTGATGCTGTGAGACGTAAATAAAGAGAGTAGAATTGCCAACCCAGTTAACACAGTTGCGATTGCGAGTGATTTCACAATCTCACCTACAAAGGGTACTGCAACGGGTTCGGGTACAGGGAAGGCAAATGACCTCTGATCTAGAATCGGGTTGCTCGCCATCGCGATTTAAACCAGTAGCATCACGTCAGCGGATGAGAAGTGAATAATGTTTAAAGGTGTACAAAAACCGCGAAAATAAAGTTTTCACCTAAAGCAAAATTCGGTGTTTAAGAGTTTTGATTCCTACGAGAGAGTATCCACCAACGTTACGTGACTAGTTCGGGAGCTAACAGTCAGGATAGGACTATCATCTTCCGACATCTGTAGATTTCTCATTTAAAGAGTTTATTTATGTCCCCCTACCCATGGAAAATTGCTAGAATTTGGCATCGCGAACGCATTGAGTTCATTTGTTAATTTTAACGACTGGTCCTATGCTGCCGTTAAACAAACGACTGTCAAGAGAGAATGCGATGCAAATTAACAGTCGTTTAATTATACTGCTCGATTTTTTTCCCTGTGTTTACCTATATGCGATATCGAGCAGTCGTTAACTGTTTTGACGATCGTTTATTTTAACAGGAATGAACAACAATTGATTCGGTTAAACTATAATGAACTTTAAACGACTGTTAAAATGTGTTCATTTATTCGCGATGCCGGCTATTATCTACCTCAGTTCGTTAAGCCTCCCTGGCCAGTGAGAGTTCAAAGTTACTACAGTGGAATTAAAACAAAACACATGATTTAATGACAAAACGAGTATATTTAATGTTTCCAAAGCAGCATATATCTTATTGACAAAAATAAATGTGTTTATCATATATATTTTTTTCTGCTCATCACTGAAAAAAATCAAAAGTCTATTGATTCTTATGTTCAATTATTGCTAAGAGTTGATCGTAAATGAATATTCACTACATTTTAGTGAAGTCGTACGCATTATATGTCCCTAATCAATTTATCCATCATTCAAATGAAGATACACGTTTCCAGTTACGTTCAAATCTTTTTCCGTTTAAGCGCGCCGCTACCATCGAATTGTTGACAGTTAGACGCTTTTGAGAAAACTAACAAATTTAAAAAGTATTCGATATTCCGAAGTGTTTTTGAGCTATGTTTTGTTAAATTTATTGCACATTAAAGGAATATACGTAATAAAACGAAGTTTAAAAAACGTTTTAATTAGTAAAAACTAGCTTTGCTTTTGCAATGTAAACAGAATATTGCTGTCAAAAATCAAATGACATTTATTCCAATAAAATGGAGCTGCGATACGATGCAAACGGAGTGCGATTCTACTGTAGCTGGAAACGAGTGTAAGAGTATACAATAAAAATGAAAAACGTTGCTCATACCAAACATACATTCTCCCGAGATAATTACTTTATTATAACAACTGCTGGTATTATCTATGAACATTAAAGCACTCACAGTTCTATTTTTCAAGTTTACCATCAGCGTAAAATTTGGGCTGAAATAAAAGAAAAGAAACTTATGTTAGAAACCATCCGTACTACTCTTAAGTAACATACAAATTACATTTAATTTTATTAACACGCGAGATACGAAAAGATACGACCTGGTCATCCTTTCGAGAAAAAAAACAAAGTATAAGGACGTGTACATACAATTTACACGCATAAGGTATGAGGAATATTATTTGATTCATCAAATGTATACATTCAAATATAAAAAAAGAAAAACAAGTAGGGTATAATATAAAATAAGAAGTTTCCTCCAGGCAAACGATAGGTACAGTATCAGACAGAATGATAGGACCCTAGTGTTTTCAACGCAGCATGCACCCGTTGGGACAGGTTTATGTGTGGTTTGTGTGTTTGTGTTTGTGTGTGTGTGTGTGTGTGTGTGTGTGCATGTGTGTGTATGTGTGTGTGTGTTCATGTGTGTGCATGTGTGTGTGTGTGTGTGTTTGTGTGTGTGTGTGTGTGTATGTGTGTGTGTGTGTGTGTGTGTGTGTGTGTGTGTGTGTGTGTGTGTGTGTGTGTGTGTGTGTGTGTGTGTGTGTGTGTGTGTGTGTGTGTGTGTGTGTGTGTGTGT